>NW_027509097.1:17222500-17610000 GCF_051911475.1 Siphateles boraxobius
TTTTATAATGAATATGTCCTACATTTTGTCCTACAATACATCAATTATTTCAGCACTGTTCCAATGAAAGTGCTTCATGTGATGACAGCAAATCTTTCAAGGGATAACTCACCCAAAAATGACTCACACCCTCAAGCCATCCTAGGTGTATATGACTATCTTCTTTCAGATGAACACAATCGGAGATATTTTTAAAAATATCCTGGTTCTTTCAAGCTTTATAATGGGTGTGAATTCAAGATTTTGAAGCCCAAAAAAGCGCATCCATCCATCATAAAAAAATAATCCATATGGCACCCGGGGGTTAATAAAGGCCTTCTGAAGTGAAGCGATGCGTTTGTGTATTATAGCGTGTATAACTTTATTAGCTATAATAACTGGCTTTGAGCAGATGACCGTACGTACGCATACTATGCATGTCGACTTGCGCGATGTTTGACGTATGTAGGATGTAAGAGTGTCGTCAGCTTTGACACCTCTCGCGGTTTAAACAAAAAGGGCTGTGCAACAAACTCAAGCTTTTCTCTTTGTCAAATTTTGGGATTGAAGAGATGAGGCAAGGACTCAATCGCAGAAGAATGAAGGCTTTTATTAAAAATAAAACAAACAAAAACTACCCCAAGGGGGAAAACTTGACTTGACCTGACCTGACCTGACAAAACCACAGGTGGAACACACAAGGATAAACATTCGAAGACAAACCAGCACAGGACTGCAAACACAAGGAGAATAAATAGGGAGTGAACAAGGCAGGTAATGAGGGAGGAAAGGTGGGGCAAATTAATCAATTATCTGGTAACAAGTTGGACACACCAAACATGACTAGAACACAAGCACATGGCCAGTAAAACAAATCACACGCCATGTGCTCACACAAATGAGACATAAACACGCAGCTAATGAGAACACTCATAAGCCACGTGTTCACAGAATATGACAACAGGAAAGCACACTAGTGTAAACCACAAGCTGTGTGCTACACAGCACAAGACAAAACATGACATGAAAGCATGCGGCCAATGTAAACACAAACCGCGTGGTACACAAAATACAACACACGTGGACAGAAGAGCCTTCGGGCCGAGTGAACTCGAACCTCAGCAGAGACTCGCCCCCTTCTTTCCAGAAGTGCACGACGAGCTAACGAAGTCGTGGAAAGTGCCGCATTCAACTCATCTAAAGCCTTCCTTCTCCTCAACGCTCTCGACACTGTGGAGAAAGGGTACGAAGCGATTCCTCCCCTCGAAGAGGGGGTGGCCGCACAGAAGCTTTCAAAAAACCTGCGCAGCGCCACAGACCTGGCTCAGGCGATTGGTAGGTGCATGGCGAACTTGACGGTGCTTGAACGTCATCTTTGGTTGAACTTAACAGAGATGAAGGATGCAGATAGGGCAGCTTTTCTCCACTACCGGTCTGTTCGGCCCAGCAGTCAAAGGTTTTGCGAAACGTTACACAGAGGCTTAGAAAGCATCGCAGGCTATGCGTCACTTCCTCCCTAAACGATCCAGCTCTGCTTCGGGCCGCCACAAGAGGCCGCCGCCTCCTCAGCTAGCAAAGCCAGCGCCACCGGTCTCCCAGCCCCGCCCAGCCGCTGAATTCCGTCACCGCTCTACGAAGCGACAGCAGTTCCCAGAGCGACGGGGACCCCAACCCACGATTGTGTTAGACCCGGAGCCTCGGAAGCCTTCCTAGCCATGGTAACAGGAAGGAAAACAGAGTGTTTGAGTCCCGCCGAGGCCGGACCAACCTCCAAAAACCTTTTCACACATCTCCCAGTCCCCTCTTTAGTTCAGGTGGCTGGGAACCTCAACATTGCAGTAAACGAGTCTGTTTTAAAACATGCACTCCTGCAAACAAACGCCGTATTTACGGTGACCAAAATAAAGCACAAAAAGAGATATTTTCTGTCTGTATAAATGTAGGCTGTGTGCCCACTGTACGCACCCCTGCACATAAGCACTGTCCCCACAATATCAGTTTTCCCTCCGGCTCACGCTGGAGATGTAATAAACTTGAATCGTGGGCCCACTATGAAGTATGCACCCCCGTCCCCTACACATAAATACCGTTCCCACAGTGTCAGTTTTCCCCCCAGCTCACACTGGAAATGTAATGAATGTAGGTTGTGTGCCCACTATGAAGTATGCACCCCTGTACGTAAGCACTGTTCACACAGTATCAGAAACACAAAACAGCTGGGCGGCCGGGTCCCTATCACAAAGCGGCCCGTCCCCATACTTCATTCAAACGTAGCTATGGGGGCCAGGGCCTGAGAAGCCATCCCCGGAATATCAAAATGGGTGTTGAACATAATAAAATGAGGCTACTTGCTACAGTTTGCTCACAGACCCCCGCGCTTTCTAGCTGTGGTCGAGACATCGGTGAGAAGCGACGTATCTCACGTCCTTCACACCGAAATGTCAAAACTGTTAGTGAAAGGGGCTGTAGAGCCAGTCCCCTTATCACTAAGCAAGTCGGGCTTTTACAGTCGATATTTCCTCGTTTCAAAGAGAGATGGTGGCCTCAGGCCCATCTTAGATCTCAGATACCTGAACAAAGCACTTATGACGTGCCCGTTCAGAATGCTGACAACCAAACAAATCCTCGCGCAGATTCGCCCGGGGGATTGGTTTTTCTCAGTGGATCTGAAAGGTGCATACTTTCACATTCAGATAGCACCCCATCACAGGTCATTCATCAGTACACAGTCCTACCATTCGGGTTATCCCTAGCACCTCGTACGTTTACGAAGTGCATGGATGCAGCTCTCATCTCCCTGAGACAATGGGGAGTGCGAGTGTTGAACTACCTCGACGATTGGCTGGTCATAGCCCAATCGAAGGCGCAGTTAATAACTCACAGACTCTGGCTCCACAGCCATCTAGAATGCCTAGGTCTCAGGATCAATTCTTCAAGCGCACTGTCTCCCAGCCAGAGTATATCTTTTCTGGGAACAGTCATAAATTCTATACTAATAAGAGCGCAGCTGACGTCAGAGCGCACTCGCCATCCAGCGTCTAGCGACATTTTTCAGAGCAGGCGCTTGCGCTCCTCTCAAGATATTTCAGAGAATGTTAGGCCTCATGACCTCAGCATCATCAGTACTCCAGTTGGGTCTACCGTATATGCGTCCCCTCCAGCGCTGGTTAAACCCCGTGTACCAGCTCACGCGTGGCGATCTGGCAGCTGACTGGTATCAGTCCGGCGTGAGTATGGGTGTGATTTCGAGGAGGAAAGTGATCTCGACAGATGCTTCCCAACAGAGTATTAGGGGCCCTATACGAGGGCAGGCCCATCTCTGGCCTTTGGTCGAGCCCGGAGAGGTGCCTACACATAAACTGTCTAGAGATGACAGCAGCCCCTCTATCACTAAAAGCTTTCCTCCCATACATAAAAGGTCACCACATCTTGGTCCAGTCGGACAACATATCAGTGGCTTCCTATATAAATCGGCAAGGCAGTCTCAGGTCGAGCAACCTGCACGTGCCAGGCATTCTGAACCAGGGTGTGGATATGCTATCCAGAGACAATGTCCTCCCAGGGGAATGGTCTCTTCACCAGCAAATGGTTCAGATGATATGGAGACAATTTTCTGCAAAGACGGATCAGCTGGCCCAGAACTGGCCACGCCACCCGCTGTACGCATTCCCGCCGGTCACGATGCTACCTCAGGTCATCGAACGGATCAGGGAGAGCAAGTGTGCAGTGCTCTTGGTAGACCCGCTCTGGAAGAACCAGTCATGGTTCTCCGAGTTGAATCAGCCCCATGGCCGATACCGCTGAGGAGAGACCTCCTCACGCAGGCAAACGGGACAATCTGGCATCCCCGTCCCGACCTGTATGGCCCCTCACCGGATAAGGTGGTAAATACCATTAATGAGGGGAGAGTGCCTTCAGCCAGGTGTCTTTATGCTCTAAAATGGTCAGTGTTCTACAGCTGGTGCACAGCGTGGAACCTGGACCCCTACTCATGTGGAGTATCAAGTGTACTTTCCTTTCTACAAGAGCTTTTGGACACGGGTCGCACCCCCTCCACGCTCAAAGTATATGTGGCGGCCATAGCAGCATTTCACGCGGCTGGGCAATCACTGGGAAGAAACGATCTAGTCGTGCGCTTCCTCAAGGGGGCCAGAAGCCCAAACCCGACTTGACCCCCCTCTATACCTATTTGGGAACTTCCCACGGTCCTGGAGGCCATGAAAGGGACCCCTTTCGAGCCACTTCAGTCTGCTGACATGAAGCCGCTTTCACTCAAAACTGCCCTCTTGCTGACACTGGCATCAGTCAAGCGAGTGGGTGATTTGCAAGCACTCTCGGTGAGCGCTTCCTGCCTTGAATTCGGGCCCAACTCCAGAGTCGTCCTTAAAGGGTTAGTTCATCCAAAAATGAAAATTCTGTCAGTATTTACTCACCCTCATGTTGTTACAACCCCGTAAGACCTTTGTTCATCTTCAGAACACGAATTAAGATATTTTTGATGTAATCTGAGAGCTGGATCACTCCTCCATAGGCTTCTTGAGGTATTGAACTTGCCGGCCTCGAAAAGTTATTAAAGACATCGTTAAAATAGTCCAAGTGACTACAGTGGCTCAATCTTAAGTTTATCAAACGACGAGAACTCTTTTTGTGCACAAAAAATAAATAAAAATAACGACTTTATTTCAAATATTCATTTCCTTCTCTCTGTGCCTCGAGTCAGGTTACTAGTTTAACAGTGTAGGCTTCGGTTGTTGTACGTCAAACGCATCACACACATGACCAGCGTCGGCCAATAGTGAGCCTACGTGTGACATAGCTCCATAGACAGTATAAGAAGTGGACAGAGCCATCTCATTGGAACTCAGTTGAGACAGTTGAAGCCCATTTTTAGCGATTTTTTAGCACTTCCGTTCCTGCCGCGCAGACTCAAACCGACTCAAACTAAGCTTGATGACGTGAGCAACCTGTCTGACAGACGTAAATCTTCTAGTAGCTGTGCGTGAAAATTGCCAACGTTAATCACTTCATATGTTTTCACTTGCCACATACCGAATTATTTCCAATTCCCCAAAAACGTTGTTGAAATATTTTGTCCCGTTGCTTTTATGGACTCATTATCTATGGGCTTCTCCCTTGACGGGACGTCCCCCCGGTTGCCTGCGAGCTTCTCCTCCTGTCTATACGGTAATGTCTCTATTGTGCGACAAAAAGTCGCGTGGTTATGACGCAATCGTTTGCCTGTTTTTATCAAAAACGGCTTCTACGGGGTCATAACGTAAGATACAAAGTAATGGAGCCTTTTATACATTGTCGTGTTTATTTAGAAATATATAATGGACAAATGAAGTCTTTGGACGCCTCAGATGTAAAGTTATTCGCTGTCAAAGTGACGCCAAAATGAATGGGAGTCAATGGAATGCTAACTGCAGGTGAAGTTCTGCTACAATGGCGGCTCCAGCGAGGCTTCAACTTCCGGCTGATGGATTACCCCCTTGCATAGCTCTACGCAATTACACTAGTTTAACTGACTAGAGGCCCAAAGAGAAGGAAATGAATAGTTGAAAATAAATCGTTATTTATGTTTGTTTTTGCGCACAAAAAGTTTTCTCGTCGCTTGATAAACTTAAGATTGAGGCACTGTAGTCACTTGGACTATTTTAACGATGTCTTTAATAACTTTTCTAGGCCGGCAAGTTTCAATCCCTGAAGAAGCCTATGGACTAGTATGGAGGAGTGATCCAGCTCTCAGATTTCATCAAAAATATCTTAGATGAACGAAGGTCTTACGGGGTTGGAACAACATGAAGGTGAGTAAATACTATCAGAATTTTCATTTTTGGGTGAACTATCCCTTTAAGCCAAGGCACGGGTATGTTCCTAAAGTGCTCTCGACTCAGAGTGCAGGTTATTTTGCTGTCAGCTCTTCCTTCGTCAGAAGACGAAAGAGACGCAAACCTACTCTGCCCTGTGAGGGCTCTAAGAGTCTATTTGGAGCGTTCTGCCCCCTTCAGGCAGTCAGAACAGCTCTTTTTGTGCTTCGGAGATGCACCAGAGGTTGTGCGGTCACGAAGCATAGACTGTCAACCTGGATAGTTGATATTATCTTGCTGGCTTATGAGTCTAAGAGTCTCTGTTGTCCCATAGGCATCAAAGCTCATTCCCCGAGAGGCATGGCCTTGTCGTGGGCATGGTCGAGTGAAATACCAATTGAAGATATTTGTGCGGCGGCAGGCTGGGTGTCACCGTCCACATTTATGAGGTTTTATAATATGGAAGTTCCCGCTTTGCAAGCGAGGGTTCTTTCTGTATGAATAAAGTGTTAAGCACATTAACACTCGTGCACTTGGCCCTAGGCTATAGTATGGGGCGAAGTTTTTAAGCACACACGGCATTTTGAAAGGTGTTAGGGTTAGTGTGAAAGTGTGAAAGCACCCTAACACTAATATGTATATATATGAGCGTTTCTTAGGTTGTATTTCTCTAAATGAGGTGTGCTGTGTATTCCTTACTCTGCTTTCTTGCGTTTGTGATAGGATCGTCTCCAGGGGTTTCTCCAGGTCCTGCGCTTTGCCAAGGCCAGGTCGGGCAGAAAAGCTGCTAAAGAGCCCTCGATCTGGTCAGGCTTCCCACACAGAGCATGCTCAGTGGAGCAGTAGTACGAACATTCACCGTAGAAACAGATATTATTGGCTGCAGGGATGATAGAGTGTGATAAAAAACAGACAGACAGTTCAATGTATTTATAATGATGATTTTAAAGTCAACATTAAATCCAAATGCATGATCCTGCCATTATTAAGCCCAATTTCCATGAAATTAAATGTTAAAAATTAAAAATAGATATTTAGCTCAGTATTGCTGTTTATTTACTCTGTACTGGTATATTGTTTCATATAGATAAAAAATAGTAATTATCATGCATCCTCCTTAATTTAGTGAAAAAATGTGCCTAGATTACTATGAATTTTATAAAAATTGAATGTGTTGTTTAAGTCTACTTTACAGCACTGGGTCTTTGGTTCTTCAAACTTAAAGAAAAAATCATAAGCAGTTTAAGGGCAAATAAATATTGAGATCAAACAGTTTTTGTGGAATATTTGGTTTCACTTGGAAAACTATCACATTATTGTATTGGTAGTAAATAGCATTTCACATTGACTTTAAATTATGATTTTTGTTTTTAAATTCTGTGGCAGCATAATAAGTCAATCAAAAACTAATGTTGTGATGTTAATATATAACTACAGTTGCGGAAAGATTTTGTTTTATAAAAGAACTTAATTAATACTTTCATTTAACAATGATGCATTTAATGAGAGTAAAGACATTTATAATGTTACAAAAGATTTCTATTCCAAAGGAATAAAAACAGTAATTTTTTAATTGTAATAATAGGCCTATTTCACAATTAAGGTAGTGTACATATTTTAATTTCAGCCTATCAAGGGGATTGTTTGGCATAAATCTGAAGTTGGTGTCAAATGAGTTCTCACTTGACAATTAATTGACCAACAGCGCCATCTACTGATTACCTGCAGTTGTAGAAGTAGTAGAAAATCCCACTTCACACAAAAGAGATCAGAGAGATCAGAAAAAGCATAGTTTGAATTGGTGATAAGAAATTATCTTGCCTCAGTTAGGGCTATTTGGGCAAAAACTATTGATTTTGCTAAGTCCCCTTTAGTCAGTAAATTGTTAATAATGATAGAAGTGATAAGTGAATGACTGCTGGATGTTGAGTACCTGGTGAAATGAAAAAGGTTCTCCACAGTTTTTTGTCACGGGTCACATCTCTGATCTCTTTGGTCATATTCACCAGTCTCCCAGTCACCGGCGGCACTCGACGGAAATCCAGGATCCTAATCATCATTCAAAGGAGACATAAGTTAGTTTTTACATGGATACCACATACAGATTGTTGAAGCTCAATAAAAATGTTGCAGCCCAAAAAGTTATGTATAGATTTGCTTAACCAAATTGAAACACTCAAACCAAATTCATAGAGAATTGTGGGAAGAAACTATGGGAGGTAAAATTGGTAATAACTTTCACCAGTAGAGGGAGCTCAAAGTACACTACATAAAATACACTTCACAGATTGTGAATAATAAATCACTAACTAGCCTGTCAAGGGATGAAACATTTGTTTCCTATCAAAACCCTTTTACTTACTGTATATTTCATATTTCATACAGAGAAAATAATCAATTTTTTGCAAGATTTACTGTATCTTTTGACAGAACTGACCTTGCACAAAGCTGAATTTATTGCTGAATGTAACAAATGTGTTGGCTTTCTTCCTGGTTATTTGTGAGCGTGGTCTGCTCATCCATGTTTTAAAACATATTCACCCTGCGTGCAAGTGTAGACTCTGCTGACAGGGCAACTTGAAAAAAACCCACCCTGAAAACATCTAATGGACGGGGCCTAAGGGATAAAAGCACTTGAAGCTACTAATTGCCCAGTCATGCTGACAGAGATGACAGAGAGAGTTTGTGTGCGGGAGCGTTTTCACTGTCCAATGCATAACTCAGTGGGAACTGTGGGGCAAATGAAAAGTTGTCCTTTCAAAACTCTCTTCTCCCTCAACCCCGTCTTCCTCCCCAAAGCCACGCTACAATAAGCGCTTCCCATCAACTAAAATCAGATAATTAATGGTACATGGTCAGATATAGCCGTGGTGGGCTTGCGAGGACAGAGAGGCCCACTGGGTGATGGCGCTTTAAAATAGAAATAACAACCTGCACTTTTGTCTAACCCAGATATACTTTATTTAGAAAAGCTGGTGTTTTTTTCATGTTCTTGGTTTGCGTTTTCTACCCACACACATGCCTGTGTGTTCTGACTAGATTTTACTCCCGGCCAGATGTGCAGAAGCGAGGCGGACCAGGCCGGTCTGGGCCTGCTGAATGATTATATTGTGCTCAAGACTCATGCTGGGTTCCGTCTGACTCAAGCTTGCACTGCCTGAGAGGAGGATCCAGTGCCGGCTAGAGAACAGCACAGGACAAGACAACACGCCAATCATGTGAGGGACCTTCACATTTTTAATGGTTGGGCCTCCTCTCCCAAGAAACTATAAGTAGACTATAACAAACAGGAAATTACACTCCAAAAATCTTCTTCTTAATGGTTATTTGTTTTCTAGCTAAAATAAGCTTTCTTAAAAATAATTAAATAATAAAGATAAATAATATTCAAACAAAATTATACCGGTAAATATGTGACAAGTAAAATGATGTAAGATAATAAGACTAAATATAAATAGTGAATATTTTAATATTATATTATTATTATTATACTAACATCTTATACTAATCTTAATTTTTATTTCTTATACCTTATTTGAGCAAAAATACAGTAAAACAATAATATTGAGAAATATTATAACAATTTAAAATAACTTTTCTTTGGTATATGATATGTTATATACCAATATAAAATATTTTAAAATATATTATTTAAATTATTAAAATGTATTCCTCTGATGGAAAAGCTTAATTGTCAGCAGTCATTACTTCAGTGTCACATGTTCCTTCAGAAATCTCTTCCGGAATTCTAAAATGCTAACATATACATATACACACACACACACACACACACACACACACACACACACACACACACACACACACACACACACACACACACACACACACACACACACACACACACACACACACACACACTATATATATATATATACACACACACACACACACACACACACACACACACACACACACACACACACACACACACACACACACACACACACACACACACACACACACACACACACACACACACACACACACACACACACACACTATATATATATATATACACACACACACACACACACACACACACACAAACACACACACTATAAAATAATATATATGCATATTTTATATAAACAAAAACTTTAATTGACAGCACTAATACATACAGCATTAAGAATTCTTTAAAAAGTTCAAAAGTAAAATTATAAATCTATTTACTGTCACGTTTGATCAAATCCTGAATCAGAATGTGTGTTTTATTCTGCAGGTGTGCAAAAACACACAAGGAATTAGGTCTGGTTTACAGAAGCTCTAGATACTTACATACAAATATACACAAGAGAATAGAGAGAAAGAATAAAAAAAAGTAAAGTAATATACATTAAAAATAATGTATGTACATCTATATGGAGTAGATGGAATGTACTTAAAAGTTCACTTTAAGTATTGTATATACTTAACATACTGTATAAAATTATATGTATTTACATGATACATTTTCTATTGCCTAACACCTGGTTTGTATAAACATCATAAGGATATTGTTCTAAAAAAAGCTAGACAGTGCATCCTTGCTGAATCCTTGCTTAAAGTACTTATTTTTAAAAAAAAAAAAAATTCTTACTGACCCCAAACTTTTGAACTGTATAATATATTATACTTTTTTTCTCAATTTTATTATGTCCATTGGGTCTCCTCTTCGACAGGCCAGGGACAATGTTTCCAGATGTTCACACCCATCACAATGATGAGGGAAAACCGAGATGAGAATGGAAATAAACTATTATGGGAATAAATCCAGAGTCTCAGATCACAATCGAGGAAAATCTGACTCATATAGCAAACAACCAATAAGCCCGGCTGAAATGAGCTGACAAGGACAGATGTACATGGGTTGTTGCGGCTGACACAAATGAAAGCCTCTCAATCACTAACTGACATTCATCAGAAGGGTAATCACCAATAAGCAGATATTGTTGAATGGAGCTCGATCGGTGATCAGATTCTGACGGATGTGTTTGTGTTCATTCAGAGTGAGTCATTATATTCTCTCTGGATTTGGTGTTTATGAGTGTTTAACTGCAGGTTTCAGACTGCTTACTGCCCCGAGATATGCTCACATACTGTCCTTTCACACATACAAACACAAGTTCAAACGTGCTGAAAACATGCAGGATACCACAAGCGTTATACATTCACACGCACACAAAACATTCTTGTACAAACAAATGCTGCCCCACATGTTCATATACACAAGCAGGCAACATACTTATAAGTAGCATGTGGTGCATGTGTCCATAACCATATATTCAGAGGAAGACAAACATCTGACACACACTCTATTCATGCTACAGGCTGACATTTATGGCGCTTTACCTGTCTAGATGATATGCTGCGATCTCGGCATTGTGCCTCTCGAAATCTGAGAAGTAGAAGAAGTCTGGGGGTGTCTCCTGCTCCCGTGTTTGCCTGAAAGGCAAAGGTTAATCTGCAGTGAGCCCCTTTCATCAACAAAGCCATAATCACAGCCCTAGCCCTTGAAACTAAAGCCACCCTGTCAAGAAAACTTTAAGAGATGCCCCCCATTATTTCTGGATTGATGTCTGGAAGAAAATGTATTTTCTTAATATATTTTTGAAAAAATACCTTATTTAATTTATTACTAAAATAATAATCATAGACAATTAACTTTAATTTTAATCCAAATATGCACTGTCTTCATGCTAATACCTTAAAGCTTGTCTATTAAAGATCACAAAATTGCTTGAAGAACAGTTTTCCTTCCTGTTTTGACTTAGGGTACGTTTACACGACAATGATATGCTTAAAACTGAGAAGTTTTTCCTTTGAGTTTTCCGCGTACAGACGACACCATTGTCAAAACGATTACCATACACACGGATCCACGAAAATGACTAAAACTGTATTCTGCTGCCAGGCTGTTAGATGGCGATGAAACAATATAGATCGAACACGTAATACGCATGTGCATGACGTCATTGCTTCGGAGATTCCGGTTTTAGTTAGTTTACACGGAGACCGTTTTCAAAAACTTGCACTTTAAAACCCGTTTTCAAAAGTTTGCATTTTCAGGCACCCAAGACGTTGTTGTCGTGTAAACGAACGGCCAAAACGCATACTAAGTTTTACGATTTCAGTTGTCAAGTGTAAACAGTCCCTTATTTCCTCTGGAAAGAGTATGTTTGGATGGGACATTTCAAATGGCTTGTCCTTCTTTTTTTAAATAGTAATCAAAGGGCCATGATCTGCAATAGTTGCTGTTGTTAGAATTTGCAGGACGTTTTAGGGGGAGGGACATTTTTGTCTAAGAGAGCATTTCATTGGACAGAAATCTGTGTAGTGCCATTTCCCAGTCAGTTTTCCCATTAATGTTATATTTTTAAAGGCTGTAAGCGTTTAGGAGTATACCAGCATAATGAATGCTTTAAAGCTAACTGACATAGACATAAAGCCACAGAACTTCCATTTTGATTTCATTGAAACATCCAAAATTATGATATTGTACATGAGCAGTTAATAACAGGCCAAACAATAGGAAAACAATAGGATTTAATCAATGCTTGTAGGTCAATGGAGGACATATCAAGTTCCAGGCAAACATTTCTCCACAGACAAGAGCCAGAGAAACTATTTTTAACCCGGGCCGACTTCATACGGTCCTGCTGAAATGTTTTCAGCAGACTCCATTTCAAACATACTTGAGATTTCTCTTTTTGCTGTTCCCTTCTCTTTCTCTCTGAATGCTGTCCGAATGTCAGAACAATTAAATCCAGCTGGGTTTCTCGCCTTTCTTAACAGCCTTAATCATGTAAGGACAGTTCAAAACAATGATTTCTCTGGGAACTGAATCTTGTCACATCCCAACATCTTTGTGGCAAACCGAAGGCAAGGTAGCTGGCGGGAGGAGTGCCAGCTCTGTAATGGAAACAGATCCTTATCTTGGCGGAATCAGGCATTCAGTATCGTCCTCAGCTGGCGGCAGTCATTCAAGGCGCAGCTGTTAGACTGACACGCTCACCGATCGTTAAATAACACAGCATGAGACCTGCCAAACGAGAGTCTCCAACTTCACATTCTTCTGCAGTTCGCTCCACAGAGCCCCGGATAATATCGCTCCACTCGCCAACTGTGAACCTCTTTTCAGGCATGAAGAGAATTAAAATGGATTTGTGTTTCTGCCGGAAGAAACGGGCCTACTTCTGCAACAAACCTAGAAGTGTCCTGGTGATGAACCCATTGGACGCTTGCCCTCAGACGCTCAGATGTTTAATTGGCAGAGAAGTGTGTACGGGTGTTTCTTTTTTGTGAAAAGTAAACTCCCCTAAAGGACTTTTCACTCTCACCATTTTTTTTTCTTCATTTGTCCACTAGCAACGTCTGACAGTCTATTTACGATTCAAAACATATTAAATATTTATTTATACACATGAAATTGTGTAACAAAATTACAACTTGTCTAGAAATGATGCACAATATAAATCTCTTTGAAATACTCTAATTTAGGCGTAAATTGGGAGGAGGGGGGGGCAGTTGTACTTTGTGTAATAAATTACATTTAATACGGTTTATGTTAAAAATCTTCGTCATTTGAAAAATGTAATTTTAAGATTTAAAAAAATAGACACTACTGTAAAAAGTTAGATTTTTTTCAAAGAAATTAACACTGTTATTCAGCATAATGCATCAAACTGATTAAAAGTGAAAGACATTTATAATGTTGCAAAAGATTTCTACTTCAATTAAAAGCTGTTCTTTTGAACTTAATATTCAGCAAAAAATCCCAAAAATTTTTTATCATGGTTTCCACAAAAATAAGCAAAACTGATTTCAGAATTAATAATAATATTAAGAAATTTTTCTCGAGCACCAAATCAGCATATTAGTATGATTTCTGAAGGATCATTTGACACTTAAGGCATAAATAATTTGCATCACAGAAATAAATTACATTTTAAAATATATCAAAATAGAAAACACAATTTAAATGATTATATTTCACAATATTATTGTTTTTACTATTTTTGATCAAATAAATCCAGCCAACTTCTTTCAAAACCATTTCAATCTTACCGACTCAAAAAACAAACAAACAAAGAAAAAAAACATCTTCCAAAACACAAAACAAAGCTGTTTTAATAAAAATTATAATTGGACATAAAAGTCTCTGAAGGAAACACCTGTTCACTTGTGTGGCAGTGTACCACAATTCCACTTGCTTTAGCTCATAATTTCAGTACTCAGGGAACCGCATCAGCCTGTTTTCACAGGTATTATGATAGCTCACTGTCTAATGCACTGTAAAGTAATATTAAGTCTCTAAGCACTTATTGAGCACCACTGTGCCCAAGGTCTTGACCCAGCCGAGGCCTCCGCTGCGGTGACAGCACTTAGCATCTGCACACATCTGCCTCTATTCTGTATATCTTTTCATCAAATAGGATCCCATCAAGGTACAATTAGTGATTAACATCAACTCCATAACACAAATGGTCCCAACAGGAAAAAAAAATAAAAAAATAATACACAGGCTTCTTAAAAGCTCATAGACCGCAGCTGAAGGCAAAACCCTCTGAGGAGTGTTCTGTGGGTGGAGAACTCGAAACTCCCTCCACTCACGCTGGCACTCCAGACAACCTTGTTAAGCTGGAGCTTGAGAGCTCTCATTTATTCCCGTAAAACCCTAGAGAGACATGAGGAAAACAACATTCGACTGGCTGCTGGACCAGAAAATTATAACAAAAGAAACCAGACACAGGCCAGCCTGTCAAAGGGTCAAAACAATCCCTCCGAAGAATTCTGAAAAGCTAATTTTCCTACATTCGACATCAACGACATCTCGGAGAGAGAAAAAAATCTCTTTAAAGACAACATATAGAAATTTAAAGTCAACTACATAAAAATATAGAACATAGCATTTAGAGTAACAACAGTTTATGAGGCACTGAATATAAAAACTAAAGGAAAAACAGGTGCAATCTGTGTGTGTGTGTGTTGGGGTTTGGTATATAGATTGAAAGCTCAAGTTGATTTTTTTCCTCTATTTTCTTCAAATAAGCGATCGGTGGATGTGGTTCACCATAAAAGACGCCATGGGAATGGTCACCACTCTTAAAGTACACTTAAATGAGCCTCAAGATTGGCCTCTGGGATATTAAAACCAACTCAGCTGAGAGCAGAATGTCTCTAGTGATCAAAATACGCTGAGAGAGCGCTCTCCATGACCCTGTACTTCAAGGTAAACACACTGTTTACTCCTGCCAAGCCAATAGATTATTGAATCATGCACAGAGGCTCACAAAGACACTAGTATAAATGCTAGTCGCCAACTTATATAATGGCAATATAAACAGCAATATTGAGACAGCAACATAGTGTCGGCCCCATCTGGTACATGTGGATTCAACGCGTACCAGATGTGGGCCGAATTTGGGCCGACACTAAATGTTTTAGGGATGCATTAGGGATGCACTAAATTACACAAAATTTGGAGGATTCTGATAAGCCAATAATTATTTTTATGTTATGGCCAATAACCATAAATGGCTGATATTGAAATTCAATACTATTTTGTGTAAATAAATTTCAAATAAAACAATAAAAAGAAATGAATGCTACAAGTGAACTAAGGCATCACAACATTATAATGTATATTAAAAATGGATATTCATTTTGAGATTTGCTGACTTGAACATTTAATTAGCTCGCAATTACATATCCATGTCTGCCTATATATTGTAAGATTTTAAAAAACTCGAACACTGGCTATTAGCGATACTGCACTTATATATTGTGCATCTATAATTATTATTATTCATTAAACTAATTAACAGTTAATTAACTTAATTGTTGCCTGTTTGAGGATGCCAATCAAACTATATAGAAATATAGAACATATAGAATTTAGAATTTATAATCATTGTACAACAGTTTCTAATGGATTTCATTCAATTAACATCCCATGTTTTGGAGCTTATACTAAACAGATGCTAGGAACTTTTGCTAATTAGTCCAAATTCGGCATGAAATAGCCAAATATCAGCCGATCAATCGCCCTGGCTGAGATATAGCCCTATATCGGTCTCTCACTGTACACATATGGTTTCAAGGCCATGGCTACATGTAAAAGCTGGCATTGCAAACAATAAAACAGTAGCAGATGAGAAAATTCCTGATGGACAAAGTGCAAAAGGTACAGACAACCACAACAACAACAAAAAAAACCTGATCTGTTAAGAAAACACACAGGAGCAAACAAATTAATCAATCAGGACACGGTATCTAGGACACTATATTCTGCCAAATCCCTTAGTTGGCTTTACACTGGACAAACACAAAAAAGCTCACACAACATCCATGAAAGCAAATTCATCTTACAAAGCCTGATGGCTGCAGCACTTGTAAAAGCTTATCCCAGCATTCTTAGGTCACATCCCAAGCTGTTTTCCACAAGAGCCACCCTGTAACTTTTTGACTGTGAATGATGATCAAACGAAGCATTGTTTAAACTGCAGAAGAATGCAGAAACGACCTTTGGAGCAAATGTCATGGCGTTGGGAGCAAATATTAGAGAAGGAGGCACCAGGACGGGAATAAAGCTGTATTCTGTGGCTTGTTTTGATAACAGGTAACAGGTAATGTCAAGAGGCGGCTCACATTATAAACTTCAGCAATCGCAGTTTCTCACAGCACTGCATAATAACATTAGAGTTTAAAAAAGAAAAGTGAAGAAACGCTGGTATATATTTAGCCAGGCCTCTTTTCTACCTGTTTCTACTTGTTCTGCACCAGTGACAAGCATCATTGTTTTAAGAAACTTGTCAAAGCAAACGGCGGTGTAATTTTTCTTTGTTTGAAAATGTAAGTGGTTGATGTTTTTCCATCTCTGAAGGCTGACCTCTCCTGAGTTAAGGCCAAACCATTCCTCCTCTCTGGCTTAGAAGTGCTACTGGCAGGTCAGTGGGGATGTCTGGTATTTAGTGTTGCGTCTGACAGTGGCGGTCGAGTTGTTGATGAGCGTGAGAGAAGAGACTGACGTCGACCTTGAGCCTGCTTTATGTGAGGGGATATTCAGACCTGCAGTAAAAATTCCACAGGGAAATGCTTTTCTCTCTGTCTCTGGATGCAGCTTTTTTATTTTAAAGCTCTGACAGTTTTATTGAGGTACATTTCTATATTTGCTTAGGCACAAGGCCAGTATATATTTTTTGGAATATAGGCTTTATGAATTTATTGTGCTTAATTGTGAGCGTTAAGGGGCCAGTTCACCCAAAAATTTAAGTTTTGTCATCATTTGCTCACCAATATATCACTCCCACACGTATTTTTTGTTTGTTTGGTGAGACTCGTGTTTTGGAATTAATGAGATTGCAAAAATAATGGATGAGGTTTCAGGGAGTGTTTGTGAAAGCAGTCATTATTTTTTACAATCTACAGTATCCATCAACGCCAGTAGGATTAGGCAAAATTCAGAAAAACTGAAGATCTAAAAATAAAAAAAAATAAAAAAAATAAACACCTGTGAACATGCTGATATCAAGAGAAACTATAGGGCTGCACGATTTTGGGAATACATTTTAGATTTTTCTGGTTAAAATTATGAAATTTACAATATATATATATATATATATATATATATATATATATATATATATATATATATATGAACACCAAGTTTGGAGTGCCTTGTAGGCATATATGTGTAGGGCTGCATAAAACAATAACAATAGCCTAGATAGCAGGCAGCCTATAAATCGTTAAAAAGGAACACTTCAGTAACACTACACTAGACAAAAATATATGGATTATCATATGTTACTTCAAACATTTCTATTCATTATGAAATGAGATTGGAGTAAAAATATGAAGTCTAATGTTTGGTGTGTTTTGCTTTTCAAATGCACTGACTCAAACTCAGCGCGTGCAGAGAATGTTTACTGAAGCGATCAAGCCGCTCCAAACTATGAAACATTATTGTTACATTCTCAAAATCCATAGAATGTCTCAGGTTACGTCTGTAACCCTTGTTCCCTGAGAAGGGAACGATACACTGCGTTGTTAGAAACGACTCTTTGGGGACGCTCCCTGAAGTATGAATGAAACTATTCCAATCCTGATTGGTGTTGCATCATGACGTAACATGTGACGGCATAACCGGAAGTATAAAATGATGCCGGCCCACACATGCGTTAGCCTCGTGATGAAACAAGCCTCTCCCAGGCATGAAGGGGCGTGGGAGGCGACACAGTGTCTCGTTCCCTTCTCATGGAACAAGGGTTACAGACGTAACCCAAGACGTTCCCTTTCGAGGGAACTCGAACTGAACGAATGCCCACTATGCCACGTACCAAATATGCCTGCCCTAGTGTGAAACTGTCTCAGGCACAGGCTATAAAACCTGATAAAGGTGTGTGGGGTAGCCCAACCGGCTGCCTCACAGATCTCCTGGAGGGGCACTCCTGAGTAGAGGGCCCTAGAGGACGCCATGCCCCTAGTGGAATGAGCCCTCATGGCAAAGGTGAAGGCAGATTGCGCACCTGGTAGACCAAGGCAATAGCTTGTACAATCCAACTGCTAATTGTTTGTTTGGATGCAGGGAGCCCCTTCTTAGGTGACCCAAAACACACCACAGTTGGTCCGACCTCCTCCAAGAAGAGGACAGGACAGAGCACATGGTGCCTCTCTTCTTCTGCCGACACATGTTGTGGAGGATGAAATACTTGCAGGACAGTAGACCGTGCCATACTGGAAGGCATCTTGGGCACATAGCCAGGTCTCGGATGCAAGATGGCTTTGACTCCTCCCGGGGCAAACTCCAAACAAGCTGGCGATATTGCCAGGGCCTGGAGTTCTCCCACCCTCTTAAGCGAGGTAATGGCTAGGAGAAAAGTCATTTTAAGCGTCAGGTCCTCAGCTGATGCCGACTGAAGTGGTTCGAAGGGGGGCAGGGATAACCCTTCAATAATCACCGCCAGGTCCCAGAAAGAACTCTGGACCTGGTCGTCTGTCACATCCTCCATGTACCACAAAGAAAACGTATGACCAGCTGGTGCCTCCCCAGAGGCCCATCACTTAGTAGCGCATGGAAAGCTGCAATAGCAGCCTCGTACACCTTGGACAGGGAGAGACCAGCAGAGAAGCGATCCTGAAGGAACTCCAGAACTGAAGCCAATGGGCAGTTAGCAGAGCGATCAGGGGAAATGCGTACAAACCTTTCGGCCACACCTGTACCATGGCATCCAAACCCAATGGGGCTGGATGTGTGAGAGAAAACCACAGTGGACAGTGGGACGTCTCTCGAGACGCGAAAAGATCCACTTCCACTGGGCCGAATCTCTCCCATATCGACTTCACTACATCTGGGTGAAGTCTCCATTCCCCGGGCCTCAGCCCCTGCCTCGACAGGATGTCCGCTCCCTGATTCTGACCCCCTGGGACAATACATTGCTCTGAGGGACAACAGTTTCCCTTGGGACCAGAGGAGGATCTGATGCGCCAGTCTGGATAGAGGGCGCGATCTGAGTCCCCCCTGGCGATTCAGATAAGCGACCACCGATTTATTGTCTGACCGTATCAAGACATGGTAGCCCTTGATGTCTGGGAGGAAGCTCCTCAGAGCTCTGAACACAGCCAATATCTCTAGGCAATTTATATGCCAAGAGCGATGATGGTCCTGCCAAAAAGCGGCTATCCATGACCGTGCCCCAACCAGTGAGGGAGGCGTTTGTCGAAACGGTTTTCCAGCAACATGACGCTCCCAACGCTGGACTTTTGGACAGAAACCAAGGTTTCTTCCAAATTGATAGAGAACGAAGGCATTTGTGCGTAACTCTGATCATACGGAATGGTTTTCCCCTTGGGGAGAACCCCTTGGCTTTCAGCCACCACTGCAGGGGCCTCACGTGCAGGAGGCCCAAGGGTATTATGTTGGACGCAGCTGCCATGTGGCCCAGCAGTCTTTGAAATTGCTTTACAGTAATGGCGTGGCCTAGCTTCATCCTGGACACCATGGCCAGAATGGAATCGATACGCACGGGAGACATTTGTGCCCGCATCGTAGTCGAGTCCCATACCACGCCCAGGAACATAGTTCTCTGGGTGGGCACCAACATGCTTTTCTTCATGTTGAGTCTCAACCCCTAGCTCTGAATATGACTAAGGACGACATCTTGATGCCGAACTGCCATTTCTCGAGACTGAGCCAATATGAGCCAGTCATCGATATAGATGCCCTGGAGCCTCAGTGAGGACAGAGCTGCATCCATGCGCTTGGTTAATTTTTGCAGGGAGAGAGCTAGGCCGAACGGAAGAACCCGATATTGGTACGCTTTGTCCCCGAAAGCAAACCTTAGGAACCTCCTGTGACATGGAAGGATGGAGACATGGAAATATGTGTCTTTTAGATCTATCGTGACAAACCAGTTCTCAGACCTGATTTGATTCACGATGATGGGGATAGTGAGCATCTTGAACCTGAACCTCCTCAGAGAACGATTCAAGTGTCTCAGATCTAAAATCGGCCTCAACCCTCCATCCTTTTTTGGAATTATAAAGTAACGGCTGTGAAATCCGAACTCCCTGTCTGGAGGAGGAACACGTTCTATGGCCTCTTTGACCAGCAGAGCGTGTACTTCTTGTTCCATTACCCGAGCCTGTTCTGGAACCACTGCAGTCTGTACCACCCCAGTGAATTTGGGGGGGGCGGTGACCGAACTGCAGTCTGTATCCTAATTGTATTATACGCAGGACCCATGCAGATATGTTGGTTAGGCATTGCCATGCCTCTACAAAATCTACTAAGGGAACCAGCCTCTCGAGGCTGGCCTCGGGTGTTTTTCGAGCACTGTTCTCAATTCCCTGAAGCGGAGAACTGGCAGGAATTCATCTAGACTGATTTTGTGATCATAGTCGTTTGCAAGCATTTGGGACAAACGACACGGTGTGCTTTCGCTGGAAATTGATATGGCTCGAAGGGTCTTGGATCGGCTGGAACCCCACATCGTTTCTTTGAGGGCTCCGCTTGGAGAACAACCTCGGTTAATCTGCCGCAGGGGGGACAGCCCTTAGAGGTCCTAATACTTTGGCTAGGACCTTTTCCCTGAAGCCCTCTTAGCCTGAAGGACAGCCCTCAGGTCAGGCTCCCGAGGGAGGGGTTCTAGAGGCAACGCTCTCCTTTTGTACCTGCCGGTACGAGGAGCTTGTTGACGGCTGGGGCTGACCGCTCGGTGCAGCCTTATTAGATTTGGATCTATAGCGACGAGGGAGGAATTGCTGGAACGCCGCAGTCGAACCTGTCGATGACAGTAATAACCCTCTGGGGTCCAGGGTGTTTTTGGGGTCCTTGAGATGTTTTGACATGCCCTGACATTTGTGCTTTTTTTCAGATGCTTATAAACATATTAATAGCAAAGGTGTAATTACACTCTATTTAGCACAAATAGGGCTACCATAATATTTGAGCAAAATGTATGTACATGTTTGCATTTTTGAGAGAATATTGTTTATGCATGGTTATTGAAAAAACTAAAACTTAAAGTGTCTGAAATAAGGCCACAAAACACTTACTAAATATGTGTCCGCAAGACTTTTGACTAATGGGTGTTGTTGCCTAGAGTTTTTGCTTCAAAATTATCTGAAAATCATCCTGCCTAATCATTTACACAAAACAATACATTGATTTAAATTTGAAAATAAACAGGGTGTGCTTTCTGGCTCTCCGTCACTACTATTCACTCAGGCATGAGCAATATATTTTTATAATCATTTAAGTTTGTACTTTTAAATGATCTAATTCATAACAAAAACAAATATTCTCTTTTTATGTAATCTATATGAAAAGAGAGAGATGTCAGTCGCTCTCATTTAATCTCATTATCTTTTAATTTGACACGCCCACTGAGAGCGCGTGCTATTCAAACGCAGATGTAAACGCCCATCACATGAGATCAGCACACCAAATTTATTCAGATTACAGTACTGTACGTTGTCTAGCAAGGCTGTGAGGAATAATCCTGGGAAATTACCTCAGAAGTGCTGGTTTAAATTCATTTCGGGGAGCAACGGAGTTTTTTTTATTTTTGTTCTAATGGTGATATCCTAGTTTATGTAAACCGCAAAAAGACTGTTTAAATATGAATCGCGTCTGTGTGTGAATGAATGAACTGAACAGCTTTTACCAAACCCTATTGCTATAATGAGATGAGTGAAAATTGACTGAAATATGTTGAAATAACGTTAAAATGTCTTTGTATAAGCAACGTATTAAACTGCAAATTAATATTTATATGCCCTAATATAGGCTATCATAAAAACAACAAATGATATGCCTATGTTACAGACGAAATATGAACGACAACATTTTGTTGACTAGTTTTGGATAGATTATTAACTTTTTACTGTAAAATAGACTACTGCCACATCAAATAAGCTTTTGTTCACCAATTTCTGCTCAAATGTTAAATATATTAGGCTATGTTTGTTTTGTCAAAAAAAAGTAATCAACTAGGATGCTATTATAGTGTTTGTTCCAATGTAGGCTTTATTCAAACTAATGAATCCTTAACTTTGAAATACGTATGATAAAAAGTATACTTTAGTTTTTACAAAGAAATATTACACTTGAAATATTGTTATTTTAATTGTTGCTGTAATTGAAACCTTTTTAATAAAATAGCAAATAATATATTTACAAGGTATATGTAAACAAAATCTTAAAAGGTCATTATAAGCCTTCTCTTCAAATTATTTTTATTGTTTTTTATTAGTGACAAATTTGGGGAGAGGATACATATTCAAAACTTTCTGAAAATAGAGTATGAGAATTAACTACACAATTACTAGAAATGTTCACCTTGGATATTATACAATTTGCATGCAAAAAAAGAAGTGGAAAAATAAAAACATTTTCTAGATGTTTCCAACTGTGAACCAATTTTGTAGTATATATATATTTTTTTTCTTTCTTTTGTCCTTGTATTCTTTCTTGTGGCTCAGTGACACACCTGTGAAAAGCTCATTATGCAGCCTGATTAAGCAGGTCTTTTGTCTTCTCAGAATCTGAATCTGACCATCTGATTCTGAGAATCTGAGTCATGCCCCCTTCGCATATTGCCTTTCCAAACAAAAAGTGTTTTACTAAATTTAAATCAATGTATTATTTTATGTGAATGATTTGGCAGGATGATTTTGCAGCAAAAATTCTAGGCGACAACATCCATTAGTCAAAAGTCTTGTGGACACATATTTAGTATGTGTTTTGTGGCCTTATTTCAGAAACTTTAAGTTTTAGTTTTTTCAATAACCATGCATAAACAATATTCTCTCAAAAACACAAACATGTACATACATGATGTTGTTCACATATTATGGTAGCCCTGTTTGTGCTAAATAGAGCTTAATTACACCTTTGCCATTAATATGTTTATAAGCAACTGAAAAAAGCACAAATGTCAGAGCATGTCAGAACACCTCCAGGTCCCAAAAAACACCTTAGACCCCAGAGGGTTAAGAGCTGCATGGATCCAATGTATTGTTACACGTGTACTTTCTTTCTCAACTGTTTAGTCCACTTAAGACATAACACAGGGTTCCAGACTGCGACCAAAATGGTGCACTCATTTTTTGAGAATGTGCGAGATAAAATTTTATGTGGTCGCAATTGTTTAAGTGTATGGTCATGTACTCAGTTAAATTCAAACATGCGAAACAGAACGCCGTTGTATCAGCAGCTGATGCAGTCCGTAACTTATGTTCAAAATGAACGAGTACATCATGAATCCATTTTCCAAACCGTGTTTTTGACTTATCCTGAATCACTACGGTACACCTATAGCAAGTGTTTATATTCTGACTATTTTATCCCGGGGTTGGCTCGGCAGCGGAGTTGCCCAGTGCCTGCTTGACTCGCCATAGACATTAACGGAGAGAAGTAGCTCCGGCTACAATGTTCTTCCGCAAGCCACTTGCAGTTTATTTATTAACGAACGTACACGTCACGCGCATTGCACACTGATGGTAAATGGTTACATTTACTTGATTTTTTTTTTTTTGAGAAATTTTACTTTTAAGTGTAGCTTTAAATGGGGGTACTTTTACTTTAACTCGAGTACATTTCTAATGAAAAAGCTGTACTTGGGCGACGTTCCTCTCATTACTTCATTTTTAATGCAATACATATTGTTAAATGCGTTGTTTATTCCAAGCGCACTGTATCTTTTTATGGGCATGAGCGATGCTCAATTCACAAATGAATCACTCTTTTGAGTCGATTCTGTTCAAAGAATTCATCAAACAAGTTGGCAGATCTGTCTAAAAGTCTTAAATCAGAGCTGTCTTAAATCGGTTCAGCGAATCAGTTTGAATGATCTGTTCAGTTTCCTGCACGCACTGAATCCTCTGAAGCGATTTCAATTCACACTCGACTCAGAGTCGTAACATCAAGAGCGTTGGATGAAGTGGTCGTGGACCTACAGTCTAGTGAAAGAAAATCTGCAAATGCATCATATTTTTGCCATTGATGCAGATCTTTATTAGTTGAACATCTTCGTATGCCGTCTGTGAATGAATGATTCCACTGGACGATGCATTCGATTTCATTTCATTCAGGTAATACATTTTACAACCAAACAGATTATTACGCCACGATATCACTACTACAAATTATGAAATTATCCGTTTTTTGGAAATATAGCCTACATTAATTTATAGGCTACATTAAATAAGCTACCATTGTCCACAGTTTATGAAATGAACACCCGCCATCCCGCGGTAATGTGTGTATTGCGCAGTGGCGTGCGAACTCGACTTGAAAATGCCTTTGCCTGCCTTAGGCACAGTTAAACAGTTTTAAACATGCTTGCAGAAATATACATTTGATTACATTTTGGAGAACAGACAGAAGAAGATCCGTCGATGTGCATTTGATCGTTGTTTGTGTTCAGATGTTCAGTAGCGGTCATGAGCGCGAGCACATGTGAAGAGTTTCTTCTCTGTGTCAATGGTTCCCTTTACATACCTTTGAATGCAAAACTCTGCAGAGTGACATTGTCCAATAATCCAAATGTAGTTGTATAAGTTACTATTATACAAACCAAAGGACAGGCAATGGTTTTCAGGCTTCAGATGGCAGAAATAATTTTTGTTGCAAAGATATAGCCTATCTAATTATGATAAAAATAGTATATATACATGATATTATTTAGATATTTTTAATTTAGGCCTATATGATCCGAAGTAACTAGTAACTAACTTTTTCATTGGATACTTATTACTCTTACTCACGTAGGCTAACTATTAAGGTTATTATCTTTTACTTTGAGTAAATATTTATATAAGTAGGCTACTTGTACTTTCACTTGAGTACAGTTTTTGGATACTCTACCCACCTCTGCTGATGGTGAAAAGCGCCAATTAGGAATTCAGGAATTAAGGCATATAAAAATTAAAAGACCATACATGTTTTTTTGTGTTTTTTTGAGAGTTTTTTGATTTGATAGTTAAAAGATTAAAAACATTTTGCTAACATGAGGTCTTGTGTCACTGTCAGTCTTTTTACATCAGTGCAAAACTAGGCTATGCAGATTAAGACCACTATTCATTACTAGCATTGATTAATCCCATGGCATGTAGCAAAAAAAAAAAAAGGTGCGACCAAATCATATGTTGGTGCGACCAACTGAGAAAGTTGGTAGCACCAGTGCAACCAGTGGAAAAGTTAGTCTGGAGGCCCTGATAACTGATTGTGTTTACGTGAATACTCACCAAGAGAGGCATTTTGACATAACTGTGTGTGAATTTGGCCATATAAGTTGTGGAAGAGAACTAAACATGGGATCATGCACTGTCTGAGAGATAGCTTTCTGTGCATGTGAGTACTTCGCATATTGAATTTAATAACATTAAAGGAGAATTCCGGGCAATTTTTAAGTTAATCTTGATCGTTATTCCTTTGTGAGTAATGTCTATAGAAAAAAAACAACCAGATTGGTGCTTGCAACACGGAGCTGTTACAGCTAATGCCCAGAGCTCCCACTCAGCTAAAACGGCAGTTATGGGGGCATGGACATAAAGAGTGTCTTTGTGCCTCTTAACAGACACAAAATGCAATTAAAATGTCTGTCCAACATGAACATGTGAACAAGATGCGTTTAGCAACTTAGCCATTGTTTAAATTCACCTAAATAGTGTTTTAGACGGCTAGCTGTAGTTTCGCGCTGAAGTCCCGTGGGAACTCAGTAGTAGCCGGAAAAAGTCTCGGGTTCGTATTTTTTTTTTCTATAGACATTACTCACAAAGGTATAACGATCAAGATTAACTTAAAAATTGCCCAGAGTTCTCCTTTAAGCATGTAAAACGTATGTAACAGTCATGAGTCCAGTCTACTCTCTGCTGTCTGTGGCGACCTTTTTTTTTTAAATCCTGCAGTTATCGCAAGCCATTTTAATATGCAAATCATGATGTACATTTGCGACATTTTGATAATTTCGATATATCATGAAATACACATGCAAAATTTTTAAAGATATTTAAAAATATTTAGTCTAAAGGTTTAATAAAATGTTTGATTTCAAAAATTAGATTTTTCTGACTATATTTGTCAGGCTTTACAGGGTTAATCTAGGATCTAGAATCAAACTTTTAAGAGTGAAAAAATACACATTACCTTAATATCAAGTGTAATGTATGTATTTCACCTCTCTCTCACACTTTCACAGATGTGCTCAAGGGTATGAGATGGAGCTCCGTGAGCCAGCTGTTTTCTTTAAGTCCAGTACAAGCGTGAAAAATGGCTTGACGTGAATACGAGACTACAACTCGCAAGACAAAAAAACACCCCCTCAGGAACAGCTCTGCTTTTTGTACAGAGCAAAAAATTTGCTATGAGAAACTTGGCTAGGCTGATAATAATGAAAGATCCTTTGCACATGTATTGTGTTTCTGAGATAAGCATTGAGTGCTCTGCTCTCACAATCACTGAACATGAGACTTCTGAGATGACAATGGTCTAATAGATCTTGACTGCAAAGGAAACCCAGGCACTCACAGGAAACAGTACACACACACACACACACACACACACACACACACACACACACACACACACACACACACACACACACACACACACACACACACACACACACACACACACACACACACACACACAAATGGAGAGAATCAGAGAGGAAGAGCTAGGGTTAATAAAGAGAGAGAGAAAGAGAAAAAAATAAAAAAAAGAGAGCACACACTGAGCTGAAAGACAGGCAGGCTTAAATAAGTGAGACCACAGCATCAGCCGCTCATGCGCATCATCCCTGTAATGGCATCGTGTAAATATTCCAGCCAGATCAACAAGCCATAAAGAGGAATCCATCATCTGCACATAATCTCTGACAGATTTACTGGCCTGGGCTGCCAGGCTTCCCTGTATGATAGCACGGCTGGAATAACACCCCCCACATGCGCACACACACACACGAGCCACAGAACACATCTCCTGCCTGACAATTCGAGGTGATGGCAGCGCTATCAGGTTAAAGTGTGCAGTGTGTGGACGGTGTGCTTTCAGTCTTGTGGTTTGATCTGGGCTCTCCAATGTTGAAGGGGCTGCTGTCACACATCTCAAAGTGGAGGAATGGCAGAGGTGGGAATCGCCTGGGTTTGGGCAACAATATGATACATTTAATGATTAGAGATGTTTTGAGACGCAAAAAGTATTCTGATGGATTGTGATATATATTGTTTCGTTTGACTGCACTAAGACTTTCATATGACAATTTCATGGGTCACTATAAATAGTCAAGTCAAGTCAAGTCACCTTTATTTATATAGCGCTTTTTACAATACAGATTGTATCAAAGCAGCTTCACAGTGATAACATGAAAATAATATAACAGAGTTTGTTTCTAAAAGAAAATTGAGTCAACGTCCACCTTAAGTAAGGCAGATCAATAATATTATTGAATATTAAATGTCCCCAACTAAGCAAGCCAAAAGCCAAGGCAACAGTGGCAAGGAACCAAAACTCCATCAGGTGACAGAATGGAGAAAAAAAAAAAAATAGTCAAAGAAAACCTAAATGCATATAAAATAAAATAGAATAGTAAGAATAGAAAGTAAAAATGTTGCCAGAATACTAATCATAATCATCATCATCATCATGTACTATAGCCAAAAATTAAATCCATAAAAAAATATTAAAATAATAAAATAAAAAATAAAATAAAAAATATTAAAATAACACAAAACAAACAAACAAAAAATAATAAAAGAGAACCTAGATACAAGTTAAAAAACAATAAAAATTATGTCAGGATTATTATTATTATTATTTACTATAACTGAAGAATTGTTAAAATAAAAGTTACATAATATGCGCATAAAATAAAACAAGATAACCTAGATACAAGTTAAAGAACGTTCTGGTTTCGTTTCAGTGTGAAAAACCAAAGAACATCCTATCTGGACTCGGCTTATATAGACTTAAGCCATAACCATTCTGGCGGGACGTGACGCGATTGGTGCTTACATCACGAATAGTCCATCGATAGGCTTCAGCAGTTGCCGCAGAGCAACCAATAGGCACGCGAGCTCCATTGCCTAGGTCTGCTCTGTGCAGCAATGCGTTTTAAATTAATGCAAAATTAAGGATAATTTTTGGCTTCAGTATTAGAGAAAAGGGGTTTTTCCCTTTTCTTTGAAGTATTATTTGTTTTTATTCTGCCTGTTCAGCGTCCTCCAACAAGGACGGGTGGTGGTGGGGTTCATAATGTTCACAATGGTATTTTATTAGTTGTTCGTATAACCATGGATGAGGTAATGGCTGTTATGTTATTTTCTTTTCAATGACGTTCCTTGTTACATGTTCATTGCTGGATTTATGGAAAAACATCAACCAATATTGCATATTCATAATTATTATAATGGATATAATTAAAGAATACTTACACTATAACGTAAATTAGAAGTGTAATGCAAAAAACAAAAACCTGGATTTTTACGCCTATTTTGAATTTTACACGAATACAAATACAAATACCTTTCCCCCTGAACAAATACAAATACAGATACAAATACAAATACCGGCTGCTTTGCACATCCCTAATATATGAATATATAAAATTATTACTTAATAAATAATATAAACAATAAACAGACTGTAATGTATTATTATAATTCATGATAATACATTACTACTGTTCATTTTTTTCCCCTGTCATTTTCTATATATATATTTTTTTATATTATACTGTATATTCATATTATCATAAGGCTCTGTTCTGGAAATATTGCAGCAATACACATAGACCCTCAATGGATCACTGAAAGTCTAACTGGAGGTCTCAGAAACTCCCAGAATGTTCTCATCTTACACGAAATTTAATTTTCACAAATTTAAGATGCCCAATTTAATGAAAGTCTTTGATTTAAAAATGGGCTTACAATACATACGATTTCCTATTACACCCACTGCCTAGTATCATCCTTGAGAGACAGCGTACTGAAACTCCATGATCCACACAGGCCTAACATCCAGAGACAAATAGCTCCTATCTCTGCCCTGCAGGTCTGCTCGTCTCCTCTCTCATTGGCTGGCCGACCTCATTGAATCAAAACTCTCACTCCTTTATTCATTTATTTTGGTCATTCAGACATAAACGTGTATCGTTTAAGAGCAGGTCTATGGGGCGTTCAGCCATGAATGTCGTACCTAGGTGCCTCTGATGTGAGGGGTGAATTCTGGTGGTGTGCCCTGTGAAATAGAGCCTTGTAGCCATGATCTAGGCTGTGACCCTGTCAGTCTCTATTACCAAGCTTTATCACTTTCTGCTGGTCGTAAAAAAACCAGGGTGGGTTAATGATGAAATGGTGAGATGGGACACATGATTTGTAATGACCCAAAATCAAACGTGACACTGAATGTTAACCAAGAATAACAGTCATAAACTAGGTTACAAAAAGTGATTCAAATCGATGAATCACACTGCCAATCCATCTGTCAAAATGACCAATAAAGTTTAAACATCAAACATGTCAGTTGCTACTTTTTTAAATACTTTTTATTGAATTAAAATATTTTGTAAAACATACAGTGATGTGATACTACTTTTTTCACCTGTATTGTCTAAATTGGTTAAAGGTGGGGTATGTGATTCTCTTTTTTGTCCATTTTTTCAAAATAACTTGAAATCCTATTCCTAACCCACTTACAGCCACTGATTTAGAAGCACTGAAATGAAAATTAAGCAATTTAATCATCTGTGGAACGGGCAGGACTCGAAAAACTCCAGCCAATCATTTCCAAGACCACCTGGAATCATTGGACAGTAAGTTCGTCAATCAAAAGGTTGTACCATACCCCCCTTCCCCCAGCACGCGTGACCCCCTTCGTGCGCATACTCAAAGCTCGTGACGCATGCACATCTCGTCAGTAAAGCCGGTTCCATGATCGTCATTACAATCTCTCGCGCATCACGAGTTTTCGCTCGTGCAGGATTGCGCGTCCATGTTTTTCGAATGGGTGGAGTCAGAGCCAGGCTTGGAGGAAAGATGGTAGGACCATTTGAATTGTGTATTTTCAAAATCTGCCGGTCGTTTTCCAAATCACATACTCCACCTTTAAATGATAAAACAGAGGCCCTATGCTCTGCAAGGAAACAAGTTCATGCTAAATTTAATATTAATTATGGGCAGGGCCAGAAATGAACATTTTCCATTTAGGGGCAATATTGCACACTGGAATTCATTTCCAGGGGCAATTTTTATGATCACCTTAATAAATGTATCTGTTGTCTGTTGTCTAATTACTTAAATTGTTATCAATACAATTTTATCAACATCAACAAAAATCAAAATAGTGCAAAGGTGGAGCAGAATCTGTATCTGACATGGCATGTTTATTTACATGACAATTGCATGCAAATAGCCTACATGAAGTATATAAATTATAAACATTAAAAAACAGGAATTAATTACAGGGCAGAAATAATGATTTTTAATGTTGATTAATACATAAATTGGCTCTTTCTTTAAGGCTACACAGACGAAACAAGTTAAACATTATTTATTAATATTATTAATTATTTATAAAAAATTACAGTTATTTATATTTGCTTTTTATGCATTAGAAAATTAAGACTTTACATCGGTTGTCTTAGTTCGAAAACCGTTTTGTTCTTCGTACTGCAGAAAGCAAGCAAAAATATTCACCATCACTGAAGCGGTCCATGACTTCAGTCTAGCATGAGTTTTGCACTCTCGCACAAACTTCCATTATAATCACTGAAGTGTAGTTGTCTACACTGCAAAATGAATCACATTGTATTTGCACTTCGTTGTTAATGATGAGAGAATCCGCAAGAGAGCATAATTCAGTGAGCGTGAGCACTAAACAAAACTCTTTATCACCGGTCTAAACTAAACAACTCTGATTGGTTCATTACATTCATACGCTCAACAGAAATTAATGTGATTGGTTCGCAAAAGTCATAATAGATGTAAATTAATTTTGTAAGGACTAGGGCTTTGTATTGCCAAGAATCTGGCGATACAATACGTATCACGATACAGAGGTACAATACAATATATTGCGATACTGTAAGACAGTAATTTAAAAAAATAATGTTATAAAGAACATACCACCATATGCATAAAACCTGAGCAAAAACAAAATCAAAAACAGTGGGAGTTTGATTTGCATTTATATCACTAATCACTGCTGTTCATTACCAGAGCTGGAATAATTGTATCATCTAGTGAGCTGGATTTGCTAATGCTAACGCTAGCGATTCACACATGTTTGCATCTGTCAGGGTTCTGCCCTGGCAGCCTTGTCTGTGTTGTTGTGGTTTCATGTTTCTGTGTTTGTCTTGTGTTTGAGCACATGGCTCTGTCTTGGTCTGTGTTTGCCATGTGCTCCTCATGTCCCACCTCCTTGTTTCCTGTTACCACGCTCCCTTGTTTAGTCCACCTCATTTCACTAATTGTGCTCACCTGATCCTCATGTACTCCGGTCCCTTTATAGTGTGCCTCTTTCCCTTATGTCTTAGCTGGGTAGGTTTAGATATATACTTTGTGACCTTGAAATTATCTTAGTACTTATCCTGGTTTGTTATCCTATTCCCTGTGTCTGATTATCCTTGTTGCTATTTTGTTTTGCTTAGCTTTAGTTCTTGTGCTTTATAATCTAGTTAGAGTTCTCTTTTGTTTTAGAATTTTATTTTTAGTTCTTTTCTTTAGTTATTTTCCCTGTCAAATGGAAATCTTGCTTTTCTTTAGCTACTCCAGTTTTATCTTAGATCTTAGTTGTTTTCATTAGTTTGCTTTTTATATATTTCTCTACTTTTTGTTTCTAGTCATTGATCTTATCAGTTTAGTTTTGGTTATCTTAATTGTGGCCTTGTCTCGTCTTGTATGTTCTTCTGTGTCTTCCTGCCCTGTGTCCCGAGTTCCCTGGCCACTGACTCTCAACTGCCTGACTGGTGCAGCTATCCCCTGTGTTGAGCCTCTGGTTCTGTGAGCCTCTATCTGGTGGCAAGACTGGAGCTACATCTGAGATCTACATCAAGCTGCATGTTCCTTGTGTTCCTGCCTGGTCTTTCCTTCAGAGCTGCCTCTATTGCATTCATGTCATCGCCATCTTACTGACGGTCTCAGTGGTCATCCATCCTGCCTGTCGTTGTCGTCTGCCTTGCTCTACTGTGGTTCACAACGCACGCCAAGTCTTCAGTCTTGTTAATAAAAACCCCTGTCTGCTCATTTGCATCTGGGTCCTATATCTTGCAGAATTGTGACAGTGACAATTCTCCCCTTCACAGTTTGCGTTCTCAGATAACACTCTGGCGGTCGGGTTTAAGCCTAACACAAAGCTACTGACACGAATCTTGGATTTTAAGTAACCTATATATCGATACTGTGTTTTTGAGAATCAATACAGTATCGCCAAATATAATGTTGCAATGTATCAATATTTTCTTACATCCCTAATAGGGACATTTTGGTGGCATTTTTGCCCCAAGCCACTGTGATTTCTGACTCTGCTTCTGGGTCATGTCAAGTTTGTGCAATACTGGAGTTCCAAGCACCTCCATGTACAGTAGGGTTGGGTACCAAAACCCGGTGCCAATAGGGCAGTGGTTCCCAACCCTGCTCTTGGAGTACCACCAACGTTGCACGTTTTCTTTGTCTCCCTAATCAAACACACCTGATTCAGCTCATTATCACATGGGTTAATGAGCTGATGAGTTGAATCAGATGTGTTTGATTAGGGAGACAAAGAAAACTTGCAGTGTTGGGGGTACTCCAAGAGCAGGGTTGGGAACCACTGCAATAGGGAACAGGTTCTGATGTAAACGGTAGTAATAAGAACGAAAATTATTGCCTGACGCCCCCTGGTGTTCCGGTGTCAACTTGCATGACGTCAGTGCCGCTACTCAGCACACTTGTTGAACTGATAGCGAGAGGATTAATGAAGATGCCGAAGGCAAAACGCTCCAAGGTTTGGCTGCATTTCACGTGTAAAATTACGCGTCAGAACGCCCTCTGGGTGTGCCGATGGTCTGAAGCCCATTTAGAATCACGCCAATTCATTGGCAGATGCCGTGGACGCTGCCTCGACGCTCTTACATCGTCATATTATATTAGTGCGCGCATCATCTGCTCCTCAGATTTCAGAAGGAAGCTTGTAGGCAGTGCGAGGAGCTTGGCAGCGAACGCAGCGTCTCGTTCCCTATTGAGAGAACAGGTTACACCAGTAACCAGAAACGTTCTCTTTCATAGGTTTATTCAACGCTGCGTAGCTAAGACGCAGTAGGAATGAAATATCAAACTCGCCAAGCTAAGCGGTGCCGTAAGTAGTGCAACAACCAGATAACTTACATGACATGTTCAAGCAGACAAAACATTGGAACCTGGAGCCATGTCAGGATTAGATTACCCTGGTAGTAATCTCTATTAATCTCCAGTATTATTGCATTGTTTGATACAATATTGTTTTATTTGATATTATGTAAATGTGAATTTTTATTTTATATTGGTTTATTTATTATTACCATATGTTACTTGTATTTATATTGTTTAAAGATTTAAGTTAATACTGTGTCCAGTTTGACCCTGTAAGTAAATGGGTATTATTTTTTTGACAAAGTGTGTGCGGTTTGTTTTCTTAAGTACCGGTTCAAGAACCGTTTAAGCACCGGAAACGTTTAAAAAATACCGAGTAGGTACTGGTATCGGAAAAAACCCAACCAATACCCAACCCTAACGTACAGTAACTGGAATTGACTGCTCCATCTCAACCACTGCTTTCAAGCAGCAAGAAAGCATCTGCCATTATCATTTTTAATTACAACTGACCCATGGGATCGGTGAGTATTTCTCATTGATTTCCGGTGTTCAGCTATGCTTTTCTAGGCAAACATTTCCTTTTCATTGCTTATAAAAATAGAACAAAGCCCTGACGAGGTCAATGTTAAATGCATCATCTGAGATTTTGCCTTCTGCTGAAAACAAGTATAATGAGGTTATTGTGATTCCCATTAAACAAAGAACTCAATAAAAATAAAAATACAATTTTTACTTAAAGGTATTGTAGGTAGAAATCCACAATAATTTGTCCAAATTTGTTTCAACTGTCTTTATATATCAATGCATAATTAAAATGTAAGTACTCTGGAAAATAAATTATAAAAATCGAGTGTCTGTAGTCCTCTCAGGACTGCAATAAACACAGCTCATTATTCCATTAACACCCACCCCTCCCTTCTCGGCTCCTTCCAAAGCCACGCCCCCAAAACAAATGAACGCGCGATCCCGGCCGTTCGCTCAGCTGGAAGAGTCGGACGCGTTTACCAGCTTTACCGGATGTAGTGACATCATGTCAGAATCACAAGTAATAAAATAACTAACTTTATCAGTATGAATATAAACAATTAACATGGCTGTTAGTACTCACTATCAAGCTCGCATATCGATACTGGTAAAGTTTAAGATATTTTACTAGCTCGTAACGGAATCAAACTCAATATAAGGCAAAGCTATAAATAGCTTCATTGATACACGTTTGCCGTTACTATCAGTTACACTGTGATGATGGTGAATTTGTAAGATTCATAACATAAGATTGTTTACAGATAAACTGAGTAACATACACTCAAACACCTTCTCACAACTGCATTGCAGACCCAAGATAATATAACACACACACACAACATATATTGTATAGCACATACAGATACAACATAAAGACATAGGTAAACATATGTAGAGCATATAACAACAAACCAAACGTGAAAAAACGGAGCACGTAGAGTTCACGGTGAAAATAGGAACAAAGTTTAGGCAGAGGGTAAAGTATAAAAATAGATCCCCTAAACTTTTTAACCTAAATTTGGCGAAATTAAACATAACAGCTTTCAACTGCAGATAGGCCTCTTGCTTATTTATCGTCTCAACCCTGGCTCACTAACAGTAACGTTATACCAGTCGACACCAAAGTTACACTGTCATAGCTAAGCCAGTGTAACGTTAGTTATGCTACGTAACGTTAGGTAGCTATATTAGGTAGCTACGTGTGCTAGTGATACATGCTTCATGAAAAAATAAATGCCATCAAAATGAAAACAGCAAGATTACCTGTCCAGCAGAAATAAAGCCATCATGGAGTCACTTTTCAGCCCCTTGAGATCCCTCAGTAGTCGCCACCGCTGGAAAGCCACGGCGATATTGACTCTCGTATGATTTCTTTATTTATCCAAAGACTTTTTGTTCATAGCCTTTTCAAATACTGTCTTCCTTTTTTTAACTTGTTTGACTTCGCTGCCTCTATATGCAGGTAAAGTTACTGAGAATTTTGACTGTTCTTTCTCTGCCATAATTGTTATTACTAGCTTCCGTGCCTCTTCAAACGCCTCTTTATAATTTCTTTTCCAGAGTACTTACATTTTAATTATGCATTGATATATAAAGACAGTTTGAAAAAATTTGGAAAAAAGTATTTTTGGGGATTTCTACCTACAATACCTTTAACATTTTTCAAGGCACTTTAACGATTGACTTCAGTATCTGGTGCAACCCCCATGCTCCTTATTGTCTTGTGTTTTGATAGTAGTGGCATCCATTACAGGCTTTTACAGCACGATCTAAGCCTAAGTTTCACTAAACAGTTTTGCAGGCTACATAAAATCAAAAATTAGAGTTTTTAAAGCTTTCAGATTTTATCTCTGAGGTCATCTATATTCTAGTGTACTACTAAAATTTATCAAAAATTAAGATGCCCCCGTCCACGCAAAAAACATTTATTTTTATTATCTTTATTAAAACTGTATAGAATGACAATCATAGAAGCATGCTCCACCTCAACATTGGATGGCTGTAATACTGTACATTTAGAAAAAATAAGAAAAACAAAACAAAACAAATAAAATAAAAAATAAATACAAATGACCAGCAAGTAGCAAATCATCTTTCATGGTTGTGACATAAATTAATCTTATCGACTCCATGTTGTTCTTTCAAAAGGAACAACAACACAGAACTGAAAACGAGTGATTACATGCTGTATCTAAAATGTCAAGTGAAAAAGCTTTATGAAACAGAAATGTAAGGATCAGACAATACAACACATTTTCAAAAAGCCCATTAATCACTGTTGCCTCTAAAACAATCATAAGTGTTAGCATGCTCATGGTAAACTGCAAAGCTCTGAAAGGAAAGTGGTGTCTTAAGATGTATGACTTACAGTACAGAAGAGAAAACAAGCAAATTGCTTTGCCTATACAGCAATTAGCACTAATTAGTCAGGCTGAGTCCTCCATTTTGGATTTAGCTCTCAGTGCACGTATCACACCTTAATTGTCTCTCCTCAGACTAAAGCCTGCAGCTGAGAACACAAAGGCAATTCTTCAACCGCAGGAAAACAATGTTAATGCTAACCCTGGGAACAGCAGAATAACTGCTCAGGGGATGACCAACTCTTGACTTTACAAGGGGACGTTTGCTTTATTGTTTAATACGAGCTACCACATTAGCCTTTGTCTTACAGTGGAAAAGCCTTTTACTGAGGCGAATATCGGTCCGCAGCATTAGGTGTTATCTTCTGACTGGAAAACAACACAGAGTTTGCTGCAACGCAGTCAAAAGCAAAACAGCAGGATATGACAGAGCTCTTGGGAGAAGGCTTTACATAATTTATATCCCATATTCCCCCTCCTCTCTTAAGGGGCATTACCAGGAATGTCTAGCATTCCAACAGCCTAATGGTCATAAGCTGCTGTGAGTGTGTTGTGTGTATGTGTGCATTTAATGGTTGAATATGTACAGCACAGGATGAGTCAACTAGACATTTTACGATAACTAGAGCCACACGGAAACTGTGCCTGCAGAGTTCTGCAGAAAGCTCTGGAAATTAGTACAATCTCAACATTGTGTTTATTTATTTAACATTATGGCTATTTTGATTATGTTTTCAGCTACTCTTAGCTCTGTTTAAAGCAGTAACAGAATTCCGACTCTTTTTTTTTGTCTCTTCAGTTTTCTGTACAAGAAATCTGTCAAGTCTAGAAAACAAAACAAAATCAGCAAATGATATTAAAGTGCTCCTATTATGGAATTTTAAAGGTTCCTAATTTTACTTCGGAGGTCTCCTCCAACAGGTTTACATACATCCAATGTAAAAAAAATACATTTTAATTTTCCCGAAATATACATTGCACATCACCTCATTTCTCAGAGTCTAAAGAGTCTAAAAAAGGTTTGTTCCAGGTTTCAGTCTCTCTAAACCCCTCCTTTATGGTCAACTCTGCTCTGATTGGTCAGACGGCCCAGTCTGTTGTGATTGATCTACCGCTTACTGCATGTGACAGAAATTAAATGACCATTACCATATCTGAATTTCAGCTCCAGAGACTTCCTCAATACTCAATGCTAGGTATGTAACAGCAAGTGGGACTGGAATTGATGCCAACTCACTTTGGCAGGTCAAAATAGATTCTTTATTTTATGTGACAATAACTTTATTTGTCGTGCACTTTGACCTTTCAAACTTTCAGACCTTTTACATTCACAAACAGCGTTATTACACACTGCATGAAAGGTAATATTTGAAAAAACATAATAAGGGCACAAAAAACATTTAAAATAAATTAATTAATTAATTAAATAAATAAATAAATAAATAAATAAATAAATAAATTAAAATAAATAAAGGCCAGCAAGTAGCAAAGCATCTTTCATGGTTGTGACATAACTTATCTTATTGTTTTTGTTTTCTTTACCGTTATATGGGGGGAAATAATAATTTAAGTCTTGGGTGATTATTAAAATATGCAAGCTGACAAAATCTCAATGTTTAGCTGATATTATAGCAATAATTATTCTCCTATCACCATGCATTCAGTGAGCAGTTTAGGAGTGCTCTTGGATCAATGGGTAAAAATGCATGGGAAAAAGGCTTTGAAAAGAGCAAGTCTGTGTTGTGAAGGTAGGGATTATCTCTAGACGGCATTCAGAGAGCTTTTTAGGGCTTTACACTCAATATCATATCCACCCCACACTACCTTCGCATTAATAGGATAACCCCAACATCTAATAAAAAGCACATAATTTGTGCCATTCCAGCGCCCGCCTCAGCCATGCAGCAAACGCAAGCCCCGCAGAGGGCAGATACACAGACGGGCAGGTTAATGATGACACAGCCAGAATGTCAGGGTGCCGAGGGCACTCCAATCCTTCCTATTACAGAGCTGCTGGAAACGGCTCAATGGACAGGATCCGAGGCCAGAGCGCAGCGTGAGGGCAGAAAGACAGTGAGAGAGATCGAGACAGACGCGGACAGGTGGGACACGGGAGAGAAAGAGACGAAAAAAACTCTCCGGAGGGGATGGTCATTCTTAAGGCAGTGATATCCATCTGGGCGGGAAGAGAGAATGGGTGTGGAGAATAGAGAGATGCTGTTAAGAGGCGGATTTGGCACCAGATACGGAACATGAAAACCCATACACCAGGCCTCTCACTGGGAATTAGGACTCAACAACAAAATATGTTTAAATATTTTTTTAAACTACAAATTTTAAATTAAGGTGTAAGACAAATTTATTTAAACTATTCATTAAATGTTTTTTGCTGTTAAAAACGTGAGACACAGGAGAGTGGAAAGTTCTTTTTACTTATTTTACTGCTTAACCCAGGGGAGTGAAGGAAGGAAGGGGAAAGAAAGAAAGGAAGGAAGGAAGGAAGGAAGGAAGGAAGGAAGGAAGGAAGGAAGAAAGGAAGGAAGGAAGGAAGGAAGGAAGGAAGGAAGGAAGGAAGGAAGGAAGGAAGGAAGGAAGGAAGGAAGGAAGGAAGGAAGGAAGGAAGGAAGGATGGATCAAACAGAAGTGTTACAACAGATGAAGGGGACAAGGGTCAAATGTTTTTTAAATGTGCAAAAACAATAAAATTGAAACAATTTAATCAAATTCAATAATAACAGATGATGTCTTTCTTGACTGAAATAGTTCACATGACTGAAAAGCCAATGCACCTAAAGTACAATATGATTATACTTCTGGAAATTTTTACATATAATGCCTATAATATTACTGTGACGGCTTTAAACACTTTAGCTGGAAAATGTTGGCATATTCTGCAAAACATTACTGATTTTTTTTATAATTACCAACCTATTATTACTAAGGCTTCCAAGACATTATCTATTATACTAATTAAGACAAGTTTGTGAGTCACTCCCAAAAGAAGCCGAAATAAATAGGGAGGCCTTTAACATTTTATTTTTGCTTATGTTACTTTTCCTTTCATTTACTTTACAGAATTCACATAAACAATATTTAATGCATCACAGAAACTGAATGTCTGCAAGCCATACAAGCATAGTCACATAGTGCTTACATGCGAAGCATTTAGTGATTGCTGCTCTAAGGATGGCAAAACTGACATCCACATGCAGAAACAGAAATATGCCGGCGATAAAACAAAAGGGAATCAGCAGGATGTTTAAATGCTTTTTCCTTCTATAATACCCTGTCAACAGGCTTTGGATCAAGCACTTGACATTTATCGACATTTTAAGAGTTTTTCACAGGTCACGATGGTGTCAACCTCAGCTGCAGCTGCACAGATAATTCAGAAGAGAGACTGAGATTAAAAGGCATTTCCTCTTTTGCTGGGATGCTGGTCTCTATTTTTCTTGTAAACAGCTTGGCTACTTTGCCCAAAGGGATTTACTGAGGCCACACTGAGAATTGAAGAAACATCTGCCTGCAGAAGGGTGTTCTGTTGTTTCCTGTCCTTGGTGCTCTGACAGCAGCGGTAAAAATGTCACTGCTGAGAAAGACTCATAAAAGAGGCCTTGTACTTTTATGACAAGTAAACTTCTTCGCTCTCAATATAACATTATCACACTATTACATGTCATCTTTTGTTATGCTCCTAAACCACAGCTGTGCACCAAGCAGGATCTGATGGTGAACAAAGCAAAAGAAAATGTAGATTAAAAATAATTATATTTTTCCCTAAAATAATTATTAATAAATATGTTGCATGTTTAACTCCTCTCTATCGGCTACAGGGAAAGCTCTGCCTTTTGAGAAATCGGACTCACCTACAGTTATATATAATGTCATTAAATGCAGTAAACTTTCTATTAAAAATATCACATTTCCACAAAAATATGAATCATCACAACTGTTTTCAAAATTATATGTTTCTTGAGCACCAACTCAGCATATTAGAATGATTTCTGAAGAATCATTTGACATTGAAGAGTAATAACTGCTGAAAATTCAGCTTTGCCTCACAAAAATAAATTACAATTTTAAATATGTTAAAATTAAAAATTTTAATAATATTTCAATATTACTGTATTTTACTGTATTTCTGATCAAATAAATGCAGCATTTAAAATCTCACAATCTCAAACTTTTGAATGGTTGTATAAATGTGTGTGACATTACTGTTGCTCAGTGAATTTTCGCAGATGAAATCTAGTCATTACAATAGGAATCCATGAGATCAGGAATTTGTGTGAGGACGAAAGTTTCCCTCAGGCAGAATTTGAAACAGGTTCAATTTGGTCACACAAATTTGCTGATTAACCAAAAGAAAGCTGCTTGGTTTGAAAGTGAATTGTGTGAGAGCTACACTATAGACAATAGACAATGGAACTTTTTTGACATGAAATTTCACAGAAACTTCACTAATGTGGCAGCACCTTAAGTAAAGCATTCTACATTAGTCACTTATGAGGAATCATTACAATCAGAAGACGGACAATAGCAGAACACTGCACCTGCACCAGAGATGCTCTTCTGTCCCGCCATGGAGGGGGGGGGGGTGGACCCTCAAGATCAGTTTCCTGACGCCCCAACTAGTTGCGCACTGAAATTCTTGATGACCACAACAACATATTGCACTAGAAGTGCTTCAAATGCAAGATCAATCAGCTTTCCTGTGCTTGGAAATGATTTAGACATGAGAACAAGTCTCCTTGTTTACCACCGTTTTATCAGGTCTTCTGAAATGAAAAGAGGCTTAAGTTTTGGCACATCAACAAACTGAAGAGACACCATTTTTGAAGCGTTCCTCCAAATATTTTAAAATCAAACGTTCTCCAGATAAATTCTATATAAAATATATTTTAAGTTGCTAAGTGCTTATTTAGTCCCAACTGAGTATAATTAAAGATGTTCCCTGAATTCTTTCATGTCTGGCTTGAGATTTATTGCAGAGACAATTAGAGTAATTATACTGCTGGAGTCTGGTCTGACTGTTGGTGGCAACCGTGCTGGCAAGGCCTTGCTTGTGCCCAACATGATTTCTTATTTTCTCATACTTAATTGCAAAAGCAGCATCTCTTTGTTGTATATGTTTAAATTGTTTAGACCAGGTGTCTTCAACCTTCTGCGGCCAATGACCCCTTTGGTGGAAAGCCAAAGACCCCTGTTACATAATATATAAAATTGAGTGTCACGTTTTAAGCCTGGCAAAAAATAATATGATGCTTAAACTTAATGCATATACATTCTTTGCTGTGACGCTCACATTGCAAAGCAATTAAAATATCCATTACTGAATTGAAGGACAATTATACATTTAGCTAAATGTTAACTTCTTAATATAGTGAATTGGTAGAAGTGGTTGAACATAATATTGTATTTTATTTAATGCATTTTTTCCTAAAAGATCTAATAATAATTGCCAGACCCCCTGCAGTACAGTTGCAGACTCCATAACTTAGGCTAATGCAAACCTCTTCTCCAAAAATACATGTTAGATTACTTTCTGTTTAAAAAGTCAACACATCACAATTGCAGTTCTTAAATCCAGAGTAATATTTTAGTATTCCTTCCAGCCCCCATAACAAATATCATGCCCAGGTAAAAATGCAGCCGTAAGCAATGAACAGGGGGGAAAAAACTCCCTGAGTCTGTGGTAAGCATCCCACCATGAAATTAGGTAAATTAGTGGGTGGAAAAGTAAAGCAAGAGTTGATAAGCAGAGGTCTATAAATTAAAGGGCAAGAAAAGGCCCAGCCCTGGTTACAACAGTCTAACGTAAAACAAACACTGGCGTTCACAGACATTGTACTTTCACTCCTCACTTGGGCGCAAGGGCTTCCCCTTCAGGAGTGTTTTCAAAAATAATATTCCAAGTTCAGTATAAGTTAAGATCAATCGATAGTATGTGTGGCATAATGCTGATTAACATAACACACTTTGATTCGTCCATCATTTTCTGTAAAAATAAATAAATAAATCAGTGTTATAAGCGTTCAATGTTGTACGTGAATGGGGCCAAATTTAGATGGTTTTAAAAACAGAAATTTAAAAATTTTAAGAAAAAATTTAAAAGCACAATTTAAAAGCACTTACTTTTTAAAATGTGTACTTTTATTTAGAAAGGATGCATTTAATTGATCAAAAGTGACAGTAAATACTTTTATAATGTTTATTTCAAATAAATGCTATTATTTTTCAAAGAATCATGAAAAAAATAAGGTTTTCACAACAATATTAGGCAACATTAAGCAACTGTTTTCAGCATTTGTTAAAAATAAGATTTTTTTTGTTTAAACATTTTCAATTCTTAGAGTTTTAAAGTTGTAGTACCCATTTTTTTTAATGTAATTTTTATTAACTTCACAAAGAAAAGCACTTTTTTAAGTTCATAGATTGGCCCTATTCACTTCCATTGTAAGTGCTCCAAGTCAAAATTATTTTGTTTTTTTGCCACAAATGCTTGGTAACTTATAACTTGATAACTTTATAAGTTTGATAACTTATATGGAAAGGTTTATCTGATTCTTTTATAGTTGTGAAAAGATGACAGACAGGCAACTGTAATTAAATCAACACAGACTAAAATAGACAAAGGCTTCTGCACTTCTGAGATCTAACACAATGAAATATAGCTTCGTTCAAAAGGTCAAAATACTCTAAAATTCAATTGAAATCACACGCTATTGACCGTGTGGTGAGAACATGGAATCCAGTAGCTGGCCGTAGCATAATAGGAAACATATCGGCCACACTGAGGAAAGCAGTGCCAGAATCGAAATCATTAAACATTTATAGAAACAGTCCGAGATGCTTTAGAGGGGGAAAAAACAAGTTTGTGAGAGAAAGCTTGGATTAACTACACTTTTGATGCTGGCTTGGTTTGAAGAGTTCACATTTTCCAGCTATATAGAAGTTCCTTTCATAATTCCCAGAGCATAGACACAAAAGACAGGGGAAAGAAGGAAAAAAACACATTTGCTAGGCTGCAAGCCCTGAAATCCTCAGCAGTCCCACTGGTATAGCGAAGTACGTGGCATACAGCCTTTCTGAAGAGCGAGTAGATTACAGGCTATATAGATTATAGAGGAAGGGTAGACAATAGAGAAATATCCTGCTGTTCCCTCACTCGATATACAGTATGTACATTCATAATGTTTTTAGGTATACTGGTTGTGCAAGTTTTCATTGACTTTCTGAACCCCCCCCCCCCCCCCCCCCAACCAAAAATAATTCATACATTTTACTCTTGGGGCTTATAAAATGTGTGTTGGTTAAGCTGCTTTTTAGGAGGTACTGTGTTTGTAGAGACAAGGATTATGGAGAACTTTGAAACAGTTTCTCAATAAGAGCTTTTTGGGTGTTGGCTATTGTGAAGGTGTGTCTGTGAATATTCTGCGCATGACAAAGGCCATTTCCTCTGAATCCTCGAACTGAGCAACAGCATTACTCTAATACCCAAAATATAATGGCTGCATCATTGCATGATTGGAGATTAGACGCAAAATCATGTGCATCAACTAAAAATTTGACTCCAAAGCTCATATTTGCATATGTTGTAACACAAATGGGGTCACATGTTTTCTCAGATCTATTGCCTATTTCTGCAATCCTGAGTAAACAGATCAATGGGTTTCTGCAAGTTGTTTTGCTCTAGTGCTGTTCAGTTATTCAACTACATCTCCCAGTCTAACAGCACATTATAACTATGCCTATAGTCTAAGATGCAGACAATTGTCACTCTTTCAATTTTAAAAGATGTTAATCTATTGTTGGGTCATTCCTGTTATGCAGTACCTTTTGACTTTTAAAAATGTAATACAATTGAATTGTAATTTGAGGTAGTATTTCTATGAAAAGGGTATGGCAGGCTATAAAAAAATATGCTCTGGTCAAGCTCAGCTACTTACACTTTATTCATTACGACTTTGCAATAAAATCAACAGGATGGAATCTAACAGGTTGGAAATAAAGAGCTTAAGTTAGCCATTTCTCAGTGAGGATTGAGACGTGTCATAGTTATTTGACGATGGCAAATTCATTTGACATATTTTTTAACCCTTTGGAAAGGTTGGTGAAGCGACAGTACAGGCAGACAGGAAAGGAAGAGCGCATTGGCCTGGCACAGCTGATGAGCATCCTACGAAAGAAGATCAGGATCCTCCGCTGGGAAGAGTGGCACCGGAGGCGCCGGCGCGAAAGAGCCTGAAAGCAAGCTGCATTCATTGACAACCCCTTTAAGTTTACTAAGGAGCTGCTAGGACAGAAGCGTAGTGGCCAGCTGGTCTGCTCTCAGGAGGAAACTGATCACCACCTAAAGGAAACTTACAGTGACCCACCGAGAGAGCAAGAGTTGGGGGAGTGCAGCACTCTGATTGACCCTCCTGGGCCAAGTGTGCAGTTCAACATGTCAGAGCTGCAAAATGAAAACGCAAGCAAGCTCCGCACCAGGACTAAGCGGCACTTCTTACAAACTCTACAAGAACTGTTCTAAACTTCTGCTGCGCCTGTGGAAGGACCTGCGTGTCATTTGTTGAGAGTTGTTGAAGGGGTCTGGATTCCGAAGGAGGAGAACTACAAGATAGAAGATTGACCAGTTCCGCATCATCTCCCTGTTGTGTATTGAAGCCAAGATCTTCTTCAGTGCTGTCTCCAACCGGCTGATCACCTTCCTCTCAAAGAACCGGTTTATCGACACATCAGTCCAGAAGGGTGGAAGCGCAGGAATGCCTGGATGCTTGGAACATACAGGAGTGGTAACACAGCTCATCAGAGAGTCTAGAGAGAACAAGGGCACAGTGCTGTGGCTCGATCTGGCAAATGCATATGGCTCAATACCACACAAACTTGTGCAGCTCACACTGACAAAACATCACATCCCCAGCAGAATCAGAGACCTCATCGCTGACTATTACAACAATTTCAGGATAAGAACCTCTTCAGGAGCAGTGACATCCGGCTGGCATAAGATCAAGATCGGAATCATTACGGGCTGTACCATCTCCGTAATTCTGTTCTCCCTGGCCAGGAATATGCTCACAAAGTCAGCTGAACCAGAGTATAGAGGGCCCAAGACGAAGTCAGCTCAACGTCAGCACCAATCAGAGCATTTATGGAAGTCCTCACAGTCACCACAGAATCAGTCCCAGGCTGCCGGTGGATTCTAAAGGGTCTGGTGGATTCTAAAGCTAACAGAGTAGGTACGGATGCATTTCAAACCAGCCAACTCAAGATCAATCATGCTGAGAAGAGGAAAGGTGGATGACAAATCCCGGTTCAGCGTTGCAAGTGTAACAATCCCGACCACTGAGAAGCCTGTCAAGAGCTTAGGCAAGGTGTTGGACAGCACCCTAAGGGACTCCTCAATCCATCCAGTCAACCTGCACTGAGCTGGACAGATAGCTGAAGTCAGTGGACCCATCTGTATTGCCAGGGAAGTTCAAAGCTTGGCTATACCAGCATGGCATTCTTCCCAGGATCCTGTGGCCACTACTCGTCTATGAAGTGCCAATCTCGCCAGTGGAAACCTTAGAGAGGAAGGTCAGCAGCCACCTCAGAAGATGGCTGGGGCTTCCGAAAAGTCTATGTAGCATCGCACTCTACAGGCACCGCAAACAAACTGCAACAGCCGCTCAAGTCCTTGGAAGAGGAGTTCAAGGTAACTAGAGCTAGGGAAGTGTTGCTATACAGAGACTCAAATGATCCAAAGCTGTCAACGGCTGGGATTGAAGTGAGGACTGGTCAGAAGTGGAAAGCTGAGGAGGCTGTTCGATAAGCAGAGGAAAGATTACACCACAAAAGCCTTGTGGGGGTGGTAACAAGAGGCAGGGCTGGACTGGGATCCCTGGACTGGGATCGATAGGGAGGTGACATGGGCGGAGCTGTGGAAGGCAGAGCCACAGCGGATCAAGTTTCTCATCCAGGCGGTATACGATGTGCTTCCCAGCAACGTTCTGAGTTGCTGCTCAAAGGCACTGGGAGACGGAAGGTACAGGTGGAGACATGACCATTGGCCATTGCTGAAGCCTTTGCTATAGGAGTCGAGTGGGCCAAGCGCTCCCGCCCCTCCAAGCAAGCTATTGCCTTTGTCAGAGCTGGAGAGCAGCCAAGACCAGCTGCAAAAACATCTGCAGGTATCCTGGCCACTGCAAGGGACTGGCAGATGTTGGTGGACTTGGAGTGGCAACTCAAGTTCCCCAATCACGTTTGTGACCACCACCTTAAGACCAGATGTCGTTCTCTTATCTGAGTCCACCGAACAAGTGGTTCTGTAGGAACTTACAGTCCCTTGGGAAGACCGCCTGGAAGAGGCCTTTGAGAGGAAGCTCGTCAAGTACGAGGGACTGGTCAGTGATTGTCGACAAGCGGGATGGAGACCAAGGTGTCTCCCAGGTAGGATGGTAGGGTATGGTAGGGATGCAGGGGCTTTGTAGCCCGATCCCTGTCCAGAGCCTTCAGTCTGTTATTGATGGAGTGAGGAGGAGAGGAGCCATCCACAATACCATTGAAGCGGCAGAGAAAGCCTCAAGATGGCTATGGCTCAAGAGAGGAGATCCATAGGGGCAGAATAGCTAGATTTGCCAACTGCACACAAGCTGGGGTCTGATCAGCCACAGCTGGATCACCTGGATGAGGGCATATGATGTTGAAAGATCCAAAACACCCAATGATTCCAGGAACATCACTTAAGATGTGTCCAGTAGCATCAGTAGATGTATTTGCACAGACACAGGGTATTATCATACCAATTTGACATACCAAGATTGAATGAGAAACCATTAAATACCATAGAACATTGCAATTTTTAAAAATAATTCTGTTTTGTCTGTAGTTTTTCCACTTAAAATGATGTCACTTCCTGGAGTATTAAAGACCTGATTTCAATTAGTTAATGGGTTATTACAAAAGATTAGGAAAATATATACACATTACCATTCAAAAGTATGGGATCAGTATGAGCTTTTTTTATTTTTATGTTTAAGAAAGATATTACTTATACTTTTATTCAGCAAGGACACAACAAAATTGACCAAAAGTGACAGTGAAGACATTTATATTGTTACAAAAACTGTATTTCAAAATAATAATGTTCTTTTGAACTTTCTATTCATCAACGAATCCTGGGGAAAAAATAATGTTTTCCACAAAAATATTGAGCAAAATAATGATGCTGAAAATTCAGCTTTGCCATCACATGAATAAATTATACTTTACAATTTATTAAAATAGAAAACAATTATTTAAAATGGTTAAAAAATAAAATAATAAATATAAATAATTATAATAAAATATAATATATATATATATATTTTTTTTTACTATATTTTAAACAAACAAATTAAGCCTTGGTGAGCATAAGAGACTTCATATGATGAAACCAGAATATTTATTTTTCTAGGAACTGAATCTAGAATTTTTTTTAAATAAACTATAAATTTGTTATGTCAGAAGTTAGTGTACCTGGTGACAATTCAATCCTCAAACATTGTGAGTTCCAATATATTAAGACATGGGGGCATTTTATGATGGGGACATAAAAATGTACGGCATAGTAGGAATTACCCTGCGATGTTATTCTCTTTTCTCTTGATCCTTCACTATGAAAGTCTATGGAGAGGAGCAAAGAGCCCCGATGCAGAGGCTTAAGAGGTACAATGCACTGTGCTTTTCCTGGATATAGTGAGGCGCTTATCACAACACAAACAAGTATCTGCGGTTATCCTGGAAGAAGCAGAAGGAGAAATAGAAAGAATGTGAGGGAAAACGCGAAAGAGACAGGGTAAGAGGGAGGGAGTCCGCCTGCTAACACAGATTAGTTGTGGGCATTTGAATCCAAGGCCAGTTACATCATTTATTTTGTCTACCCAACCTCGCCTTTACTCCAACACAAGTGAGAGGAAAGTAAAGAGGAAAGTCAAGGCCATTCAGCTGAGCACTTCTCGTCCTCCACAGATCAGCTAAATCTGAAGCTGTAGAACAGATGTCTTCAAACCTTCGGTGTTGCTCATAAGCTGCAGTACACTGCAGAGAACTACAATGCTCCACATAGTAAGTATTAGTGTATTCTGTTGTCCCCTAGGTGTGTGCATTCTGTTGTCCCCCAATTATCCCTTTCATTCAGGCTTATGTTTCAGATACTCTGGAACATTCAGGGCCAATTAGGGAATTTCTCCTACTGAGAACAGATAAAATCGTGCATGTAACGCCTGTGCTGTTATAATTAAGAGTGACTATCAAGAATTTTAACAACTGTGAAAACAGTATTTTACCTTGTGCCTCATTATCAGTTAATTATTCCCAGAGGTGCTCGACTGACAGTAACTACAGGTTATAAAATAGATCCGTTTCTGCTGTTACGCTCTGTGATGCTGCTTATATACCCATCTGCTTTTAGAACTACACCAACAGACAGACAATACATAACAGAGATTGTCTGATATTGTTTTTGTAAACATTTGTTTTTGGGAGAAAAAAAAGGCAAAACAGACAAATTAATAATAATTAGAAGTAGCATAGTAGTCTAAGTAATAATAAATAATAACTACACTGTCAATGATATGATCAATAAGTAATGATAACTTATGTTTTTTCATTGCTTTAACTTTTTTTTAAGTCAGTTTGATGTTAAAGCTGAAATTACTTAAACATCCAAGTTGATTATACTTAAAAATTGAAGGCAGCAACATTTTTTCACTAAATAATATGCAATATAAATATTATTTTTATTATTCCTTTTAAAATGCTAAGTTTAAAATGTTACATATTTCTTAAATTAAGTATGTTACTTCACATGTGAGCACTTTCTTTTGAACGCACAGTTGCATTGTTGGGTGGAAATCTTTAGAGATCCTCTAAATGATGCCATTTATCGATGGTCCCAGTATTGTAGAAACGTATCAGTAAAAAATATTGGTCAAATCAATTGCCTATCTCTAATAAATTAACACTGCAAACAAAACTGAGAAAATTAATTATTTAAAGAGACATGGAATTTCATGGGGCATTAAGCTGGTATGAATCCCTTTTTTTGAGTCAAAGACCTGCAAAAAGGCCTTGATAAAGACAGAACAAGAACTAAGCAAAAGCACTACAATTGTGAGTGAGCTCTGAGCTGTCTTATGGAAGACTTAAGGTCTGTCATGAGAGTCATATCTTGGATGGGAACAGATCTGTGGAAACTGCACTGCCAGGGTAGATATCATTAACCTTGTGGATGCACAAAACCTAAGAGCATTCAGACAGTAATACTTTATGACAGACACCCCTGAAGTACATGCTTCTGAGACTATGAATCAAGCTTCAGTATAAACCACATGAAATAACTAAGACGCTTTCAGCAAGATCCTGTGGCTACTAAACACAACGCATAAAGACAAGTTAATGGCACCGGGGCTTTTCCAAATGGACAGATCGAGTGTGTCGCAAACTGGTCAGTCAAACATAGTCCCACCCGAACCCAAGCCAATGTGGTTGTTTTGTGATGTTCAGGATGCACAGAACCAGTGTTAACATTTCTCACGAAGTGAGCCTACAAAAAAATGACTTGTTTATATAAATCCGGGATATAAGAAAGTATTTGAACATTAAAAAAATTGCACAATTTAAGCTTTATAGATTTTTTCATTTGTTGTGCAATTTAATTGCTATGCCTTTTCAATGTAAACATGTCTTTTTCACACACAATACAAAATCAATATCCACAAGAAAGTACAGCAGGTAGTAATTTGTATTATATGCATAAGTGATACATTTAGTGGGAGATTATCTGCTTTGGTTTGTGATGGGCCAGGATTAGGCTCAGGCTATTTGTCAGTCCCAGTCCAGCCCTAGTTAATGTTACAGCAAAACAAAAATTTAAAAGTATGGACAGCATAAGGGTTGTCAAGTAGTGGCTGGGAGCTATTTTAGATTATTGCAGTTTTATAAAAAGAAAGAATGACTGATATCCATATTTGCAAATGCTGAAACTTCATTATGAAATAAAAACTTTTATGTTGATGATTAGGTCCAATGTCCACTGGCCTACCATCATTTTTACTCCTGAATGTAATCATGTAGCTTTAAGGCAATGGGAATGCAAGGGAAAATAATGAAATCTCAAAAAATGCTTGTCAAGATCACTTTTCAATAGCACATGGACTTTATTACACACCACTCTGTTTTTGGGATGACAAAAAGTTTTTAAAAGTAGACTTTTCAAGATGGTCTGCTTAAGTGGTCTAACAGTGCTCATCAGTGACAAAATGATTGAGATGGCCAATCAAATCATAGAAGGCGGGCTTTCCTCTACACAGAAGAAAAATTGTGAATTGCAGCATGACTCTTCAGTTTTAACTGTGAAAGAGTGAGGTAAGATTAACATTATATATAGGACAACTGTTTTAGAAATGTTAAACAACATAATATCCAGTGATGCAAACTAATTGGTTTTTTGTTGTTGTTGTAATATTTCTCCATTTTGAATTTAAAGTATAGGTTGTAATTTATGTGATTCGATCAAACGGATTATTTTACAATAAATTCTTTAACTGTTTTCTATCTTTTATACGTAATTAACTAGTCAAAATAACATTATAGTATAATATATTAAAGTCACCAATTCTTGTTTTTTATGCAATATTGTGTTTATTAGTAATAATTTCCATGCAATCTAGCTAAATCTATATTTCATGGTGATCCAGCAAAAGCACACAGATGTTCTACAGTAAGCAACTAACAAAAAGCTGATTGGTTCTCTTAAATGAGGGGTGGGACTTCCATTCTCAAATAATTTTTTTTACAAGTGGTCTGTCTAATTCTCCTTGGTAAAATTCTTACCTCTAGAATAAATTTTACATTAGCATCTCTCATCAGTCAAACAGCTAAATGGGCAGTAACGGAATGACTCATCAGATTAGCTTAATTAATGACAGCATGTTTGTCCAAAAATCCTGTCTAGTGTGACCAGGGAGGAACTCATTATGGATGAAGCATGTCAGTGTTTCTGAGGAAGTGGGGCTGCAGTCAGCTTCATGGTGGATCAACACTAATGGAGGTTTCATGAGTGAGAGATAACAGCCAAACACTCATTCATCTGATTCATTTCATTCAAACTCTCTGAAACTCATGCACACGTACTAAGATGTTCTCTATCTAGTTGTTCTCAACTGGTGGGTGCAGACAACATGGAAAAAAAAACAATGCTAAAATGCACTTAACTATATAATCAACCATAGTTAGGATGACAAAATAAATATGCCAAATATGCCTCAAAAACTAAGAACAAAACTACATATGGTAAAAAAAGACATTTTTTTAATATGCTTTACTTTTTTGGTTTGTGCCCACTACACAATATTTTTTATTTATTCACACACCTAAATACAAGAGAAAACAAAATGTTCACATTCAAGCTATATTAGAATAATCTGTGTATAATTACTAATTTTGCATTTTGTTTAGGGATGCACGAGACATCGGCTACCAAATCGGAATCGGCTAAAATATGCTAAATTTTAATGTTATTGCTATCGGCCTGAAAAGAAAATATGGCCGATATATTACAGCCGATAAATAATGGATTGTTTCCTTCAGCTGAGACACTTCAGATGCTCATTGTTCACCATGATGGTTTTGAATAGCTTGAAATATGATTGGAATCACTTAAAAAAGGAAAATATAGTTTAGTGCAACATGTGCAGCACAAGTCTGTCATATAAGCTACATAACATTACAATGAGAACATTATAAGTGTGTGCTTGCGACATGGGTTTTGATGGTGAGACTTTTGTTTTGTGACCAAAACATTAAATTATATAAAAATTTGGATTTAGATTTATGACCAATATATCGGTTATCGACTTTCAACTAAAGAATTATCGGTTGTCGGTATTGCCCAAATTTTCATATCGGTGCATCCCTAATGTTGTTGGACCAATACAGTTCACAGTAATATTAATACATTTTTGTAGTAAAAAATCCAGTAAACTTTTGTCAAATAAACAATTTCAGTATTTGAATTGACATTTGATTTCCATTGACTCTTACAAACTGAGTCCTAAAGCAAACCCAGTGGAGAACCACTGCTCAAAGACAGTGTTGTGTGCTTGTCATGTGATATTTACAGGGATATGACAAACAACGCAAGCAGATGAGAACAATTGTGTTGTTGTCCATTCGCCTCTATTTCAGAAGAGAGGAAGATCCATTTTTAAGCATTTCATGCCTCAGAGAGCAGCCTTTAAGACGTGTCTGTTTGCTATTGAAATCTCCTTTATCTTTAAATAGTGCTTGAGCAATGATGCATTCAGAGGAGCTTGCTTCTCCTACATTGAGTTATTGTATCTTTTCTTTATTAAACCTTGAGGAGCCCAACTGTGGAAGTTCTTAAAAACTATCACTCCCTCTGATCTGTCCACCCACTAATCCACTCACGCACACATTCATCACAGTTTCATTAATTCTGTTAAATACCCTAAGTACTAGCCTAAGCAGAAACCACATAAGAATTCCAGACCAAATTACCTGCTTTTGAGACCAATCAAGCTGCTTTTATTCTATCAACTGATCATAGGGAATTTGCAAACAATCCAGCCAGTTTTCTATTTCAGGAGCTCAGTTCCTCTGCCAAAAACACAGCTATAAATGAATAAATGAATTAAACATTTAATGCTGCTCCACACCTGTATAGTTTCCTTTGTTCTTTAGATCATAAATGGAGATGTTATTTGTGGTTTTGACACATTGAAAGCGAATGGCAACTATTCGCCAAAAAATTATTTAAAAAAAATCTTAAATTGCCTGAGGAAATTATTTTTTTTACAAAATCGTTATCCAATTAAGATCTTTCTCTTATTTATAGAGTTTGACAGCCTCTGGTCACCATTCGATTTCATTGGGCGGGAAAGAGCAGCAGGAACATTCTGCTAAAAATAGACGAAAAATATACAGGAAAGAAAAATATACAGGTTTGGAACAACATGAAGCTGAGTAAATGATGACAGAGTTTTCTATTATTTTTCAGCCAATATGATTAAGAGAATTAAAGCTGATTAGGCAATTTCCTCAGGCTCTACAGTAATATAGGAAGATCTGAGTGTGTGGCATATTTGAACATGTGGGCATGAATCAAAACGATAGAAACTTATCTTACTCAACCACAAGTGTTGCAAGAACACATCCTTGCCTGACCTGTCAGAGAAGGCATGGAAAGCACGTAGACAAATCAGTTCATGAAAACAATATTTACAAAATGTAATTACAAGCAAAGGCAGAGATGAGTAAAGATGTTTGAAGTTTCATCTTGACTTTGATTACATTAGCAATGTGCTAGCTGGCAAATATCTGAGATTGTGTCCTCAAAGAAGGTCGAGCAAGTCCTGGGTTTCAAACTATTAGTGAAAAAGGAGAATGCAAGAAAAAAGATGATCTCAAAAGCAAGATGGGGGTGAAGTGTTTAGTTTGTGGCTGGAAAAGAAATAAGTGTGTCTTTGTTGGTCTGTGCTAATTATAGCAGGAACAGCCTGGGCTAAGGCCTCCTCTCTCTAATAACATTTATCAGCATCTTGTCACCAAAGACCCATTGTTCTCATCTCTCCTTAAATACTCCCCAAGAACAAACCAAGAACATCTCTGAACGACTGAATCCTCTGGGACACATGTGCCTCCTATTTGGCTTCCTTAATTCTGAAAACATTGTCGAAGAATACAGAAAAGAACATGGGCATTTTACATTCGTCTATATAAAATAAAAGAATATTGATCAACTCTTCGATTTCATGCTCACATATCACATATTAAAGTTTGTCAATGCTAAAGCGCGTCTTTGTGAATACAGGATGTCTACAGTCTGAACACCAGCTTCATGGCCAATAAAGGCACTCAGCTGGCAGGACATACGGTCGACCAGCACATTAGAAATGATTCCGTCACCAAGGCCCACATCCTGTATACATTACTATTTAACTGGTGGTGCTATGAAAAACCATTGAGGAAACAGAAAGGATCTCGATTATAGTAATGAGACCACTAAGACATTAAATACTAATCTGCCAGAGAAAGCATAAGCAGTGTCTGTGAAACAGATAGTTAAGGCGCATGCAGATGGAGGGGCTGCTGCTCTGAATCTAACAATGACACCAAAGATTTACTTGCTGCCATTTATAGATCCGGAAAATTACAGGGAGGCAACTATTATTTGTGCTGAGGGGTTGTCAAATCCGTAAAAACAACCTCCCTCCCTTTGTAACCTACATTTCAAATAGGATGTGATCCGTCCATTGTGGATCACTATGTAGACAACTATAAATCCATTTTCTATAACTCTGATTCCAGCATATTATCAACTGATTAGAATAGAATTGAGTAGATGAGCTAAAAGTACCACACAATGGTGTCCTCAGAAGATTTAATAACAGAGTATAGACTACTATATATCACAGGAAATATTCCCATAATATTCAAAGCTGCTGAGATTATAGATGTTCACACAACTATAATATTTAACCATGGGTAAATTAGTAATTTCATTAACATTTTCCTATTACTGCATCACTTACTTCATGGGCTTGAAGAGCGCCTGGCCATAGTTCTGGAAAGTCATGATGAGCTTCAGCTGCGTGCCTCCAGATTTCATTGCTACAGAGAGAACAAGAGTGGCGCTAAACACTCGTCTCAGGAAAACAACTTGAGCTTTCTTACAATGAACCATTTAAGATAAGACTCATTATGCAAGTGGCAATAACAATGTGAAAATTCAATGGTGAAAATTTGTCCTGCAGTCTTGTTTTTGACAATACACGTTTGAAAAAAACGAAAGACAACAAGTGTATTTTGGCCATACACAGTTGATAAGACCTTTTTTAAAAGCTGTAATGAATTGTTGTAATGAATATGCAGCCAATCACAAACAGATGAAGGAAAACAAGGGGACATCCCCTCAAGTCACTTATTAGGCTGCTGTGCCCATACCAGTTTTTCTAAAGATCACTATCACCGTAGATTAACATGCAACTTCCTTTAGATATAAAATTAAATAAACACGGATCCAAACCAGGTCTTTGTTCCTTAATGGATCATCCTAAATGGGTTTATTTTGTGATAATGACCGGGTCACTGTGCATTCTGTAACTTATTACACAACTACTTCGCAAATAAGTAAATAAATGGACATGAAATATTGATTTGAGTAATTATTTTATCATCGAGTGAGATTGGTTGCCAAGGACAGTGGTCAAATATGCAGTTTAGTGGTTAATATACAAAACTATTCTGACCACAGAATACAGCAATCATCCAATCAGAATCAAGTATTCAGGAGAGCAGTGAAATAAGTTGAAAAATTGACCTTGGGGCTTCACATAAATGCAGCCCATAAAGCACAAGTCTCCTTGACAATATGAATGCTTGGCAGGAGTCAGGAGACACTTTTCCACAGCATGGTATTTGATTAAGTCTAAATTGCACGCTCTTCTCATTCATTTACCCTGCTGGAATCCACTACCAGTGAATCTGGAGTGCAGGAAGAGTCTAGCCATTATCTCTGAGAAACTTCATTCAAAGTATCTATTTAAATCTGTTAGGAGGAGCAACACTGAAAGATGACGCTGCACTCAAATCACGCATCACAACTGCAATCCTAAAATCACTTCCCCATTTCTCCATTTAACTCTAATGCTACTTAATTGTGTCATCTCAAATATTGTCTTACCAACACTTGTGATCCTTTGCGACACCAGATCCTTCAGCATTGCATCAATGACCGGGTTGTGCCTGGAGTAAAGCTCATACCGGTTGATCCCAATGTGGAAGCGGAGCCAGTTTGGGTATGAGTCTGAGGACATCTCGCCGGTAGGAGCATAATCCCCATCTTTACCTTCCCCATTCCTACGGAAAGACAACATGTCCCAAATGCAATGAACAATGTGGCATTTTTCATAAGCCATTACAGAGATCAATCATAATATGTTGTTCTGAACGGCATGAGTTTATTGACATCATCAAGATCAAATGCGTGATGATAATAACAATACTTTCAATTCAATTCAATTCACATTCGTTTAGGGCTTTTTACAATACATATCATTTCAAAGCAACTTTACAGAAAAATGCATGTTTCTACATTACAATTTAGAGTAATCTGTTAGCAGAGGTGAGGTGACTATGTCAAAGTGTCCAAAATATTTAAAGTTCTAAGATAATACAAATCATGCAGTTAGCTATTATTATTATAATGGATAATATTATCACTACACTTATTTTTGTTGTTGTTGTTGTTGTTAAGAGTAAATCAATATTAACTGGGGAAACCAGAAAGAGAACCCCTAAGATTCTCAACCTACCACTCTGGGTTCTCTGCAGCTTTAGGGTCAAACCTTATATCAGTGTTGACATTGAATAAAGTGTCTTCATCATTTAAAGTAGGCAATGGCCTGGCGTACAAAGGATGGTCAAATAGCGCAGAGAGCCTCGAACCCTTCACAACTGCGTTCTTCAGGGTAGAGTCCCGCGTCGCGTGCCTCTTCTCGTCACCTGTCAACTGCTCAAATCTTTTCAAAGCCTCAGATCTCTCCCCAACGGTGATCTTTTCCAGCGAGTGAGAGGACAGGTTTGAGTTCGGCTCGTTGCTGAAGTCTTGAAGTATTCTGAGTGTGTGTTTATTAGGCCAGCCGGACTCTGATCCCGGCTTGGCTCGATGCTTAACCCAGTTCTGCGGCTCTTCGCTGGGTGTGTGCGAGCACGAGCACGCGCTACTGCTCCGTCTCTCTAGCTTCGGTAACAAGTCTATCATAATGTGCATAGAGCAGGCTATAAGAAACACCATCAGAATCAAGACGCGGAATTTTCTAAAGAGGATCATCTTTAGAGTCTCTTGTTCAAGAAATGACTTGTTTGGAATGGCAGGGATAAAAGTGAGCAAGCGCACTACATCGCCAACAGTACATAAAACACGGGCTCCCAATTTTGTGAGAAGAACACATGGAACGTTTTAATTTTCATGTTCCAGTTTAGGGGCAGAAATGGGGTTTTATTTAGAAAAAGCGCTCATCCACATCCATGCGAAACAATAATCCAGTTATTTACGTGCGCTCGCGATTAAATTCCTCTCGTGCAGTCAGTTGACGAGACGCGAGAACAGTCTCGACACAATCGGTCATAGTCTATTTGAACATTTAATAGCTGTTATGCAGCAATTATGTGCGAAATATAGTTAAGTCAACCCTCATCAGATAAATTATCCACAAAAGTGCGTGTTCTCGATGCCGCGGTCCACTTCACAACTGACGCTACATACAACGCACGAAATCTGTTTCACAGCTGCACAAGTTCATTCGCCTTTTTATCCAGTGCAAATCGAGGCTGTTCAGTCGTTGAAAGCGATGATTGCATGGCAGGTTTCGAAAAAGTCTGGCATCGCATCGAGCTCCTTCTGTCGATAAATTTGATCTGTGGAGAAAGTTTCAACGTTTCATCTTGAACATCCTGCTGGTATGAAGGTGATGCCAGCCCATTGACAGGCGCTTGAGGAAATACCTCTGTCGGAGTTCAGGGTGGGTGTGTTAAATATCATGATGCTGAAGCCCCTCGCACATAGAGGATTGGCTGAGCTTGAAAACAGAAGACAGACAGTCCAGGATTGCTTCCTGTAGCGTCAAATTGTGCAAGAAGAGGGCGTCTTAACACATACTACTACCCATTTTTGTCTGAAATTACTTTTTAAGATGTATTTAACACGCATGCCCCTCTCACCTATTTCGATGGAACATTTCTGGTCTTTCTCCATGTGGCATGTCATGGAGCAGTTGACAAAGGCCTACTGCAAATGATGTGGTAAAATAATATGATTAGAAGAAACTGAGTTCACCTAAAAATTGTATATTTACTGTGTTGATCCTAACATATGATTTTACTCCTGTGAAACACAAAACTCATTTGTGAAGAAATTGTTCAGACATTATGAACTGGATCATCTGATTCATTGATTAGCTCAAAAATCGGATGTCACTTATTCTCTCATGAACACAACAAGCTAGAGAAGATGACTTAAAGATTTTTAGTAAATCACTCAATGTGACTGTTTTCTTATCCAAAGCAATTGCGTAGCTTCAGACGATGTGGACTATATCACATATCGTGGAATAATAAAGTATAGGGATGCTTTTAAGGTTTCTACATTATAGGGTGAGTAAGGGGGGGGGGGGGGGGGGGGGGGTATTGGGTGGTGTTGGTCTATCCATTTAAAGGGTTAGTTCACTCAAAAATGAAAATGATCCCATAATTTACTCACCTTCAAGCCATCCTTTATATTACTTTCTTCTTTCAGCCGGAGTTATATTAAAAAATATCTTGGCTCATCCAAGCTTTATAATGGGAGTGATTGGTACCTTACATTTTGAAGCCCAAAAAAGTGCATCGATTCATCCATTCATCCATCCATCCATCCATCCATCCATCCATCATTAAAGTGCTCCACACGGCTCCAGGGTGTTAATAAAGACCTTCTGAAGCAAAGTGATGCGTTTTTGTAAGAAATAAATTCAAATTTATAACTTTATAAACTATAATCACTGGGTCCCGGTAATGGCCGTACGCGAGTCTAGTTCCGGCGGATGAGTGACCGCTCTACCAACACATGACATATTGAGGAACGCTAAAGAGAGGATAGAGCAAAACAAAACACTTGTCACGAATTAGAAGTCTAAATGGAAATTGTGTAAAGAGGAGGAGCTTGAGTTTGTTGCCCAGCCCTATTTGTTTGAACCGCAAGAGGCGTCTAGTCTCCTACACCCTACATCACGTGTTGGGTCAGAGGTCACGGTTCGATATATATATATATAAAAAATTTCAAACGTTTAGAAATAATTTTAGGCCCCTTCAGAAGTGCAGTGGCCCCCTAGTGGGTCGCGACCCCCTGGTTGAGAAGCACTGCTCTAAATGCAATCTTCATTTCATCAATTCCACAATTCTATGCTGTAAAGCTCCAAATAGGTATTTAAATAATGTATAAGATTGACACAAACCATAAAATATAAGCAGCAAAGATGAACAGGAACAATAAGGGCCGGAACAAGATATAATGAAATAAAATATGTAATTAAAATTTACTTTGATCTGATCATGAATGAACATGTGTCTCTCTATACAAAGAGCAGGTTCAGTATAAGACAGAGACATGTAGACATCACTAATCACTATACTATAATATATTAGGTCAAATGTCACATTTCAGACAAGTGAACCGTTACAGATGACAATGAATGGCTGATTGTCTGTGGAAGGAGTTTTTCTCAAATTCCCTGCTGAATTTTGTGGCAATACCCCAAAACCGAGTGTTGTTTTGGTTCTTGCCTGAGGAAAGAGCTAATTAATGATCACTGATTTCAAACAAGGTTTGATTTCACCATGAGAGAGCTTCTGTTCTTTCATTGCATTTCCTGTGATAAGATCATAGTCCTGTGATAAGATTCTATGATAAGAACCTGAGCTCGAACTTTTGTGGCACTAGAAGCCATAACAGTTAGCCTCCTGTGGGGTCTGGCTTAACACAACTGTAACTCCCTCATAACATTAACTCAGCCGTGTTCTTTCACCTACAAGTATGTGTCGTATGAAAAGCAAGGATGTCAAAAATGACTGAGACAACAGACAAGCCATTCAGACCAGAATGCGCAGCTTGTGTCAACACTCGGCCCACCTCCGTTGCATCTCTCATATTGTGAGCAGGCCAGCAGAATGGCACTGGCTTGAGAGCCCCACAGATGGCAAAGGCAACACAGAGGATTTGTTCCTTTCAAAGCGCTGACTACAGCAGAGGCTGTAAATAAGGCTGAATAGATTTATGACCACTCCTGTATGTCTCTGCAAGGTATCAGGGTGGACCATTAGATACAGTTCTGTGGACAGAGATAGGGGATTATACTGAAGATAGAGATACAGATACAGATACAGGTAGGACGAGGGCATGAAAGGATTGGCTGACATGTCTATTAATTATTTAGTCAGAGATTTATGCTACAATTTGCTCGGATAGCGATAGAGAGTGGGAGCGTAGGTTTGATGGAAGTTGAAATTAATTTAAAGTATAGTCAATATGCTTCAACTTCAGTCAATGATCAGAAGGGAACAATGAGGAGGTGTAATGGGATTGATTTCATCTTAAAATTAGCATGAAAGTAAGAGACAAATTTTAGGTGGCACGAAAATGCTTATGTTTTTACTTGACCTACAATTCCCAAACTCCCCAAAAGAATGTTTCTGTTGCATTCAGTTATTAATCATATTATGAGACTTGCTTTATTATGCTTTCAAAAGGCATACTTAAATGCATAAAAACACAACTTGATAATAGTTTATGAGATGATCACAGTACTTCAATTTAAGTAATGCTATACTGCTTTTTGTTGAAGAGACTGTATAATTTACGGACATAATTTATGCACATTGCCACATTTTGTTTTTAGTGTACTTAATCCATGATGCTGAGGTAGCAAGGACTGAACTGATGCAGAAAATGCATCAGATAAAAATACACTGAAAATCACAAAAGTAAAAAAGACACCAATTTTATAATGACTTCAAATATTCAGATAAAAAGCGTCATAATTAAAAAAAGTCTGATACCTATATTAATATATTATAAAAAAAAACCTGAATAAATAGGTCTACATATTTTATAACAATTAATGCTATAAAAAATATTTGGTTTTGAAGCCCTAAAAGAGGGAGAAACAGGCAGTTCATAGATGTTATCACCAAGGTTGCGACAAAGACAGATTTAAGGGTGAGAATTAAAACTTGTCTTCTAAGAAATGAACACGATGAATGTGTAAATTAAACACTTTGGAATTTAAGAATCAATGTGCAAATTTAGATTGTGTAAATAAAATTGAAATAAATTAAAAGAGCCAAAACATGATAACTGAATTAGAACTATATTTCTGTAACATTTAAAATCTAAAGATGATGAAGGCAGGTTAACCGTTTCAAAATAACAACAAGGTTTATTAACAAAAGCAAACACTAAAAATACCGGACCATGACAGAAAGGAAATGAGGAACTTAAATACTCAATGGTAATGAACTTAATAATCAGCTGTGATAGTTAAATTAATATCCATGGTAACAGAAGAAGGGCGGGAAAACTAAAACAAAGGAAACAGGAAACAGACAAAAACAAACTAAAAGTCCATGAAAGTGAAACCAACTGAACAATTTAAAAACATTATTTTGTGCATAAAGTGCAGCATATAAAAGGACAATCTTATGTTTTACACATAGAAAAGATTAATTATACTATTTTAAATTTCAGATTGATACTGATGGCACTCTTCAATTATAAAGATGAAAAATAGATTTTGTTTCTAAAGTAAAACAGGTTATTTTTGTTTAACCTTTATATGCGTAAACAGAATGATAGCTAGAAATAGGATGATTTTTATGATAGCAGAAGAGGTAAACAGGGTACTCATGAAGAGATTGTACTCTTGGGCCAGCAGATATGTGGTAACACACAAGACTAAAATAAGCCAGAGCAATAACATAATGAAAGATCTGCCTGTCCCTGCACTCTTACGCTGCCCCCACTCTGTTTGCCTTCTGTCTTCACCTTTTTTATTTATAGCAACATTTTGCAACTACACCTCTTCCGTCTATATGTTTGTTTAAGCAAGCGTCGAGAAGTGAGAGGTCACATAACCGAAGCATTCAATGTTTATGTCTTGAGTGGATGAACCAGAGAAATAAGTTGCGCACTACAGGCCTCATATAAAACTATAATTAGCTCTGCGCGGATGGTTTTAATGAGTGTGTTGACAGTGAAGCTTTCTAGCTCAAATGATTTCGTTAGGCTTGTGTTTATTCCAGTGTGTGGGTTTTAATGTGCATCCCTAAGGATGGCTGGTCAGCAGTGATTATAGTAACAACCTCCTTGCCCTGTCCAAATAACAGTCATCTGTGCCACACTGTTTGTTATTTTGCTCAAGTACTATATATATATATTCAACTGAAAATGACAGCCAAGTATTCTTTGTTTGTTGTCACAGACTAGCATCGCTAAGCGAAGGAACTCAGCTGGATGATTTGAATAAATGTTGGACTTATTCACTCATGAATCCGACTGTACAGCCGAGAATATTACTGTTGTATCTGAGAGTTAATTTGCATCTCTCATGGTAATTTGAAGAGGGGTTGTTGTTATTAGCACATCATTTAGCAAATTCTAACTGTGCGAAAAGGGATCTCACAACGTGTGCTTAGGTTTGAATGGTGAGATCTACCTTATACCTTTAGCTAATCATTCTGTTGAAGATTAATATGTATTATTCGATGGAATCATTTGATGTGTGGGTGCTGATGATTAGGGTGCTGAATGTGGCTGCAGCATGTGGGCCACTCACCTTCTTATTCGTCACCGTCTGCTATTTTAACCTAGTGATGAGTCAGTGATGATCACCATTAGTCGGAGGGTTGCTTCCTTGAGTATTGATGACTCTTTCCATGAATAGGTTACAAAACATGGCCTGAAACTGTCAAAAAAAAATTAAGTAATTACAGTAACAGAGCTAAACATTTTGCTAAGTAACACTTTATTTTGATGGTCCCTTTTGAACATTCTGTTGACTAGGTAACTTTGCAACTACATGTCTACTAACTCTTATTAGAGTAGACTGTCTGCTTAATATCTGCTAACTCTTTATTGTGATGGTACTGCAACAGACATTCTTCTGACTATAAGTAAGTATAACCTTGCAACTACATGTCAACTTATTAACCCTACCACTCTACTAATACTCCACTAACACTCTAATGAGCGTCTTATAGTCAACAGAATTGTTGTTTAAAGAACTGTTGTTGAACTATTGTGTTTAAATGAACGTCAAAATAAAGTGAAACCTTTTGCTTTAATTAAACAGTCACTCAATATAGGTAATTGCCAGTTTGCGACCAAATATTGTTAGTTATGAATGAACTTTTCCCATAAATTAAACAAGAATATTTGCATGATGATTTTGTACATTTTTATATATTTATTTGTTTGATGACAAAAGGTATGATGCTGCTATTGTTTTTGAAAATTAAGTCAATGAAAAAAATTAATTTAAATAAAATAAAACTTTAAAGAAGTTTTACTACAATTCATTGAGTATAAATCTCTCTCTCTCTCTCTCTCTCTCTCTCTCTCTCTCTCTCTCTCTCTCTCTCTCTCTCTCTCTCTCTCTTGTCTCTATACATATATATATATATATATATATATATATATATATATATATATATAAATGTTTTCAAAATGTTTACCTAGACTTTAATTGTTGGATAGTTTGAACCTCTGAAAAAGTCAAAAATCACCATTGTTAAGGAAGGGATACAGATATCAGTGTTGTTATTGTTAACTAAAACTAAAAACTGTTTTTGTTGATTAAAATAAAGCTAAGATCAAATATTAATATTAGGTTAAAAAATGTAACTTAAATTACTGAAATAAAAACAATTAATTGGAATACACTGAAAAATTGGGAGTAGAAACAATTTTCACTCATAGCTAGTAAGCTTCACACACAATTGCAAGGAAACAGTAAGACCGAATTAAATGTGAAATTTTAAGCAGAAAAACTGAAATAGTATTTTATAGTTTTATATACAACTATGTAAAATATTTTTTACATTGTACTAAAATTACTGAACAGTTGACAAATGAAAATAATATATACACATATATATATATATATATATATATATATATATATATACAAATACTATATAAACAATACTAAAATAACATTCAGATAATCTGTGAGATTTGTGCCTCGAAAGCTCAAACACATGTACCTTTCTCTTCTACTGTCATTTCCTCACTCCTTGAAGTCAAAGCTAGGAATAATTAATTTAAAATATATAGTGTACATAATATTATTCACAACAATTTCAAGCTCTTGATAACAATGTCAGCCTCCCCTTATGGGTGTTTTGGCAGGCTTTTAATGTGCAGCCATTATAATTTACTTTATGAAGTTTTCCCCGAACCTTCGAAAAGGCAAACTTTTTCTCTGCTGTCTTGACTGTTTCCTTCTCTCTACAATCGTACCCCTCACAGCTCCTATATGGCAATTATATGAATGCTGACTCAGCAGGTTATCTTCTAGCAGCTTCTCGCAGTTATAAGTTAGAAGACACTTGGCTGTGGCAGGTAGCAGTGCTTGCTAAGACCTTTATTACCAGGGCTGTCTCCCTGCAAAATGTCACCATGGTGTATTGTTATAGGAGGCTGGATCCAAACACCTCCATAAACATGAGATTACAGTGCATTGGCAGAGCTGTTCTGCTTGAGTTAGGCCAAGGGAGCTGTCAGGTCATGGTGTTTTGACTCATAGTTCAGTTATTTAGTACATCACTACATGAAGTACATCACCGTGTGGCAGACACAGCAACAGAAAACCAGTGAAATTCTCGCGACCCCAGCGTGCAGCTGCCGTACAGTAAAACGGCTGTGCTCGGCAGATCTTGATTACCTTTTTCCTTGCTTTAGCATTATTCTTAACATATTTCACAGCGCATACTTCATCATTTCATAAAAATATGCTGCTAAATGAGAACTGTGTATTTCTCTCTATATAGTGAGTCTGTTGTTAGCATTGTTTAAATGGGTGTGAAATGTCTTGCTTAAGGAGAAACTAGACATTTTGAGGGTCTAACCACTCTAAACAGATCCTAATAGTCTCACTCTCACACATGTTTATGTGGTTTTGTGCGTTTGCCAATTACCAGATTAAAAATAGTCTCTTGTATAGAAGTCTGAAGACAAAATGCTAATTCTGGCACTGTGAGGTCTTATATTGGGCTTGGCTAGAAGTCTAACGCAGGTGTCGTATCTGTTATCCTACAAAGAGACAATGTGTATGAATGTGAAATCAGAGCATGTTTAAAGTATTACATAAATGCATGCTACATATAAGCAGGTTCCGTGTCATGACTTTTGGAGGACAGAGCTAGATTTCATGAAGGTTGAGCTTTGAGTGTAAAGTAGACTGACCTGTCTGCTTAAGTGTGAGGGACTTTCCCTGAGGGTAAACAGGAGCTTAGTCTCTTACAGCACAAAAGCTGTATTGAACAGTGATTGTGATTCTGTGTCCTCAAGTTGCCTTATCAAATGTCACGAGAAATCTAATGTCATGTTGTATCCTTTTCCTTTACTATGGAAGCTTGTTTCCACCATGGAATAAAAATAGAAAAGGTAAGTGCGGCTCACAATTCTGACTTTTTTTCTTGCAATTGCAAGTTTATATCTCACAATGTGGACTTTACAACTCATAATTGTGAGTATATATCTCACAATTCTGACTTTTTTCTCACAATTGCAAGTTTTATGTTTGGTATTTTGGTATTATATATTTCGATTTTATTCCTCAGAATTCAAGAACTTTTTAAAAACTTTTTTGATATCTCACAAAAACGTCTATTTCACGTCTCCAGGGGCCGCATAAACATAGCCATTTGTGTCTTATGAACTAGTTTGACCAATGAGCAGTTAGTTAGGAGTAATCAGTTTCAGTATCATATTAGACTAATTTACGTTTTTATGTAACTGACTTAAAAATGTATGAACAGTCTTTATGAACAGAAAAAAAGTGGATGACTAACTTGTAAGACTGTCTCAGCGGTTTATGCAACCAGCCCCAGAATTGCGAGTAATAAACTTGTAATTGTAAGAAATAAAGTCCAAATTGCGAGATAGAAACTTACAAAAACTCAAATTTTCAGATATAAACTTAGAATTGTGAGATAAAAAGTTGCAATTACCTTTATACTTTTTTATTCTGTGGCAGAAACAAGCTTCTATTCTTTGCAACTTCTGACATAAGGATTTAAAAGGCATTTGTATTAAAAGAAAGTTTACATAATTACATAAATGTGAAATAAAGTAAATATAAAATATAAATAAAAAAGTACTGGCACCATCCTTTTTTTTTCCAGAGCAGAAAGTCATACATGTAAATTATTATTTTAAAGAGTGTCAGTTTTCTCAAAAACAAAGCATGATGATAACTTTTAGGAGTTAGGTGCCTTTCGGAAGATAGATTTTTAATGGCCAAATGATCAGAATTTGTCTGAACAATATGTATAGCTGTCATAATCAATTCCTTTAAGCACTGATTTTATAATTACACTCATTTACACAGAGGGTGATTCATCTATTTATTCAGTTGAGCAGAATTAATGAATATATTATTTAATCATTTGACATATAAAATCTTGACCTTCAATTTTGAATTGTTTGTATACACCATGATGAATGATGCACATGCACTCTAAAAAGAACAAAAGACTGACACACATGAACAATATTGTATAGGGTGACACTTAATGTCACCACAAAATAATGACAACTCTTATTTTTTTTACGGAATATTGCAGTATTTATCAACCACAACGATCCAATCAATTGTGTCCTGGGGCATACATTTTTTCTTGTTTGATAAGCACTCATCCCTAATTTGTCTTAGGCATTCAAGAGAACAGTTTACATAAATCCCAATCATAGATAGGCCTATAAGAAATATCCGTGGTATACCCTTACAGAACAAAAATATATGGGAATATACTGCAAAATGTGATATTTTACATAATACATTTCCATATAGTGCTTATATTTTTCAATATACTGCAATATATACATTGACATGTATGGCTATACTGTATATTAATACATATAAAATATTTATAAATGAAGACAAAAATAGCATTACATGTAATATTCACAAAGTGTTATCCTTTATTGTGTACATATATATTGCACATACATGTTCTCATATAACTGTGGATGTTCAGACATAGCCTATATATACACACACATTCACTGAATGAGTTACAACAGATTTCTAGTTTCCAGCATGCTTTGCTTCTGACTGTTAAATGATAGCACATGTTAAAATTAAGTGTTATTTAATGTGTTTTGCTCAATATTAATATGGGTGGGAGATCTGTTAGTGTTTAATGTTCTATTATTTTGGAATTTAAAAGGTTTTCTGGTATGTCTGAGTTTTTGGGGTTACAGTTGTGCTGAAGAGTAGAGCCTGTGGTTCGGCTGACGATTGGCCAAAACTCCATTAAGACTATGATTATTATATTTTATAGGATAGTTCACCCAAAAATTAAAATTCTGTCAGTATTTACTCACCCTCATGTTGTTCCAACCCCGTAAGACCTTCGTTCATCTTCGGAACACGAATTAAGATATTTTTGATGAAATCTGAGAGCTGGATCACTCCTCCATACTAGTCCATAGGCTTCTTGAGGGATTGAAACTTGCCGGCCTCGAAAAGTTATTAAAGACATCGTTAAAATAGTCCAAGGGACTACAGTGGCTCAATCTTAAATTTATCAAACGACGAGAACACTTTTTGTGTGCAAAACCCCCCCAAAAATAACGACTTTATTTCAACTATACATTTCCTTCTCTCTAGGCCTCGAGTCAGGTTACTAGTTTAACAGCGTATGATCTGTTGTTGTACGTCACACGCATCACCCACATCACCAGTGTCGGCCAATAGTGAGCCTACGTGTGACGTACCTCTACGGAATTACACTAGTTTAACTGACTAGAGGCCCAAAGAGAAGGAAATGAATAGTTGAAATAAAGTCGTTATTTATGTTTGTTTTTGCGCACAAAAAGTATTCTCGTCACTTGATAAACTTAATATTGAGCCACTGTAGTCACTTGGACTATTTTAATGATGTATTTAATAACTTTTCGAGGCCGGCAAGTTTCAATCCCTCAAGAAGCCTATGGACTAGAATGGAGGAGTGATCCAGCTCTCAGATTTCATCAAAAATATCTTAATTCGTGTTCCGAAGATGAATGAAGGTCTTACGGGGTTGGAACAACATGAGGGTGAGTAAATACTGACAGAATTTTCATTTTTGGGTGAACTATCCCTTTAAAAGTAATGGTTGTGCACCCCTCAGGACAGTGATAGTCTCCTGGCTGAATACTTTAATGGCTTTTGTTAGCTAGCTTGAAAATATGAAACATTTCTAATATAAATATTTAAAAAAATATATAAAAAATATATTACATTATGTTTTTCTCTATATATGTGTGTTTATGCTGCATGAGTAAATATATATGCAATATTACACATGCAGTACCATATCTGATCACATATACATCTATATATTATGAAGTGTATTACTGTATATAAAATCACATACATTATGATATATTAGTAAATATATTGTCACATATTTTTCAATATTTGAAAAGCAGCAATTCCTTGTTTTATTCAATATATTGTAAAATATGAACACAATACATTATTCTGTATATTTTCAAATATACTGTTGAAGCATTTCATACATTGATCATTCATATATAGAGAAATACATTTTCTTTTCATAACACATAAATAATCAACAAACAATTAACATTTATAAAAAAGTGAAATAAACAAGAAGTTAATATTGAGTATCTGACATACAAAATTAGTTCCAAACGAAACCACGTAATCTTTGTTGCGCATCTCCAAGCACAGCAATTAATTCCTGTTTTGAAACTGCTTTGAACAAATCGGCTGAGTGCTTTTGAAGCGGCATGAGATGGAAGTTGCGATGGACCTTTCTTCCCTATTGTGAGACATATATCCGACTGAAACAGCTTCTCGAACAAGAAGAAATGTAGGCGCAGGACTCGATGTGATTGTTGTGGCTTGCTTTTGTGGTGATCTCATGTAAGTGACAGGTTGTCTCGCCCTCATGCCAGTAAACACATCATCAGAGAATACGAGATGTGGCAGAAAGAAGGAGGGGAAGTAAAATATTGCAATATTCCATTAAAAATCATTTGTCGATGTAACGATGTAACCTGTAGATAAAGACACTGAAAAATCCTGACAGCTAATACACAGATGGACAATTTGTCTAGAATGAGCAAACACAGACCATTGAAGTCCTCATTACATTTGTGGACTGGAATTAACTGTTGTATACTTAAAAGTATTATTCAATTTTGATTGTGGTAATATTTTAGCAATACAATTATCTTATTTACACAAATTAAATAGTCTTCTTACATTGTCAGTTCATGAAAGAAGTATAGCCTTTGTATGAGAATGAACTCTGTTTGAACAAAAGTAGTCTGCCTGAACAACAAACCTTACAATACTGGCCCTTCATATTGAAAGTAAGCACTCCATTCTTTATTACAACTCATAAATCTGAAACCTAATATTCTGTAGCTTCAAAAGTGGACATGGAACAAACAAAAGGAGCAATTTACCTCATGTCTGTATGTGAATTAAGCACCCTCCTCCTTCAATGAAAGGACAATGCACATTTTTAAGACCAAAAAGGTCACGCTGTCTGTGGCAGAAATCTGAGAGCGGAATTTTCCAGAAGAAATCCAATTAGAACATTACCTCATGTGGTAGTTGGGGGGGGAAAAAAGGCCCAAACATACCCACCTTTGTTTAACAAGACCTTTAACTTTGGTCTAGCATGTTGCTGCATGCACCTCCTGTGCTCTTCACCTGAAGAGGTGTGCGTTGTCAGGAGGTCAGGGTATATCAAACATCCAATTAGAGCTTTGTAACAGATACCCACACACACATACGGTCACTTCTCATTACACGTGGGAGCTGAACCTCTGTCTGTTAGCTCTGGCCCTGCAGGCTCACTTTCCCCCTACAATATTAGATCAGCCATCAGAGAATGCAGCATGGGTCCTTCAAAACGTTCACAGTCAAATGCCATGAAGCTCATTTCAGAGAAATATGTAAGATGAAAACACAGAATGATGGCTTGCAGCATACATTTTCTTTTTCCACCCCTCCATAAAATGCATTTTATGTGAATGTACTTGTAATGAACATATTCAAGGTTAGTGCACTGTAGGGCGAGTTTTGAGTAATGACATCATTAAATGTTCTGTTTGTTTCCAGTAACTAATAAAACTGCTACAATTAGATGTGAGATGTCCATTGGAATGAGCAAGAGTCCAAAGTATCGTGACTAAAACTTAATTTTGTTCAATGAAAATCCAACCTAGTTTTTTTCAATAATATATACAATTATTTGAAAAGTAAGCATGAATGTCCACCCCTAAACATACCTGACACTGAGGCGAAAGCAGGCCGTAAAAAAAATGTGCATATGAGATCACACAAACTGATACCAAATGGCTACCAATTCACCAAAACATCAAATATTTACGAATTGCTGAAAATTTTGTCATCATTTACTCACCTTCATGTTGCTCCAAACCTGTAAGACATCTACGGAACACAAATAAAGATATTTTTAATGAAATTTAAGCGATTTCTGTCCCTCCATTGACAGTCCACCCAAATACAACTTTGACTCCTCAAAAAGTTCATAAAGAGATTGTAAAACTAATCCATATGAATTGAGCGGTTATAAATCGCTTTATATGAAGAGATACTTTTCTTCAGATAAAAAAATTAAAAGGAAAAAAAAAAGGTATAGCTATACTCTGTGGAGTTCAATTGTGAACAACCAATTTCCATGTTTACATTCATTCTCAAGGTCTAACAAATATGTGGAAAGCATTTCCTTACCCATTAGTGGTAAATTAATATTGTGATAAATAACAATATCATATGATATTGGAAAAATATTGTGATTTTTTTTTGCCATATCGCCAGCCCTACCTAAAAGAAAAAAAAAACTTTTAAAATAAACTAGTAAGAGTAAGTTTATACTCGACAAGAAACACCCAATCATTATTTGAACACACTCTGTGTACTGTTACATATCTCTGTTGTGTATCTGTCAGATGCTAACATTATTTAGCAGATTATTTATCTTTCCCCTACTAGTCCCAGGTTGCTTTGAATCACAAAGACACCCCCCAGCTCCTCCCCACCTGACCTATGTAGTGCCCAAACAGTAATTGTCTACATCAATAAAGCTTTCATATTGCATCCAATTCTCCCCTTAACACTGGGTGGAGGACATCATAATTTCATAGAAAGGAAAATGGGGCAGAGGCTGAAATAATATCTATATTACTCTCAGAGACGAGGGGGGAAGGGACAGAGCTGTCCGGTTTGCGAGAGCCAATGATTTTTCTTTCTTTCTTCATGATCTGGCCTCCCAATTACCTGGCAGTGATCTTGTGTAGAGGGAGGAAATGGATCTATAACTCATTTACACTACTGTCAATGAGGCCACAGCAGGCCTTGGTTTCTTAGTACCCAAGAAGAGGGAATAGATTACTGTCAAAGATGATGCACTTGTAATGGGAAATGTCCCTCGTTCGTTTTGATATCATCTTTTTTTGCCCCTGTAAGACTAATGAGGTCATTTCTAAGCTTATTTAAGTTCTAAATGGCCCATGATTGAGATGAGATATATAATATAAACTAACTATAATATATACATATATATATATATATATATATATAAATGTATTAGTAATCCACGAGTTCTTGATTGAGAGCAAAAAATTGAGAGCAAAAAAAAAATCCCAAAACAACCAATTTTTGCAACCAGAATATCCATCACTTTTCCTGGGAGTTTATTAAAAATCACTGTCAGTAAATATAAGTATTCATTATCATCTTAATAATCTCATATTTTTAACAACTGGTTGCTTTTATGAGGTTTGAAAGCCTGGGGTGTGATTTTGACTGACCTTTGAGTGGATCAGAAGAGACTTGAACATTTACTGCTGGCCACTGATTCCTGCTCACTCATTCACTGATGTGTCTTATAAAGCACAGTTTTGATTAAGACTGCAAGGTTAAGACATGAAAATGAAATTCAAATTGAGATGAGCTTCAAAAGGAGCTACATCAGCAACTGAATTTTAATCTAACAGACTGAGCAGAGGACTGAAAGTTGAGTGGGAAGCTCATTGTGATAAAAAGTCTCATTTGAAGGATGTCCAACACCACTGATATGTGCTAAATATTCTTATCTGACATATTTCACGCGACTCATTTCAAAATCTAAGATCCCCTCAATCTGTGGCATGGTTGTAGTTTTCATAACATGAATCACTGTTGATAGGCCTGTTTATATCAGCCTGCAATATTATCCAAATCAAATGTTTTTAATATTTTATTCCCTAAACATAAAAGTATTTTTAGATTAATTTGTATTGTATACACAGACATTAAATGTATTAAAAAATCCCCAGAATATTTAGTGATAAAGGAAACTTAAAGACAGCCCTATCATGAGACCTACCAAGATTTTTTAGACCTTATATGCTTCTGTAATCACACTTGAAGTCAAGTAAATTTGACGTGCAAAATTGTGCAGAATTCCTGGTGAAATATTACCAAGGAGGTCTATAATATCTGGAGAAAATGTAATCGTATCTGTAAGCTTTGTCATTCATCTCAATGGCAGTCAGTTGGCACAAGGTTCTCCGGATGGAGGATGCCATCTTGCTTATGGCACTGAATTACAGGAATATATGGCATGTGACTGATCACATGACAAATGACAGTGGACAGGGAAATATGTAAGTAAATTTCACACTTGGACTTACAACACTGCAAGCCTCCAAAAATACAATGTCAATAGAATACAATAAAATAAAATGAGCAATTTATGTGTTCATTTATATAATGCTTGGATTTTTATCTTTAAATTTATTTGTGAAAATACATAGTTTTTTGTGCCATTTTAAAAGTATAGTTAGAGTACCTACCAGCAGGGGCTATTGGGGAAAATCAATGTTCAAACACACCTGAAGCTAATCAATAGGTGTGGTCAACTTGAAGCGGTGCTGTGCAGGGTTGTAGGTGTATGACATCAAGTCCCACAAGAGCTATCAGAGAGCAGACGGCTCCGTATGCTTTCGAATATTTCTCTTGCGGTGTTTTAATATCATACATGGATTGGTCTGCGCAGCGCCGCTTCAAGTCTAACACACCTAACTTCTTCAGGATTTCTAGAAAGCCACTGGCAGCTGAGTTTTTATCAGGGTTGGAGCTAAAATCTGCCGGACAGTGGCCCTCCAGGATTGAAGATGCTTGTTCTTGCTGTAGCTCAAACAACAGAAAATGGGTGCTTAATTTTCTCTGTAAGATGGTAAGCAAACAATCAGTTTTCATAATCATTGAGTTGGATACAGGAGAAATGGGCAGGAATCAGGAAGATCTGAGTGATTTTAATAAGGGCCAAATTTTTATGGCAAGGCGACTGGGTCAGAGTATCTCTGAAACGGCAAGGCGTGTTAGTTGCTCCTGGTCAGCAGTGGTGAGAATTTACCAACAATGAACTGAAGAGGCACAAACCGGCAACAGGGTATTGGGTACCCAAGGCTCATCGATTCACGAAGGCAACGAAGACTATCCTGTCTAGTCCGAGCCAATAGAAGGTCTACTGTGGCACAAGTCAAACAACATTTTAATGATGGTTATAGGAGTTGTCACACAGCGCATCACACATTGCTGCTTTTATGGGGCAGACCTACCAGAGTGCCTATAATGACCCCTGTCGAGCAGTGGAAGAAGGTCACCTGGTCCAATGAGTCCCGTTTTCTTTTACATCCTGTGGACGACTTTGTACGTGTGTGCCGTATACCTGTGGAAGTGATGGCTCCAGGATGCCCTGTGAGACGACGACAAGCTGTAGGAGGGAGTGTGATGCTCTGGGCAAAACACTGGATCTGGCTATTCATGCGGACATAAATTTGACACATGCCACCTACCTAAACGTTGTTGCAAACCCCCTTCATCACAATGGTGTTTCCTGGTGCAACCTGCCACATTGGTCAGGAATGATTTGAGGAAGAGTTCAAGGTGTTGCCCTGACATATGAATTCCCCAGATCTCAATCCAATTGAGCATCTGTGGTATTACTGGACCAACGACTGTGGTCCACAATGGCTCCACCTCGCAACCAACAGGACTTGAAGGATCTGCTGCTTACATCTTGTTGCCAGATACCACAGGACACCTTCAGGGGTCTTGTAGAGTCCATTGCATTGGCAAGTCGGCACTGTTTTGGTAGCATATTAGGCAGGTGGTCATTATGTTTCGGCTCATTGGTATATATAAACAGAACAATTTCCTACACATTAATCCTATATGTCTTTTAAAACAATACTTTTTAATTTTTTCAAGGAACTTAAAGCCAGCCTGCAAGCATGGCTTGCCAAATGCATGGCCTACTATGATACATTGGGCAATGATCATATATTAATAAATCACAAAATGTTCTTATTGTACTTTCTGTAGAGAATCGTCTTTATTCTATCGTCATTGCTGGTTATCACATTACATTACATCACACCCAAATGAGGCACAGCCTATCGGGAATTGTCTCCACTCCTCTCTGATTAGCCACTCCGGCCCTGCTCTGTGAATATTCTGTGATAATGGTATGTAGCGGCAAAGCCAAATAGAATTAGTTAAGAAGCAGTAGAGATATTTGTGTTTCAAAAGCAATATCTCATTTGATATAGTACAGCCATATGGTTGAACCAGATTGTGGAGAGCTTTCTCAAGACCTTAGAGAGAATTGTGTTATTGTTCCCCCGCATTATTCTTCACATCCCAGAGTAATCATATCTGCTCTCAAAGATCCGCACACTGGATTCGGGGGAACACTTTTTGCTAGGAACATCCTGCGAGGAAAAAGGCATGTCTTACAAATGGAAATACACATAATCTTTTTTAAACTATTTTTACAATATTACACATTTTAATAAAAAAAATGTGTCATTGTGATTATTAAGATTAAAAAAGTCGATAAGAATTTTTCCATGTTTTTAAAAGTCTCTTACGCTCACCAAGGCTGCATTTATTTGATCTAAAACGGTAAAAACTGTAAAATTGTGAAATATTATAACAACAGTTTTATGTTAATATATTTTAAAATGTATTTTAATGATGGCAAAGATCAATTAGGCAGCCATTGCAGTCTTCAATGTCACATGATCCTTCAGAAATTGTTGAAATGATGATCAAGGAAATAATTTATTTTTATTAAATATAAATATTGAAAACACTTGTGCTGCTTAATATTTTTTGTGGAAACCAAGATACATTTTTTTTTAGGATTATTTGATGAATAGAGAGTTCAGTGGGACAGTATATATTTGTAATATAACTCTTTTATAAATGTTTTAATTAAATGTATACTTTCTGAATAAAATTATTAATTTATTTTTTCCCTTTTTTTCTGACTTCTAACTTTTGAACAGTAGTGTATAAATTGCAACTCAACTGTTTTTCTTCTTTGAAAACAGATGGTGATGATGTTTAAGAAGATTCCAAACAGAATGTTGTGCCATATGGGAAAAAAAGATAGAAAATCACATCAGCAGCATCTTCCTGGAGCGCGGTTCCCGGTCCGACTCTTCAGCTTCCACACAGCGTGTGTATTTCATTAACAGAGGGGAGTCTTGTGTCTAACTTATGGTCAATGGCTCGGTAATTATATTAATTAGCCTGAAATCTGCCATGTAAAGAAACCCTGAGGGATACATGAAAGACAAAATACTGTTTTCTCTGTGGCCAACAAGACGTCAGCCCAAAACACAATCAGTCAGGCCTTATCTCGCACTCATAGAGAGGAGCTAATGGTCAAGGCTGGAGGATGAGGTCTTTGTAAAATGGACGGTGCAATTAACACCTGCCAGTACTCATTATCCTCCATGTCAGTGGGTAGAGGCTGGAGGCCAGGAGGTGGATTAGAGAGAAAATGAAAGGAGAATTAAAGACACTTAATGGATGCTGCTTTAGATTTCTCTGCAAGTTCTATTAACCCTAATTTAAATCAATTTTCTCCTTTCTGCAATTTTGTGCTAATAAAGCTATCTGTCTGACAGTGACTTTGTGTGTCCCAGGCGGGTACGTTTGAGATACATTAGCCTGGGCTCATTTTGCTAAGTGCCCACAAAGCACACAATGCTGTTAGCAATTGTAGAACTGGTTGTTACCCAGCAAACAGGGTACGTTCTCAGAACTTTGGCTAACATTCTGGTAAGGAATTCTCTATAAGGCTGTGTCCACCAAAGCATTTTTTATAGGCTAGCGTATCTTTCCCTAATTGTTTTCAATGGGAGTGCCACATTTTTTTAAAAGCCAGCCAGCTGAGAGTTTATTTTGCTCGCAGTTTTTTACTAGTCACCAAGAGTTGAAGAATGTTCCATAATGTTTGAAAAATTACCACATTGAATGCTTCCTTAAAAACATTAAAACATTTTAAACCTGGACATTTTTAACATTCAGAAATATTTTTAAACAACTGCATACATGCAAAACATTCTTAAAACATATTTTTGTTATATCTAGGTAGCACCGGTGTCCTCTTTGCCCTTCGATACAGACACAACCATCTTCCTCGAATTTGGTGCTATATGGCACGTCAGTCACATGTCAAATATATGCTTAGTAAATTGTTGCCATTTACAGTACAGGAAATCCCTGTCAACACCAAGCTGCTTAAAAAGTACATTAGCATCAGTTAACAGCTTTATCTCTCCTGCAGACAGATGATTATGCACTGAGTTATGTCATCCGTGTTGATTATGTAGAGTCTGAAGTACAATATTATATATTATTGGGTCTGATAGGGACCTAATTAGGAGCATAATGGTATGGTAACCTATCAGTCAAGGCTAATTACTCTGGCTTTCATGCAAGAGTAATTGGGTTTTTAGTTCAGGGGCTGAGGTTTGGGACACTGGTATGAAGCAACAATTACTGGCGACAGAGATCAGAAGATTTATGGGTTGAAATTCAAGATGGAAAATGAAGACATGTGATTCATCAAATCGCTTTAGCAACCCCCACCTCCACCACACACACACACACCACACACACACACACACACACACACACACACACACACACACACACACACACACACACACACACACACACACACACACACACACACACACACACACACACACACACACACACACACACACACACACACACACCCACACAATGTTCAGAGCAATGTCTGAGAACCAACTGAGCACTAATGCCGCTGAACCATGCTATATGTTCATATATTAGTTAAATGACTTGGAATCTTATCTGTTGTATGTATTAATGGTTAATGAAGGTTAAAACAATATGAAATGGGCAGTTCCGACTGTATATCGTGGAATACAGAGTCGGGGAGAATCTAAAAGCAGAGATGCTACATTTTTCAGTAGTATGAAACTAGCTATTTTCATAATAGTCTGTCATAATATAACTTTTTCAGTAACAAGCTACTTTATACAATGGCTAGCATTAGCGCAACCAAATGCTAAAACATGTTTTCATTGTATAGCCTACTCTTAATACCTAAATGGCCCCTCTCTCCCTTATCTGCTTGTTAAGTTGTGACATAAGGAATAGCCAACTGTTTCCGGAATCAAGCCTCTACTCGTTTCAATTGAGAATACTCTCTCAACAGCCGTTTATGAACACTATTTATTCATATCACACATTTAAGCTAAGCTTTTAAAAACTCACTCTGTACACTGCAGTCTCTGGGCTCACACCATTCCGGACAGCAATATTTTAATGATTAATTAAAGATGAATCACTGACTGGCCATCTGAGATTACAGAATGGAGATAAAAGTTAGGATCATGATTTTTAAAAAGCATATCTGTTTGCCTTTGGCATCTGATAGAGCATTTGCACCCTAAACCATTGACATGTAACGTCAGACTTAACAAGCAGACAGTGACTACGTTTACATGCAGCCAATATTCGGGTTATGGTCGGGGTAAGGTCACTATTCGGGTTTCTGAAACATTAGGAATAACCCGTTTACATGCGTGAGCAGAGAGTTTCTCCACATGGAATTGCAATATCCCAATGTAAACGGTGACGCACGGTCTAGACGTACGGACAACCTCAAGACGCCATATGCGTCATTTCCTATTCTTCTTCCTGTATCCAAAGACAACAACAACAGCAGCATGCGGATAATGATCACCTTTGTTTGCGCTTTGGGGCTGGTACTGACCTTGCTCCAAAAGTACGCTGTGCTGCGTCTCGCCATGTTTACTTCCGGTATACTGACGCAGGTTTTTGTATGCGCCGAGAAGTTCCTCTACTCAAAAGAGCAAGATTCCTTGCGAATAGAACATGCGCAGAACACAAATCACTATGGGGATATGCCGATACGCGTTTACATGACCAAAAATTCGGGTTAGAAAAGGGGTACCCCAGGTATCATATCCGGGTTTTTAAAATCCGGGATATGAGCATATTTGGGTTTTTGCCGGTGTTTACATGGCCGTGCGCGACCGGGTTATTGCTAATATTCCGATTTTGAACGGGTTATTGGCTGCATGTAAACGTAGTCAGTGTTGGAAGGTCAGATTCATTCTAGTGAATCGGATTGTCCTAATGGTCCCTTACGAAAAGAAATATATTTCCCTAAATATGAATGATGATTATATTAAATGGTTTAACAGTATATTTAAAAATCTACAGAATAATATATTGTGTTTATATATTACAATATATTGAATAATACATAAGGAATTGCCGCTTTTCATATATTGAAAAATATGTGACAATATATTTACTAATATATCATAATGTATGTAATATTATATTCAGTAATACACTTCATAATTATAGATGTATATGTGATCAGATATGGTACTGCATTTGTAATATATTCCAGACATATTTACTCATGCAGCAACACACACAGATAATGTAATATATTTCTTATATTTTTTAAATTATTTACCATTTCCAAAGCAGTTAACATACACACAAGCACACCTACATGAACTAAAGTATTCGGCCCAGTGACTATCACTGTGCTGAGGGGTGTACAACCATTACTTTTAAAATGAAGTAATTAAAGTCTTAATTGATTTTGGCCAATCGTCAACCGAACCACAGGCTCTACTCTTCAGCACAACGGTAACCCCAAAAACTCAGACATACAAGAAAAACGTTTAAATTCCAAAATAATAGAACATTAAACATTAACAGATCTCCCCATATATTAATATTGAGCAAAACACATTAAATAACACTCAATTTTAACATTTGCTCTCCTTTAATAGTCAGGGGCAAAGCATGATGATGGGAACTAGAAATCTGTTGTAACTCATTCCATGAATGTATTTATATGTGTGCACAATGCACATACATTCACATTTATATGGGAACATGTACATGGAATATATGTACACAATAAAGGGATAACACTTTGATAAACAATTTGCTATTTTTGTCTTTATTTATAAATATTTCATATAGCCATATATGGTCAATCCATATATTGCAGTATATTGAAAAATATAAGCACTTGTTTCCTATTTATGGAAATGTATTATGTAATATATCGCTTTATATTTTGCAGTAGGCCTATATTCCCATATATTTTTATTCTGTCAGGGCCACCTACGCTGATAATACTGATGGAGCTTATATATGTATGCAGTGATAGGCCTCTTATTCCTATAGGTAGACGTGGATCAGCTGAGAGTCAGCTGATGCGAACTTGACTAACGTGACCTGCCAGAACTGACGCTATGCTTAATTTCTGTAAGGGGTCCTCTCATTCATATGTAGCTGAAAATTCGATTCATTCTATGAATTGGTTCTTTCCAACAGTGGCCATGGCAATTTGTAAGGATTTTATGTTTTGTACAATGCAACAATGAGGGTTAAATTTAGGGATAGACCTATGCTATTCACAAATTCACAAAAATGCTTCACTGATTTGACTTCCTGTACTTTAGAATAAATTAGAGTGATTTTGTTATATTTAGTAATGCCCTTGTTTAAATTTGATAATTTGATACTGTCACCCTGATTGAGATTAGGGTGATGGTATACAGTATAGCAAAAATAGATTCACTCAGCAACTACAGGTCCTTCTCAAAAAATTAGCATATTGTGATAAAGTTAATTATTTTCCATAATGTAATGATAAAAATTTAACTTTCATATATTTTAGATTCATTGCACACCAACTGAAATATTTCAGGTCTTTTATTGTTTTAATACTGATGATTTTGACATACAGCTCATGAAAACCCCAAATTCCTATCTCAAAAAATTAGCATATCATGAAAAGGGTCTCTAAACGAGCTATTAACCTAATCATCTGAATCAACTAATTAACTCTAAACACCTGCAAAAGATTCCTGAGATTCCTTTTAAAAACTCACAGCCTGTTTCATTACTCAACACCGCAATCATGGGTAAGACTGCCGACCTGACTGCTGTCCAGAAGGCCATCATTGACACCCTCAAGCAAGAGGGTAAGACACAGAAAGAAATTTCTGAACAAATAGGCTGTTCCCAGAGTGCTGTATCAAGGCACCTCAGTGGGAAGTCTGTGGGAAGGAAAAAGTGTGGCAAAAAACGCTGCACAACGAGAAGAGGTGACCGGACCCTGAGGAAGATTGTGGAGAAGGACCGATTCCAGACCTTGGGGGACCTGCGGAAGCAGTGGACTGAGTCTGGAGTAGAAACATCCAGAGCCACCGTGCACAGGCGTGTGCAGGAAATGGGCTACAGGTGCCGCATCCCCCAGGTCAAGCCACTTTTGAACCAGAAACAGCGGCAGAAGCGCCTGACCTGGACTGTTGCTCAGTGGTCCAAAGTACTTTTTTTGGATGAAAGCAAATTTTGCATGTCATTCGGAAATCAAGGTGCCAGAGTCTGGAGGAAGACTGGGGAGAAGGAAATGCCAAAATGCCTGAAGTCCAGTGTCAAGTACCCACAGTCAGTGATGGTCTGGGGTGCCATGTCAGCTGCTGGTGTTGGTCCACTGTGTTTTATCAAGGGTAGGGTCAATGCAGCTAACTATCAGGAGATTTTGGAGCACTTCATGCTTCCATCTGCTGAAAAGCTTTATGGAGATGATTTCATTTTTCAGCACGACCTGGCACCTGCTCACAGTGCCAAAACCACTGGTAAATGGTTTACTGACCATGGTATTACTGTGCTCAATTGGCCTGCCAACTCTCCTGACCTGAACCCCATAGAGAATCTGTGGGATATTGTGAAGAGAAAGTTGAGAGACGCAAGACCCAACACTCTGGATGAGCTTAAGGCCGCTATCAAAGCATCCTGGGCCTCTATAACACCTCAGCAGTGCCACAGGCTGATTGCCTCCATGCCACGCCGCACTGAAGAAGTTATTTCTGCAAAAGGATTCCCGACCAAGTATTGAGTGCATAAGTGAACATAATTATTTGAAGGTTGTCTTTTTTTGTATTAAAAACACTTCTTTTATTGGTCGGATGAAATATGCTAATTTTTTGAGATAGGAATTTTGTGTTTTCATGAGCTGTATGCCAAAATCATCAGTATTAAAACAATAAAAGACCTGAAATATTTCAGTTGGTGTGCAATGAATCTAACATATATGAAAGTTTAATTTTTATCATTACATTATGGAAAATAATGAACTTTAATCACAATATGCTAAAGGACCTGTATATTCAAGTGTAGCCTCTACTGTATGCCACCTCAATGACACACGGTAGATCAAAACATTGTCTCGTTTTTTACCTTCACAATTTAAATTAGTTATAAATAGCAAGACAATCAAATGTAATTATATTTTCAGCTTCAGTTGTCTGCAATGTGCTATCTGTTCACATCTTTCGGTTTCTTCTTTAACATGATGGATGGAATGAGAATTCAGAGCTCCGGGTCATAAGGATGCCTAAACCTGATGTGCAATTTCAACATGTTAAAAAATAGAGAGCATGTGTCCTGGGGATGTATTTTATAATAATGTTATTTAAAATATTTCTATTTGAATGAAACGTATATATTTCCAATTTTTATTGTAGATGTAATAAAAGTGCACTCTAGCCTACGCCAGAATAATTTCTGATAATTAGCCCTGCTAAGGAAACCTCTTCTACTGGATTTCATAAGTGTGGACAGACCTACCTCTGTGGAGTTGCAGTATTTCTTTTCTTTGTTTTATACTGCAGGGATTCGGTACATCAAACAATGTCTATATTTAACTCAAACCTCTATTTCTTTCTATCTCTTCGTGTTTCTGATTGATAAACCCATTTCTCACAAAGATTTCACGCCCCAAAGAGTCTAAATGGGTCTGCTCCCATGGCAAACAAATCAATTTTTATAGACTTTAAAGTTGCTGGTCTTGAAAATTGTTAGAATACCTTTGAAGAACCAGAGAAAGATTCTCTAATTCAGCCATTTTTGGCGTGTTGGATTGGTATCGACGAGCAGACCCCATAATACTTGAAAAGATGTGACACATCTATCTTACAGCTCCATAAACTGAAAATAGCTATATACTGGACTGAACTGTATATGTCTAATGATATATGATACATGGTCCTTCAGTTATAACGTGTACTTTCCTTAAAATGTTGCTTTCCTTCAAAGAAATTGAAACACTTGGATTGTGTTTTATCATGTTTTTTTCTGTTTTCATGTATTTTGCTTTTCATGATTTAAATGAGAAATAATGTCCGTCAATGGAGCTTATCATTCAGTTGTAATGAAGCTTTATGATTAATTAGTTACCTGCTATTGTTTTGTTTTAATGGTGCATCATCTAGCATTTTAAACAACAGAAATGAATCTGAGCTTTTGAAGCCCTTTGCATTTGCACATTATATATATTTTATTATTAAATCATTAGATTGTGGAGTGTATCAAGCTTTTTCATCAGACTAAATTCGGTTGTATTATTTCCCCAGATATACAACCATGAGAGATTCATCATCAAGCTGGAATTTCATCACCAGACCCCTCTTTGATATATTGCTGGATCTATCCAATTGCGTGTTTGTGTGTTCAAGCAGAGAGATAATTATTTGAAGGTAAATATGTTTATTATAACTTGTCTGTTATCAGGGTTCGGTGCGAAGGCAAGATCAATATAAGTATATTGGTGTTGCATGACATTAGTAAGTCGGATATTTGTAATTTGCTGTCTATTGCTCTCATAGCTATAGAGACATTTTTTTGTAACTTTTCTCTAACAGCCACTCGAGTGTTTCACGACTTATGAGAGACAAGTCACTCTTCTTTCATGCTAATCGTGAATCATGTTCTTCATCTGCATGTGTCACACGAATGTGTGTGAACTGAGCAATCCATAATATTGGAAAGGTGATAATGCAGGAAAACATGTTTTTCTCCTCAACAATTATTAAATGCAATTAAATGGAAAATATGATAAATCATTGTTTTCATCCAAGATAACTATAGTTTAAATATAGTCCATCAATACCCCTGAAGGTTGAGTTGAACTAGTATATGCACCTTTAATAAGATTTTAAATTATTACATTAGATTTTAGACAATTAATAAATTAAGATAAATTAAGAATAAAATAATGATTTAGATTTTGTTTGATTAAGATGTGAGGTTAACTTTAGGACTATAATAAGTAAGCGATCCAGTTAGACCGTCCACAAAATAGACCCTGACAGGTCATTGTCAATACAATCCAAAATCCAAAATTATGTTTTTATATGAGAGGCAGGAAAGCAGTTGCGGTTTTCAATTAGTCACCAGTTTGTTTGTTTTTCTTTTTCAGTTTTTTTATGGAATGTTGTAGTGTTTGTTATCAGTGATTTATCCGAGCACATCATTTTTTTTAATTCATGTGCCCTCTTTGTTCAAAACCATTAACTTCAATGATCCAGCAAATGACAATGATCCAACTATCAATTCCAAGACAAAATCAAGTCCCACCTAACATTTTCTCACTTTTGAGAAGCCATTTCACTTGGATATGCAACTTCCGTTTCATGCAGACTTTAAGCCACAACTTGCAAAATCACTTTAGACACAACACCGAACAGGAAATTATGTAATGTCCTAGGACTTGTATTTTTATGATAAAAAATTTAAATACATTCAAAATTTGAAATACAGAACTTTATAGAGGATTTTGTTATTTGTATTTAGCCAAGAGGTGTGATGTTTAGATCTTTTATTGGCCAGAGTTCACAAAACCTTTCAGAATAAAGTCTGCTGTGTTCAAATTCATATGAATGGAGGTCAATGGAGTAAAATGTCTCTAGTGAAACACTGGTTTTACACAGCGTTACTATGGAAGACATATTAGAAATATCAGAATAAATATCATTGTCACCGTCACCACCTAGTTGTCCTTGTCATTATCTTAGTCACTGTCACTGTCATCGTCACTGTCTTATGTTATTCCCCGTCTGCACTACAGTTCCCAGCACCCTCCTTGGCCCACACCTGCACCTCCTTCACCATTACCCGCACCTGCCAGCAATCATGATCACCACTCATCGTCTTCAGCTGTTGTCCTCTTTATTCCTCTGTGTATTTAAGTTCCTCTTATGTCTGTGTCCAAGGTCGGTTATTGTTTGTGGTTAGTGCACCTGTTTGTGCCTTATACATACTGTTTCGCATGTTAGCAATATATCTTGTTTTGGAATAAATCTCCTTTTTGTTTACATCTACTGGACCTTCGTTTTCATCTGAGTACCTAAACGTTACAGAATAACCGACCTCAAAGATGAACGGAAGACCAATGCAGAACCCCACGGAGTGTTGGGACCTCGCTGGACAGATTGCGGCGGTGGTTCAAGGTAGGCGCGATCTGTTTGTATATATGGAGGGGTTTTATGATCTCGCCGTCACCAGCAACTTAAATGATGAAGCTATCAAGGCCTGTTACCGGATGGGGGCTCACTTCGTCGATCCGAGGGAGTTCCCAGATCTCGCCGGTCTGGACTGGAGAGAGGCGCTCTCCATTTGTCTGGAGAGCTTCATTCCTCACTACGCCTATTCACCGCCTGATCTTCACGTCACGCCTGTCCAGCCTGATCTTCAAGTCACACCTCCTGTCTTCATCCCAAGCCCAGAGTCTCGTCCTGCCGAGACCTCCCGTCCTGAGTCTCATCCTGCTGAGACCACCCGTCCTGAGTCTCGTCCCACCGAGACTTCCCGTCCTGAGTCTCATCCTGCTGAGATTACCCGTCCTGAGTCTCATTCCACCGAGACTTCCCGTCCTGAGCCTCATCCTACTGAGACCACCCGTCCAGAGTCTCGTGCTACCGAGACTTCCCGTCCTGAGTCTCATCCTGCTGAGACCTCCCGTCCTGAATCTCTTCCTGCCGAGATCGTCCCTCTTGAATCCTCTGTTCCTGTCCTCTCTAAGGTCCGGAAAAAATGAACTTAATAGACGTTGACATAGAACCTGTGATTCTTCACATCTGGTCTACTGAGCCTGAGTGGCTTCACTTCCTGTCGACCAAGCCTGATCTTCTTCACGTCAGTCTTGCCGAGCCTGATCTTCACGTCATGCCTGATCAGCCTGATCTTCACGTCAAACCTGATCTTCACGTCATGCCTGATCAGTTGGATCTTCGCGTCAAACCTGGTCTTCACGTCATGCCTGATCACTCAGATCTTCACGTCAAATTTGATCTTCACGTCATGCCTGATCAGCCTGACATTCACGCCATGCCTGATCAGCCTGACCTTCACGCCATGCCTGATTTTCACGCCATGGGGGCGCGACTATACAGCCTCTGCCAAAGTGGCCAGACCGTCTCCTCCATGGCCACCTGAAGGGTTTTCTTTTAGGAAATATCAGACTGCTGACTGCAGCGAATGACAAATCAGAATCGAGTATTCCAAAGAGCTGGATATAAAATTATAAAAAAACATAATAAATTATATTATAGTCAGGTTTAGTGAATGAGGAGGATAAAGGCAGTGAGGAGAGAGATCGCTGCAGCAGACTTCTAATTTTATTTAACAAAAAAAATAAAACAAGTAATCTACAAAAGAAAAAACCCAAATCTCAAGTGCAACGGCTTCACATAACACAAAGACGTCATCAAACAATGCACAGAAAGAACTGAGGGCTTAAATACACACTCGTGATAAACTGAACAAGAAGCAAGCGCACAAATTGCTTAGTAACCATGACAACTAACAAGTGATGAAGAAACAAACACCATGAAAATGAAACATCTGATATAACTCCCCTCTCCCGGTAGGCACCTCCTGGTGCCATAAACAAAAACTACACCTTAATGGTGGGAGGAGGGAGAAACAGAAAAGAAAGGTCCATCGGAGGTGGGCAGGAGGAATAGTACAAGGGGGGACCGGAGGAAGAGTCCATGGGAGAATATCGGAGGGAAGAGCCAGGGAGGAGACTATGCAGGGAGGAGCCAGGAAGGAGACGACAGAGGTATGAGCCAAGGAGTGACCCAGAGCAGAGCCATAAAGATGACAGGGTTGGAGGGACAATGTGTAGCCTGGGACCGGGAAGTCCATGAGGCAAACAGGGTGAAAGCTGACCAAGGTCGGAGCCGGAGGGTCGAAAGAGCCTGGTATAGCCTGAGGGATGACGTACCATTGTGGAGCCGAGGCAGCATGGAGCCAAGGTGGAGCCGATGGGTCAACTTGCTGAGGTTGAGTCCAGGGCTCGGAGGCCTGAGATGGAGCTAGGGGATCGACAAACCAGGGCAGTGCTTGAGATCTGGAGGTCTCAAGGCGGATCTGAGCAGCAGGGCGGAGCCAGTGAAGGAGGAGCCGAGGGGCTGAAGGGAAGCAGCGGAGGTGGGGCCGAGGAACTGGATGGCATTGGCAGAGGAGGAGGGAGTGGGAGGCTGGACAGGACTAACAGCCAACGTTTTATTTGTAAATAAAAAAATGCCGGATCAAAAACAGCAATTAAAAGGAGCTGTGTATTAGTATTAGCAGTTCCATCTTCGGGATCTCTTTTGATCAGAAAAACCATCAGCTTTACTCATGGAGTAAAAACTCATGGATATGGAAAATTAAAATATGCTTGACTGTCTTATTGACATTTTGGTGATATTAACTTATTTCTGTCAGGACCACTATCATCAAATATGACTGACAAATTAGCGTATAGTTAGGATTGGCGTTATGGTACTGTTCTGGGCAAGAACTCCCTGTGCATCAACAGCAGGGAGAGCAGCAATAACCCCCCTCAGGGTAAACTAAATGGAACCAACATGAATGTATTACAGATATCATTAATTCAAGATTTTAAAGTACAACATAAATCGAGAATGCTGATAATACTGAAGGAGCATATATATGTATACAGTGATAGGCGTCGTATTCCTGTAGGTAGAAGTGGATCAGCTGAGAGCCAGCTGATGCGAGCTTGACTAACATGACCTGCCAGAACTGACGCTACGCTCAATTTTTATTAGAATAATCAGGTATTTACAATCTCTCCAAACTTTATTCTACTCTCCAAACTTTACACTTCATAGTGTGCAAAACAATAAGCAGCAAGAACCAACCAACGGGAATGATTTTGAACTTAAGAAAGCTGATAAAAATATATATTCTAAGGCCAGCAAAACATAACCTCTAAATACATCTGCATTAACCCACGCTTGCTCTGTCTCTCACACGCACTCACTTTCACCATGTAATGCACTTGTTAATGTCGAATCATTCAAAAACAAATGCTGTAACGCAAAAATCCCAAATCGGACATTTTCCAGAACAGGATCCGGCAGGATCTGGCTCAAATTAAGCTAACAGTGACAAAGGAGACGTGGAGTTGGGCGGAACCAGTGGCTACCAGGAGACTTGGAGCTGGGCTAAACCAGGTGTTACGTCCCTGGTATGTCTGGGGGTAAGGGATGAACAAAATAACTAATTGTTCCAGGTGGAAAACCAAGGATGACCCAAAGAACGTGTCAGATTCATGTGTTTATTCCAAACAAAAGAACTTAACTCCTATCAAAAAGATACGAGAGGTGTCATTAACAGTTTCTCACACAGTTTCTCACGCAGTAGATCACACAGTAGTTTACACCGGAGGGATGCGGGCCACCAAGGGAAAAAGAGAGAGAGAACGAGAGCGCTTCACTGGCCCGATCACACACGTCATCCCACACAAATGGTACTAGAGGACTACACAGTCTGGTGAGTGGAGCAACTACCACCGAAAAGTTTTGGCAGAAACACCTATAATATCCTACCATACCTAGGAATCTCCTAAGTTCACGTCTAGTGGTGAGAGTAGGTAACGATAAAATCGCGGTTACTTTGGCATTCAGAGGTCGAACCTGCCCCTGACCAACCTGCTTACCAAGGTAGGTTACTGTGGGTTACTTTGCCAAGTTCAGTGTAAGAGAGGCGTCTGCCAACCGCTGACACACCATCCCCAAACTGGACATGTGGCTGCCCAAGTCCTCGCTGTACACGACTACATCATCAAGATATCCTCTACAATTGGGCAGATTTCCCAGTACAAGCTGCATCAGGCGTTGGAAAGTGGCAGGAGCATTTTTCACCCCAAAGGGCATTACAGTGTACTGCATGAAGGCGTCGGGTGTCACAAAGACAGAGATCTCTGAAGCACGTTGGGTCAAAGGCACCTGCCAGTATCCCTTCAGCAGATCCAACTTTGTGATCCAACTTTGTGACAATTAGCTGGTCCAACCCTATCAATTAAGTCATCCATGCGGGGCAACGGAAATGAGTCAGTCACAGTAACAGCATTCACCTTTCTAAAATCGGTACAGAAACGAAACGTCCCATCAGATGTAACCGTTAACAGACAGGGTGAGCTCCACTGACTGTAACTAGGCGTTGCTAGTCCATGTTCGACTAGATAACTGACTTCCTTACGCATCGCTTCCCGCTTTGTTATCGGAGAGCGATACGCATGCTGCTTAATAGGTCTAGCATCCCCCACGTTAATATCGTGCTCTAGTACGGTGGTGTTAGATGGCACATAACCTAAGATGTTAGGGTGAGTATGAAGTAAATTAATCACATCCCGCCGTTGAGATGTGGGTAAGTAAGACAATTGTTGATCTAAAGTAGCCATAAACTCAGAGTTAGCCAGCCTGCCACATAGGTGATCTTCACACGGCGTTGCTAGGTCAACGTCAGATCCATCACTGAGAGATGTACTCGTGATTATGATGGCTCCCACTACTGCCACTGTTGGAGTCTGCACCGGTTCCACCAGATCGCCATCTCTGGAATGAAAAAACTTCAACATATTTACATGACATAGGCGTGTCTTCCGTCTACGGTCAGGTGTGCGAATGATATAATCTGTCTCTGAAAGCTTCCTTTCCACAACATATGGCCCTGAGAATTTTGCAGTGAGGGCAGACCCCGGGACGGGCAGCAAGACTAACACTTTGTCACCTGCCTTGAACTCTCGTTCCACTGCCTTTTTATCAAACCGCAGTTTCATACGCTTTTGCGTGGAAGACAGGGATTCCCTTGCCAGCTCCACAGCACGATGTAATCGCTCCCTGCACCGAGAAACAAAATCCAACACATTAGTTTTGGAAGACTTATCATGCATCATTCTCTCTCTCAGCATCTTTAACGGTCCCCGCACGTTATGGCCAAACACAAGCTCGGCTGGGCTAAAACCTAAAGACTCTTGCTTTGTATCACAAGCAGCAAAAAAGCACAAAAGGCACCCCTTCATCCCAGTCTTTACAAGTTTCATGGCAATATTTCTTGAGCATGGATTTCAATGTTTGGTGCCAACGCTCCAAAACTCCTTGTGACTTGGGATGATAGGCACTAGACACTGAGTGAGCAATTCCCAATGAGCTGAGAGTTCGTTTAAACACCTTCGAGAGGAAATTAGTTCCCTGATCAGTCTGTACCATCTTGGGCAAACCATAGGTAGTAAAAAATTTGATCAGGGCTCTAGTTACTGACACAGCAGTGATTCTACGCCGGGGAATTGCTTCGGGAAATCTGGTGGCCACACACATCATGGTGAGTAGAAACTGATTACCCGCTTTGGTTTTAGGTAGTGGACCCACACAATCAACCATGACGTGTTCGAATGGTTCACCAACCACGGGAATGGGCCGCAACGGGGCCAGGGGGACAGGCTGGTTTGGTTTTCCGACAATCTGGCAGGTCTTACAGGTTTTACAAAAACGGGTTAAATCAGTTTTTAAACCTGGCCAAAAGAACTGCTGTAGTACACGGTGGTAAGTTTTACTAATACCCAAATGACCTGCCCATACGTGCTCATGTGCTAAAGACAAGATCTGTTGCCGACAGTCAACAGGTGCAACTACCTGGTAAACTACATTCCAATCACCATCCGGCTCCATTCCTGCATCATCTGCCTGAGAAACCCATCGGCGCATCAGTACCCCGTTATCCACAAAGAAAGGTTGCTTACTGTTACACTCCGATTTATCTGCTGTTACTGATGCCAAACATTTAATCAATGATGGATCACACCTTTGAGCTTTTACTAGCGCATCAGCAGTGAGCGGTAAAGGTGCAAGATTTAACTCACCCACAGATTCCACTACCCTCTCCATTCCGTCCACCTTATCACTCACCGGATCATCATGGGGCAACCCTTTTTCAGAGAAAATGGGAGCAAAAAGTGAGTCAGACAGGTTAATTTCCTGGGTCCGCTTACGAGACTGTGCTCTCATAGTCACGCTGGCTACAAAAATATGAGGATGGTTTTTCCCCAACTCATCCTCCTCAGACTCAGGTATAGGCTTGTTGACTACTTTAGGTATAGGAAACACTTTTCCCCCAGCAATGTCGTTCCCCATTATTATTTCAATGCCCTCTATCGGAAACTCTGAACGTACCCCCACCGTGAAAAATCCAGTCACTAAATCAGAACGGAGAAAAATCTGGTGTAGTGGCGATGGTACAAAACCCATCTCAATTCCTCTCACGACTGCACTTACATCTGAACTATCACCCACGGGGAGAGTGCCAGATAGCATTAGGGATTGCGAACAGGCTGTGTCCCGCAGTATCATCACCCGCTGCGGATCTTCTGCTTTCCCTGTCAAAGAGACAAAACCTTCAAAGATAAAAGGTTTAAAACAGTCATCTGCTGCCTCACGCATCTTTGATTTTAGCCCCAGGAGTCGGGGAGAAGTTTGATTAACCCCACACCCTTTGGTTGCTTTTGATTTGCACTAGGTTGCTGTCCCTTCCAAGCCCTGCAGTCAGCAATTAAGTGTCCAGCCTTGCGACAAAAAAAACAAACTCTGTCCGCCTTCTGAATAGGGGACCCCTTGGGACGACTGTCAAGGGGATTGCGCACCGGCTGCTCAGTCCTTTGAAACCCTACTCGTGACGAAACCTCACGCTTAGTAAAGGTGGTCTAATGCAAAAGCGCAAACTCATCTGCGAATATGGCTGCCTGCTGTAGAGAAACGATGTTTTGTTCCCCTAGATATACAGCTCTGGCAAACTGTTCTTAAAATCCTCGAGCAAAATTAGCTCACGTATAGCAGCCACATCATCTGCTCTACACGATGCACACCATCGATCAAAAAGGACCCCCTTTTCACGAGCAAAATCTGTAAAGGTTTGATCGGGACTTTTCCATAGACCGCGAAACCGCTGTCTGTATGCTTCCGGCACTAACTCGTAAGCTCTCAGAATGGCATTTTTAACTCAATCATACTTCAAGCCGTCCTCTACAGACAAGGCTGCGCACGCTTCCTGGGCCTTACCGGTCAATTTACACTGGAGTAAGATGGCCCACACCTTTTTAGGCCAGCGTAGAGCACTAGCAACACGCTCAAATGCACCAAAATAGACCTCCACTTCAGCCTCACGAAACACAGGCACCAGAGAAATATATTTGCTCACATCATGATCACTGGCAGGCTGTGGAGATATTTTATCAACAGCGGGAACAGGATGAGCAGCGTCAACAGTGGTTTGTAACTCCAATTGTCTCATTTTAAAAGCTGTATCTGCCTCTAGTTTCTTAAGTTCCAGCTCTCTGTGGAGTTAGAAATCTCTCTTTTTCTCTTCCTTCTCCATCTGAAGCCGCAACAAAGGACTTTTAATCGGCTTTCCTTCTTAGCGCCAGGAGATGACTCAACTGAAAATGGCAAAAACTGAGGTATCGTTATAGGCTTCCTTGTCGGTACTGCCTGCAGACCAGCAGGAGTTCCATCATCAAGTAAAGTAAAAAGTATGCAAGACCACAAACAGTCTCCATGGCTCTCCACTGCGTTAAAGCAGTTCAGAAAACAGTTCACACAGTTTCTCACACAGTTTCTCACGCAGTAGTACACACAGTAGTTTACACCGGAGGGATGCGGGCCACCAAGGGAAAGAGAGAGAGAGAACGAGAGCGCTTCACTGGCTCAGTTTATTCGTCTCGCTAATTGCCGCGGATTAACTCCAGCTGCGGGATTTCCCATGACGTCAGGCTTAGGACACAGGTACACCCCTGCAGGCGAAACAGACCACACCCACAACAACACAAACACAACACACACAGACCTCACGGGTCGTAACACCAGGAGATACAAAGATGACTTGGGACTGGGCTAAACCAGCAGAGATAAAGACGACTTGGGACTGGGCTGAACCAGTGACGACGAAGACGACTTGGGGCTGGACGGGACCAGCGGGGACTGTAGACCATAAAATACTACATCATGCAACTTATCTAATAGTACCTCAGTGGGGACCCAGGTCAGCACACTCACTTCAGTGGCGGGAGAATGGGCGGGAGTCCACCCCATGCCCTCAAACTCCACTAACTATCCTCAATGAAGAACGTTGCTGCCGGCTCTCACACGGGGTCAGACTCCGAGCTGGGTTCGGGCTGCGGGACGAAGATGGCATCTGGCGTTTGTTTTGGCTTTGTGGTGGGCACGGGCTCTAAGTCAGCAGTGGGCTCTGGTTGATGGTCCATGGTGGCCATGGGTGAATGCTTGTTGGGCTCTGTGGTGGGCTCCGGTATGAGGACGTCCTCTGGGTGGATGGGCCCTGTAACATGAGGAGTGGGCAAGCAGGTGGTGATATTAAATTCATCTTCATCTACCCCCACCATCATGGGGAAACCTTATAGACACCGTGCATAATCAATGTACTGCTGCAGCGTGCAGCTGGGGTTCCCCGCCAGCAGTACTATCAGGAGGTGGCCGTCGAGCCCACTCCTGAAGCAAATCTTCATTGTGTTATTGTTCCAAGGCACACAATAACTTAGGCCCTGTTTACACCTGGTAATAAAATGCATTTTGGGTCCCCACATACCATTTACACCTGGTGTTTTAATATGTCTCACTTTCAACCACTTCTGTTCCAATTTCTTTGAGGTTTATAGATGGGTAAATGTATGTTTTTTTTCAGATCTTTTGATGTAATGGACAAAATAAACTTGGGCAATTTACGTATGAACACGCACGGAGATGACTGGAAAACATACGGAGAGCATCAGCTTTCGTTTCTGCTCTGACAGTCACAAGATTACGCCGAACTCTGTGAGTGCGAGGTAGAAATCAGGAATGGTGAGAGAACATTGTGCTTGGTACGTTTTCGTCTTCAACCCAAACTTGTGTCTTAATGCTGACAAAGTTTAAATCCTGTCTTGAAAGCGCACTTCCCATAATTTTTTTTGTGACTGTTCAAACGCAATCCGGTCAAATGCGTTTTCGACTACCTCTGGAAGTGGTCGAAAGTGAACCAGCTCAAAGCGTTTTAGACCCCGTTTACACCTGCATTTAGTGTCGTCCACACCAAAACGCATCTTATACTACTAGGTGTAAACAGGACCTTAGATCCAGGAACTCCACCATATAATCTTCCAGAGGACATCCCCCTGGATTAGCTCCATAATACAATCTTCTGAGTAAAGGCAGGCACGGATTTAGAAAGCAGAGGCTCCTGGGCACAAAATCTTGGAGGCTTTGGAAAAACAGCTGATTGTTTGAACAAGTGTCTGTCACTCCAGCCAGGCTGAGGTTCTCTGTCTTGTGGTGCTGGTGATGCTCAGGTTCATCTGAAATAGCAAGGCTGGATGTTGTGCTAAACTCCTCTTTGCTAGCATCACCGCAGGCACCGGCACCGCCAGGCCCTTTATTTGCATCGTGCTGGTTGGAATATTACTCCTTATTAAATCCTCTCTGCTATCCTTCTCCCTTTTAGCTTTGCATTTTGCGGCTCCACTGCTCCACCATTATCCATGTTGTTTGTTTTTCGATGTCCTCAACTCTTTTTTTTCACACTATCTTCTACCGCCTGTATTGCCACTATCAACAGTTTCTGCATGACCATGACAACTAACAAGTGATTGAAACACACCTGACAATTATATTGAGATATGGTCTAACAACATTTTCTGGAGACTGAATTGTAACTGGTAATGTATCTTTAATAAGTTACGTATTAGATTTTGTTTGATTATTTTGAATAATAGTTAAATCATTTGATAAGAATTTGTATATCTGTCTAGCCAATGTGAAAATCTCTTCACTATTACAGTTGGACACAGAAGGCACTGTTTAAGTGTTTTATTTTATCTCATGAAACATAGATATAACCCAGGGGTAATTACAAATATTGATTTTATGTAAATGATATGAAAAACATTAAAATTAGTTCTGGGAATTATTTCCCCATTGACAAGACAATTGTTCACCAGACAAACTTGTGCCTCCATTATTGCAGGTCCAAAGAAGAGGGCCAGCAGCCTTTAATAACAAGAGCTTATTATTGTCCCTTATGCGTAACATTTCCATAAAATGAGTGAATATCTCTTAAGTCAATATTTCCAACAGAGCAAGGACAAAAGCTCACAAAAGCTGAGATCACACATGAAAGAACACCTTATTCCTTTGTTGAAGACTGAAAGAATAATGCAGTCAGTGGATTTGTTTCATATGTAAAGGAGCTGATCAGTCAGCCACTTTTTTCCCCCAGATGTTTGATGTTTCCAGTGAGGCTGATGGGAGTTCAAGGGCGAAATGTGGAGGCAAAGCATAGGCCTTTGTGTCCAGTCTTTAGACGTTTACCTGTATCTTCTGGGGCTCTGCAGAGAAATGACTGTTTGATTCTATTACACTTTCATTACAGCTGTAGTTAATGGTTGTGTCACAGTCTATTAGCCGCATTCATCTTTCCTGTGATACACTGCGAGACACAAGCACACAGAACAAAGACAAATGACTCTGACACACGAGAACAGCATTACAATTCAAACATTATTTTCTATACGGCTATAGCAACAGCCGACCGAGCCTCGTTGTGCGCTAGCCATCCAGGCAGTCATGTCATAATGGCATGGAGAAATGCTTTTTCTAATCTAAACAACTCAATTACACCCCCCCCCCCCCCCCCCCATCCCCCCACCCCCCATCCTTGATCAAAAACATTACCATAACCATATTCAATTTAAAAACACAATATTGCAACCAAAGGGGACAGGAAATAAATCCTGACTGCTCCAGTACTGCTCTGCCTGTAATCTCTCAATGTGACTCTGGGGTTTGCAGTAAGCCCTCACTCATTTTAAAGTTCTCCTCTGCTTTAGCACTTTCCCACTTGCCTACAGTAATCGATTTAAAAATGCTTTCAACAACTTCATTGTTGCGATATTCTTTCACAATTTATGAACACCTAATCAATAAACAATGGAAAATCCACACAGCGAATGGTAATCAGAAAACCGCTGGGAACATCAAAAGAAGAATGCTGATCCATTCCTATGAAATGGATACCACTCGCGAAACAGATGAAATAGATATCACTCATGTGACTGCTGGAGCTAATTTTGAAATTTAAAATTCATAAAAGCTATGAAAGCTGATATTTGGCACTTGACTGCTGGGCCATTAGCCTGTAGTAACACCAGTTTACATACAAAAACAGATTAGAAGAAACTCTGAGAACAACAAGTGTCCCCTTTCCGAATTGAATTGAATTGAATTCTGAATTGAGCACTTTTTGATCTCATTTAATTAATATTTATTTTGTTCATGTTCAACAGCAGTGTATGTTCGTATATTCACCTTTGTTAATGGCAGCCCTGGTAAATATGATCAAAACTGGCTGTAAAAAATAAATCTGCATCGTTTATCCTTTTGATCTTTCATTCAAAAAATTCACAAAATTCTAACCTTTCATTGAAGTAAATGAATTGAAAGTGGGGGGGAAATCACATTATGAAATAAATATTTTTCTCCAAAACACGTTGGCCACAAATATTGGCACCCTTTTATTAAATACTTTTTGCAATCTCCTTTAGACAAGATAACAGCTCTGAGTCTTCTCCTATAATGCCTGATGAGTTTGGGGAACACCTGACCAGAGATCAGAGATCATTCCTTCATACAGAATCTCTCCAGATCCTTCAGATTCCCAGATCCATGTTGGTGCTTCTTCTCTTCAGTTCACTCCACTCATCAGGTCAGGGACTGGGACGGTCATGGCAGAAGCTTCATTTTGTGCTCCGTAACACATTTTTGTGTTGATTTTGATGTTTGTTTTGGATCGTTGTCTTGATGGAAGATCCAACCACGGCCCATTATAAGATTTCTAGCAGAAGGCGTCAGGTTTTGATTTTTTATCTGTTGATATTTGATAGAATCCACGATGCCATGTATCTGAAAGAAGTCCAGGACCTCCAGCAGAAAAATATGCCCACAACATTAAAGATCCAGCGGTATATTAAATTGTACACATGGGGTACTCTTTATCCTTGTGTGCACCAAACCCATCTAGCGTGTTCGCTGCCAAAAAGCTCTTTTTTAGCTTCATCTGACCACAGAAGCCTGTGCCGTTTGTAGTTCCAGTCGTGTCTGACAACTGAATTTTTTTTTTTTTTTTTTTTTTGGATGAGCGAAGAAGATTTTTCTTGAAACCCTCCCAAACAACATGAGGTGATGTAGGTTTTTTTGTAGCTTTTTTTTTTGGCTTTCTGACCCCCAAGACTCAACTAATATCTTCAATTCTCCACCTGTGATCTTTGAAGAGTTGTTGGCCACTCAAACTCTCCTCCTCACTGTGCATTAAGGCAATATAGACCTTCTTCCTGGCAGATTCATAACATCTTAAGTTGATTGGAACTTCTTAATTATTGCCCTGATGGTCAAAATGGGGATTTTCAATTCTTTAGCTAATTTCTTACAGCCATGTTCTATTTTGGGATGGTCAACAATCTTTTAATGCACATCAGAACTATATTCCTTGGTTTTACTCATTGTGATGATTGATTAAGGGGATTTGGCATTTGTGTTTCCTCACATTTAAACTCCTGTGAAACAAGAAGTCATGGCTGGACAATGCCATGTTCCTAGTCACCCTGGTGTGCTAAAAAATGTAAATATTAATGGCAATATACTTAAGAAATTTTTTACTCGTAAAAAAAAAAGTATAGGGGTGCCAATTGTAGCCAACCTGTTTTGGAGAAAAACATTTATTTAATAATGTGATTTTCCCCCCACTTTCAATTGTTTTACTTCAATGAAAGGTTAGAATTTTGCAAATTTTTTGAATGAAAGATCAAAAGGATAAACAATGCAGATTTATTTTTTACAGCCAGTTTTGATCATATTTACCTGGGGTGCCATTAATTCTGACCATGACTGTATATTTAACAAGGTGTAATACATGTTTATGTTTAATATTATGTTTCAGAAGTATCATGTGTAGACAGGCCCATGTCTCACTCTCATCACTCTTTAACTGCTTTTTATTTTCCTCATTGAGATGATGTCTTATTAGATTCACTTATTGTAAACCCTCTAGTATTGCAAGGATTGCAAAGTACAACGGGTTTAAAGTAGGAAAGGAGTTGAGAACAAAGCTGCATAAAACAAATTATTAACACAAAATGAATAACACTCCCAACAAAAGACATCAGTTTTTGTTATTTCGGACAATTAGACTGTCTCGGTTCCTCACTTGATATTGAAAGTCACTTTCATGTCATTGTTTCTCTACACCCTTGAGCAAAACTGCAACAGAATAATTTTGTAAATATAAACCATATATCACACCCAGTAGCCTGTTTAGTATTTTTGACAGCTCACTTCAACATAATTGAACATTTCTTAAGCTAACATGTTTTATTAAACCTCTGAGCTTTCATCTCTTTGTAACTTGCCTTTTGAATTATTGCTAATAGCTCAACGTTTTAATTAGCGCCCCAGGCCTTGGGATTGGTGCAGTGAAGTGTTGTTATAAAAATCAAACTCATTACAGTATTAGGCACTTTTACAGGGCACCGAGGCAAAGCTAATTCATTTGAAAATATCTAAGAAAATTTATCAACATACTGAAGAATTAATAACCACGATCAGCTTGTCAATTAACTACTTTTTATCCAGCTAAAACTTTTCAATACTCTCACCACACCTACATTAAAGAGCCAACAATGACAATTATTGTTGAAAACTGTAACAATATTATTATTTCTCAACTGTCTCAATACAGTGTAACTGTCCTCAAAATCTTTTTTACTATTATTATTGTAACAGACTTTGTTGGATTGTATTTGACAGAATCCAACAAAGTCTGTTACTATAATACCGGCGGTAATGATGTACTGGCGCTCGTTGTATGTGTGTATGCAATCCATTTTTCCCCTCGGGGCTTGCCGTAGATGGGATTGACTCGTGCGCACTTGGTACTGGAGTGTCGCGGGTTTCTGGAGTTAGTGATCTGATGTGTGATATAATAAAGTGGTTAAGAGTTCAAACTGCTATGTTTATTATTTATTCAGTGACTATGGGCAGTTGCGCACGAATTGTCTATGCACTCGCGAGGTGTCTAGATTATGCGCATGACTTAAACGCTGGCAGACATAGCAGCATTAGTTGGCAGGTATATTGATCATGAAATCAGATTTTTTTTTTTAATTATTCATTCATTAATTCATTCATTCATTCATTCATTTGTCACTTGTTTAAGTAATCTAAAAAATATATATATTTAAACTCGATTAAGCTGCTTAGTTCGCTTATGCCTCGGGCCGGCCCTGCTACATTATATCAATGTTTTTTTACAACAACAGATAGAAAGGAAATAATAAATCATTGATTACTAATTGCATTATTAATGTTATGAAAGAATTTATTTGAAATAGAGGGTTATTGTTCCCTATCAGCCGGTCACTGTGCCGTACGCCGTGGCCGACCGAATAGGAATCTCCAGTGTCTTTCTTCCCAGAAGTGCACGAGGAGTCTCTGTGGCTTCTCCTCCCTCACCACCCTTGATTGCGGGGCAGCTAAGGGATACACGCGTATCCCGCCAGTGTAGCGAGCCGTTGCTATGCAGCTGTGCCCTAACTCCACTTGGCGTGGAGAACCTTCCTCCCCGTCTTCCTTCCCGGGCCTTTAGGTACTCTTCGGACCTATCTGGCAAGGCTTACAAGGCCTGTGGGGAAGCTGCCTCTGCCATGGCGTTGCTGCAGATCCATCAGGCCAAGGCACTGAAGGACCTGCACGAGGGTGGTCACGATCCACAGGTTCTCCAAGAACTTGTACTGCAACGGACCTCGCGCTTCGTGCGATGGTCAACGCGCGGGTAGTGGGTCATGCAATGTCTACCTTGGTGGTCCAGAAAGCCAAGCAAAGCCTGGGGTAAGCGACCCTAGGACGGGCGACCCAGAGATGGATGGGACTGCTCTCGGTGATCGCACTGCTCCCTTCCCCGGAAGAGGGCCAGGTGGAATATCTTCAGTTTCCTTTTGTTTGTGTTCCGCCGCTGGCCTCAAAACCAGAGGTACCCAAATTTTCAATAAAAGAGCAGTTTCTTTCATCTCTAGGTCCGAAGAGGGCCCGGAGAGCAGTTGGAGAAGAGAATCCTCACCACTCTCATCTGCCACTCTCAAGCCGTGTCCCTGTGTTCCACTTTGCTGCCCCACCTATGGTCCCTTTGGTCCCACTTGTACGGTCTCTGCAAGCCTGGTTAGCGCTCCCCAGTCCGTCTCGCTGGCTCATTTGGACCATCAGGCTCGGCTATGCGATTTCAGTTCGCCCGGCGTCCACCCAAGTTTCAGGCCATCCACTCCACTACAGTGAGAGCAGCCAATGCCCCTGTCTAGCGCGTGGAGATCGCAGTCCTGCTGCCGAAGGACGCGATAGAGCTGGTCCCTCCAGCCGATATGAGGTCAGGGTACTACAGTCCCTACTTCATTGTACCCAAGAAAGGCGGTGGGTTACGACCGATCTTGGACCTGCAAATTTTGAATCAGGGTCGCAAGCAACAAACTACTGTTCAAAATGCTCACGCAGAAACACATTTTCGAATGCATCCGTCCCCGAGATTGGTTTGCAGCGATCGACCTGAAGGACGTATACATTCATGTCTCGATTCTTCCTCGACATAGGCCGTTTCTAAGCTTTGCGTTTGAGGGTAAATATCAGTACAAAGTCCTGCCCTTCGTGCTGTCTCTGTCTCCATGTCTTCACGAAAGTCACAGAGGGGGCCCTTGTTCCCATGAGAGAACAGGGCATTCGCATCCTCAACTATCTCGATGACTGGCTCATACTAGCACACTCTCAAGATCAGCTATGCGAATACAGGGACCTCGTGCTCAGGCACCTCACCCAGTTGGGTCTTCAGGTCAACTGGGTAAAGAGCAAACTCTCCCCTGTACAGAGGATTCTCTTTTCTCGGTATGGAGTTGGATTCGGTCGCACAGACAGCGCTCCTCACAGAGGAATGTGCTCAGTCAGTGCTGAACTGCTTGAACACATTCCTCACAGAGGAATGTGCTCAGTCAGTGCTGAACAGCTTGAACACGTTCAAAGGCAGGACGGCGGTCCCACTGAAATTCTTTCAGAGGCTCCTGGGGCATACGGCAGCGGCGGCAGCTGTAACCCCACTCGGCCTGCTCCATATGAGACCACTTCAGCACTGGCTTCACGGCCGAGTCCTGAGATAGGCGTGGCATCACGGCACTCACCGGGTGGCAATCACACCGGCGTGTCGCCAGACCTTCAGCCCGTGGTCAGCTCCCTCCTCCCTGCCGGCAGGACTCCCCTTGGAACAGGTGTCCAGGCATGATATTGTATTCACAGATGTGCATGAAGTGTCAGGGGTGTGGACGGACCCCCAACTGCATTGGTACATCAACTGCCTCGAGTTGTTAGCAGTTCATCTCCCTCTGAGCTGCTTGAAAAGGCCGTTACAAGGCAGGGACGTGCTGGTCCGTACGGACAACACTGCGACCATTGCGTACATCAACCGACAAGGTGGTCTATGCTCCCGTCGCATGTCGCAACTCGCCCGCCATCTCCTCCTCTGGAGTCAGAAGGATCTGAGGTCACTTCGAGCCATGTATGTCCCAGGTGTGCTCAATCATGTGGCCTACGAGCTATCACAAGATGTGCTCCCGGGAGAATGGCGACTCCACCCCCAGGTGGTTCAGCTGATCTGGAGAGAGTTCGGGGAGGCTCAGGTAGACATGTTTGCCTCATCAGAGACCTCCCACTGCAAGCTGTTCTACTCTCTGACCGAGGGAACACTGGGCACGGACGCACTGGCACATGCGTTTCCCCCAGTGAGCCTACTTGCACAGACCCTGTGCAAAGTCAGGGAGGACGAGGAGCAGGTCCTTCTGGTGGCCCACCCGGACTTGGTTCCCAGAACTCATGCTCCTCGTGACAGTCCCTCCCTGGCCCATTCCTCTGAGGAAGGATCTTCTAACTCAGAGATGGGGCACCCTATGGCACCCACGTCCAGACCTCTGGAAACTCCATGTCTGGTACCTGGAAGGGATGAGGAGGTTCTAGCCATCACTTCTGCATGGGCGCCATCCATGAGACGTGTGTATGCCTTGAAGTTGAACTTGTTCATCGAGTGGTGTTCTTTTCGGAAACCGTAGCAAAGCACGACCTGGTCGTCAGGTTCCTTAGGGGGGCGAGACGATTAAATTCCATTCTCCAAACTCCATTCCCTCTTGGGACCTTTCCCTGGTGCTTCGAGCACTTCAGGATACTCCCTTTGAGCCTTTGCAATCGGCTGACTTAAAGCTTCTCTCCATGAAGACTTTGCTGCTGGTTGCATTGGCCTCTGTCAAGAGGGTAGGGGACCTGCAGGCATTTTTGGTCGACGAATCGGGCCTAGAGTTCGGGCCCAGTGACGGCCATTTGGTCCTGAGACCCCGGCCTGGCTATGTGCCCAAGGTTTCTACCACTCCATTCAGGGACCAGGTGGTGAACCTGCAAGCGCTGCCCGTGGAGGAGGCAGACCCAGCCCTGGCTTTGCTCTGTCCCGTTCGCGTTCTGCGTCTGTACGTGGACAGAACACAAAATCTCAGGACCTCATACCAGCTCTTTGTCTGTTATGGAGGCCAGCAGCACTGAGAGGTCCGGCTCTATCGGCTTGCTGCACCCTACTGTGCACCCTCATTACTCCAGAGTGAAAAACCTGTTGAGTCCTCCAACACCCTCTGCCCGGACATGGCGGAGCGTCTGGCACCAGGCCTTTATAGGCAGGAATCCTTGAGAACCGGGTATAGGCTGGGTCCATATGTGTGACCTTACGGGGATCCCATATGTGTATATTTTCTCCATGGCTGCTCCTAACGGAAGCCTGTGTCTTTCCCTTGGGCTAAGTCACTCAGTATAACCTTCGGGCAAGTCCAAATGTATTTCCCACATAATTCCTTTGAAGAAAGTGGCTTCCACAGCGTTCTCCTTCCTAACTGAAAGGTCACGCTTTCCCAGTGTTATCCAATATCTCACTTTATGGGTTATCACGGAACAACAGTGACACGTACACTCTGTGTAAGCCCTCTCCTATCGTCCTTCCAGGCAAGAAGGAGCAGATCAGGCTTGCACAGGGCGCTGGATGGGGTGCAGCGGCTTTGGCGCTTTGGTAGGGATTCCTATTCGTCGGTCACAACTTATGTCAGAGTGACCGACTGATAGGGAACGTCTCGGTTAGATATGGTAACCCTCGTTCCCTGAAGGAGGGAACGGAGACATACGTCCCGTCGCCACATCTGTTGCTGCCCACCAGGGCGGCCAGCTTATCAGGCTTGGCTCCTCATCAAAAAACTGAAGTCCAATCGCTCCTGCTGCTCATTATATACCCGCACTGCGAGGTTGAACCGCTGATGCAAATGATTGCAAGCCAATGTGCATTGGCACGTTTAGTTTCACTCAAAGTAGATTGGCCTCTCTAGCGAGATTCCTATTCGTCGGTCACGGCGTACGTAAAAGTGACCGACTGATAGGGAATAGGGTTACCATATGTAACCGAGTCGTTAATACTTTTAGAAACCACAATTGAAGTCTATAGCACTGTTAGCATTAGCACAATTGCATAGTCAAGTCATGCATCAAGTAACCAAATTATTTTTATGTTTGATCTTTTTTTAATGATCTTCCCTTTAATTAATTATACTTTAGCTTTCAAGAATACCATTGACATTGCCTAGCTCTGTTAGTGTAGAACATTGTTATATAATATACATTTTTATTGTCAAACTTTAATGGTAGTTTACAATATAATATAATATAAAACTCCATTCAGAGCGTTTAAAGCCACGCCTCCTCCAAAACCCATGAACGCGCAAATAAGCTCATGTCTAAAAACACATAATATTATAACAATGAATGTAAACAACTTAAAGAGCCTATTTTACCTCCTGACTGCTGCAGATTATAGTGTTGCCGTAAAAACGTATAATTCCGGGTCCGAGGACGTGAACAGGAGTAGAACGTCACTCACGAATTGCCATCTCTTATTTACGGTAATTGCGACATGGCGTTACCACAGCATAAGCTTGCTGCTTTGGTTCAGGAGGAACTGTAAATTGTGGCTGCTGTTTTTTGCAGCGCCCTGTGACTGTAGGCCTCATTTATAAAGTGTTACATAGAAACCATCCTACTCCTACATTTGATCTTACAATCAAACAATCTTACGATCTTATCAAACCAACGCGGACGCCTCTCTTCCAGATGTGACATTTTTAAATCGTACATGATCATGAAACTGTGGTCAGCTGAATAGTTTTAGATCTCCATCTTGTTTAAGAATGAGAGGCAAGAATTGCTTAGATATTAATATGAACATTGCAGTGGATTTTAGCATACAATATCAAATCTGATTTATAAATGAGGCCCTGTCTACAACTCTGAATAGCCTCATGGAACGCCCAGATGTCTGCACAAGCAGGGTGCGCAGAGGTAGGTATACATAGGTTGAAGAGCAGGTAGGGCATCCTATCATTGCATTTGGGCCGAATGCAGTGATTGGAAGAACATTTTTGTTCCACAGAAGATATATGGACGTTTTTTAATATTTAGATCACTTCTATTATTGATTGCTATCAGGATGTGAAGAGAGTCTCAACCAGTATAACAAAAGGTGTTTATGAAAAACATTGCCTACCCTACCTTTAACATAATGCCTTTCTGTAAAAATGTTAGAAGCAGTCATAATCCTGGTTTTCTGTAATATAATCCAATTTGTAAGGGTATATATTACAGTATTTATAAACAAATAAAAAAAACTCATGTATTTATCTCCAGATCATCCCATAATTGTTGCATTATTGCCTATTATTGAAAGGCCGCCATTATCCTGGTTTTCTGTAATAATATAATCCAAATTGTAAAGTTATGTATTACGGTATTTATAAACAAATAAAAAATAAATAAAAAATAATTATCTCCAGATCAACCCAAAATTGTTTCATTGCTTCCTATTAATTGGACCAAATTTATGCTAAAAAAACCTTCTTCTTGAGTTTCTTCCAATCCATAATTTATCCACACTAACTATTACAACATTAATAGTACTTCTTATTTGGAAAACAATTTCCTTCACATCAATTAATGCAGAGAAGGCCCATTAATGTGAACAAGAAGTAGTCAAGGCTCATCCGTCAGACATCCTGTTTCCCTGACGGTGTGTTACTTTTCTCGCTGACACTGATGTAGACTGGGAGCCCACACTTTCTTGGCATGACAGAGATGCTGTCTCTCAGCAAAACCTCATCACTCTTCCTGTTTAACACTAACCTGATACAACTGTATGTCTGGGGCCAAGACAGCATGAGCAAACAGCACCGCTGCTCAGCATCTTTCAAGCTGAGGGTTCTGACTGTAATGATTAAGTTGTGTGATAAAATAGGATAAAGATAATGAGCAAGCCATATAATAAAGAGATAATGAGCAGACAATATAAAACGGAGTAAAGAAATAATTTTCACGCACAGCAGACAATCGTGAATACTTTTTCTTGCCAACGCTGTTATGAAAGCTGCTCTCATTTTTAATCCATGAAATATGCCGCATGTGAACAATTGAAGTGGGAGTCGAGTGTCCCAATCCCAATGATTGATTCTGCCGTTTAATGGCGCAACACACCTCCGAAGCTCTAATTCCAATTATCTGGCAACCTTCCAGATCCGATGAGACAAGGCGTATTCACAAATAGCTGATTGAAAACAATCTGGGATTTAATCTACAGGGCTATCACTGCCATGATCAGTAATTACTACAGGCTGTCAATTTACCACCCATTCACAGAGGACTTTGGGAAAACAGTACAGAAACTCTCTCCACCTGTACTTGTGCATTTCACAAACACGCTTGCATACTTTCTGTGCTGTTCATTTGTCTCAATTGCTAGGGTGTGTCAAATGTGTTCATTTATATGAGACACTGCAACGGCGGAAGCAGATGGAAAATTTATGGCTTACCTTGACAGTTTCAGGCTCTCAAAATTATGCACAAATATTTTTTTGCCAAATTTGCAGGGAGGAAAGTTTTCGATATTATCTGTTTTCACTCTAAATGAGCAGATAGCCAGCCTTTATAAATGCTAAACTTTTGCGTTATTATAAATAGAGTATAAAAAGCTTGTTTTTAACCGCAATCGTCAGGGCTAAACCAAGGTCAGCCAAAACATGGTCTAGCCTGACAGAAAATAACAGGATATTTAGCAATTAGTAAGGTTGTTTCAGCTATTTTAGCTCAGGTTAAGGGCAGAGCTCTCGTGAGAACTGAATGAAAATATATGTTTACTACTAAAAGTCAGGGACAAGGCCATTCCTCTTGTTTCCTGCAGAGAGGGAGAATTGATTTATTGACATTGACAACTTTATTACTGCTTTTAATTATAGCTACAGTAGATAGTCCAGGTACAATCCACCAATCATACAAGGCGAATGAGGTTATTTGTTCTACCATAACCTGACACCTTGATTAATTTGACAATTGTTCCCAGTGTCTAGTGTAACTACAGTTCCAGGTAGATAAGAATGTTAGTGCGGATGATTATATGGCTCTGACCCTTTGAGGCAAGAGCACACTGTACATATTAAGAGCTTTAATCTCTCTTCTTACTTTAATCTTCATTCCTCGTCACAATAAGGCATATGGAGGGACTGACCTTTGTGAAGTACGTGAAGAGGATATTCAGCAGGATATATATAGGCAGAATCACAGTGCCATGTAAAACATTAGATGAATTTGTTTCATATCTTTGTTGATGAATGCATTGTAGTCCATGCAATTAAGTTATGCCAAATATTTTGTAAAGTAGCTAGTCTCTTGCCTAATGGATTTACACAGCCCTTAAGGCCCTTTCACACCATGAACAATAGGCCTTACTAAAAAATAACTATAACACTAACTGTATTATTGTCCACACCAACACACAATAACGCTCTGTTTATCATAAGTGCACGCTGCAGATATTTCACCTGCCACTTTAAATGCTCTGATTAGCTCTCCATTCTTTGTCGTTCATCAGCTGAAAAATAATAACATTCTGAAAGTGATTCCAATGATAAAGTTCCTCTGTGTTATTATCATTATAGTTGTGGTGTGGACTTCCCTATTCTCATGGAATTATATAAATTTTTTAAAACTTTATACATATATAGTAGGTAAAAAAAAACGGTTTGTGAAAAGGATAAAATAGTAGAAATAAAATAAAATAGTAGGCGAAAGTATGACCTACTAATTCCGAAGAGATTCCTAAGTGTACATCCAATGTATGAATGGCAGGTAAGCAATGCAACTGATGCCGTAAGTCAACCTCTGAATTTAGGTCAAGCTGGAAGTTAGCATCACCCTGGTTTCCTTGACAAAAACCCAATAGGATTTTATTGCTATTGGCTTTTGAATTATTGTCAAAAATAAGTTTATGATTCTTACAAGTTTTTCTCATCAAGATAATTAAAGATAAGTACTGTAGAAGCTTACAAAAAAGTCACAAGGAGGAATTACTGATGTATTTTATGTTATATAATAAAATGTGAAAATCTTGAGCTTTAATTAAACACAGACCATATTTCAGGCATCCAAAAACACTAGTTCCTTTTCAGTCAGTCACTACGAGCTGCGTCAGTGACTGATGAAATGGGGGTTTCGCTATAGAACCCTATCACCTTTGAGTATTAGAAAAGGAGCCAATGGTATGAAAATACCATGGGTCTGCGGATTTGCATCGCGAACTCCGCCCCACCATGTGGGTATAAAAGGAGCCGCGAGTGCAATCTCACATTATGTTTTTTTGCTTCGGAGCCAAAGTGTGTATGTGCTTCTCCTTCTTCAAAGCAACGAGCGCTCTTCAGTCGGTGTTGGTGTGACGGCGCGTTTCAGTAGATTCACAATCCTGCTTCTGGTCTGTGCAGTGGCTTGCAAGCCGTGCAATCTCACATTATGTTTTTTTGCTTCGGAGCCAAAGTGTGTATGTGCTTCTCCTTCTTCAAAGCAACGAGCGCTCTTCAGTCGGTGTTGGTGTGACGGCGCGTTTCAGTAGATTCACAATCCTGCTTCTGGTCTGTGCAGTGGCTTGCAAGCCGTGGAGCTTCCAGGTGAGCCTTCCTTTCGGGGACCCAGTGTCTTATTTGGGGCTCTGGCGGATTACGCAATGTCACTCACAGCATCACAAGGCGGGCTTGATTCCTCTGGGGATGAGGATTCGGCTGCGTTGCCTCTCTCAAGAGTGCCAGCGTTGTCCGAGTTGGATCCAGAGCTGACGGCCATACTTGCCCGGGGCAGCTGAGAGGATCAGGTTGGACTGGCACCTGCCACCCTCCCCCAAGCCCTCATGCAAGAGCTGCGCACTGCCACCAACCTCGCTCTACAGGCAACGAAGGTCACTGTGCGGTCCAGGAACGTCATCTGTGGCTCAACCTGGCTGATATGTTTTCTCAACTCCCCCAAAACCCAGGCTGGGCTCTTCGGCGGTGCGGTCAAGGACTTCGCCGAACAGTTCTCGGCCGCAGATGACAGTGTGTGATGCTTTGCCTCGCCACTCTCATCGCCCTCTGTCACCAGACCTCTGTCAGAGCAGACCGCTGCGGAACTCTCGTCCTTCTCTGGCCGCCTCTGTCAGAACGTAGAACTTGACCACGCCTCCACACCGGTCTGGGCCGGTCGTTCTGCATCGCTGCCCAATCGTGGGTACGTCTGTAGTTCCTATGACCCCACTGGTTCAGTTCTTGGGAGCCTGGCTAGAGCTTCCCAACCTGTCCTGCTGGCTCGTGCGAATGATCAGGCCCCGGGAGTCCGCTTTACCATGGTGTGGTACATACATAGGAATATCAGTACACTGTAATCTCATTCGGGTTAGCTCTGTCTCCTTGCGTCTTAAAGGACAAGTTCGGTATTTTACACTTTAAGCCCTGTAACATTAAGCCCCATAGCACTTCTGCTAACACAGAAACCGATTCTCGGGACAGCAGCATTTGTCCAAATTTCAATCATAACCATTCTATTTCATCAGAAACGATGTTAAAACAGGGCTTTAAGTGTAAAAGCCTTTAACGAAGGTCGTCATGGCAGCCCTTATGCCACTCAGGCAACACGGGGTTTGCATCCTGAACTATCTCGATGTCTGGCTGATTCTAGCACACTCTCAAGAGCAGGTTTGCGAACACAGGGGCCTCGGCCGTCTGGGCCTTCGGGTCAAGTGAGAAAAGAGCAAACTCTCGCCGCTCGGATTGCTTCATATGAGACCACTTCAGAACTGGCTTCACGATCGAGTCCCGAGATGGGCATGGCAACAGGGCACGCTCCGGGTCCCAGTCACTCGGACTAGCCATCAGACCTTCACCCCGTGGTCGAACCTCTCCTTTCTACGGGCTAACTGTCACATGATCTTGAGACCCCGGCCTGGATATGTGCCCAAGGTTACCACCACTCCTTTCAGGGATCAGGTGGCAGACCCAGCCTTAGCACTACTCTGTCCAGTACCCGCCCTGCATGCTTACGCAGACAGAATGCTGTGTTTCAGGACCTCAGACCAGCTCTTTGTCTGAGGGAAGCTGAAGTGAAAGGTTCTCTCCAAACAGAGGTTGTCTCACTGGATAGTGGACGCCATTGTCTTGGCTTACCAGGTTCAGGGCCTGCCATGCCCCCTAGGGATGAAGGCACACTCCCTCAGGAGTGTGGCTTCCTCCTGGTCACTAGCGCATGGCGCCTCGCTAACAGACATCTGTAGAGCTGCAGGCTGGGCGACACATAACACATTCGGGAGATTCTACAATCTCCGTGTAGAGCCAGTGTACTCACTCCCAGTGACCAGTAGCTAGGACCTGCTCTGTGTCATCGCTTGCTGCGCCTTTCCACTCCACGGACTGGTTACGTGCGCTATTTTACTCAGATGAGTTCTCCACAGACCCTGAGTTCCTCCTGCACTGTTGATGCCAACATCAGAGTGCCTGCCCAGTTGGTCAGCCCTCATGATTGGCTAGTTGCCTCCATGTGCATGGTTCTCCTCTTGGGCAACCCCCACGTGTGTATTTCCACGATAAGTCTCCTCCGAGCATCTGTCTTTCCCTCGGCAAGACCTCTCTTGCCATCTCGAGGCTGAAACGTTCCACCCTGCGGGCTGGATACCTCTGAGCTCTCCATATGCATCCCATACTCGGGTCAAATGTGTATTCTAAGTCCTCCCTGCGGCTAGGCGCTGTGTTACATATTCCACCTGGGATATGCTACTCAGTATACCTTGGTATTCTCGCATTAGCCTGGCCCTTCGCTCGTGCTAGCCTCATGACAGGGAGCTGTGGCTTGCATATGACACTAGAAGACAGCCGCAGTGGCAAGATTAGATTGGGACCCCCATTTCGTCAGTCACTAACGTAACTCGTAGTGACTGACTGGAAGGTTACATCTCGGTTACGTATGTAACCCTCGCTCCCTGAAGGACGGAATGGAGACGTTACGTCCGCCTGGCACTACCGCTGTACTGCTGAAACGGCCGGGGCGCAAAGTCTCGGCTCCTCAGGAGGTAAGATAATGTGAGATTGCACTCGTGGCTCCTTTTATACCCACAAGGTGGGGCGGAGTCCGCGATGTAAATTCCATAGACCAGGCTTATTTTCTAATACTCGAATGTGATAGGGCTCTCTAGCGAAACCCCATTTCGTCCATGAGGCCTTCACAGGGCTGATGAGGCTGGCACTTCAGGGATGCGTTGTGGTCGTGTCCAGGCGCAGGTCCACCATCTGATCTGGATACGGCCCAGACCTGGCTGACTTCAGTAAACCTTGTAATAAACGGAAAGACTAACATTAGCGTAGATGCCATTCTTCTTATGATGTAATGAGTACCTCAGGTGTTATAGGAAGCGTGCCCGGTTCCGGCTGACCTAATCTATGCAGCCTAATAATCATTTAACTGATTTGAATAATAGAAATGTATAATGTTCTATGTGAATGACAGATAAAAGAGAACGCATGAACTAACTGTTCCGCATATTTCATTGAAAGCGCGTCATAATTTAGATATATTTTTAAGATGGAAGAATGCGGTTTTACAGATGCTAGAAACGTTGCTTTCAAATGAAAAATTGGTATCAAAGAGCACAATCAGGTTCCTAACCGACGGCGAAGACTTGACAGAGCAGCCATAAATTGTAAGACAATATTCTTGGTTAGTACGTGAGGAAGTTTTTTGTCCAATAATTAGAATCTCTGTTTTTTCAAAATTAAGTAGTATGAAATTACTAGTCATCCCAATTTTTATATCAGCTATGCATTCCGTTAATTTTGTGAATTGGTGCGTTTCATAGGGGCGTGAAGAAATATTGAGCTGAGTATCATCAGCATAACAGTGAAAACTAATTCCATGCTTCCTAATGATATCTCCTAAGGGTAGCATGTACAGGGTGAACAGCAACAGCCCTAGTACTGAGCCTTGTGGTACTCCATACTGAACATTTGATCGATATGACATCTCTTTGTTTACTGCTACACACTAATAATGGTCAGATAAGTATGATTTGAACCATGCTAGTGCAATTCCACTTATGCCAACATAATTTTCGAGTCTATTCAAAATAATGTTGAGGTCGATGGTATCAAATGCAGCACTAAGATCAAGTAACACTAATAGAGAGATACAACCACGGTATGCCAAGAGCAAATCAGTTGTAACTCTAATGAGAACGGTCTCAGTACTTTCTAAATCCTGACTGGAAATCCTCGCAGATACCATTTATTTCTAAAAAAGGAACATAGTTGTGAGGATACTGCCGTTTCTAGTAATTCTGACAGAAAAGGTAGATTCGAGATTGGCCTGTAATTGATTAATTCTCTAGGATCAAGTTGCGTTTTTTTAATAAAAGTTTTCATAATAGCCAGCTTAAAAGTTGTCGGTACATATCCTAGTGACAAAGATGAATTAATGATATTAAGAAGAGGATCTATGACCTCTGGAAGCATCTCTTTCATAGTCCAAGTGACTACAGTGGCTCAATCTTAAGTTTATCAAGCGACGAGAATAACAACAGAAGCTTACGCTATTATACTAGTGAACTGACTTGAGGCCCACTGAGAAGGAAATTAATAGTTGAAATGAATTTGTTATTTTTGGGGGGGGTTTGCGCACAAAAAGTATTCTCGTTGTTTGATAAACTTAAGATTGACCCACTGCAGTCACTTGGACTATTTTAACGATGTCTTTAATAACATTTCGGGGAACAAGTTTCAATCCCTTAGAAGCCTATGGAGGAGTGATCCAACTATCAGATTTAATCAAAAGTATCTTAATTTGTTCCGAAGATGAACGAAGGTCTTACGGGGTTGGGACAACATGAGGGTCAGTAATAACTGACAGAATTTTAATTTTTGGGTGAACTATCCCTTTAAGCACTGCCTCTGGCGGTGGAATAAAACAGAACTACTGTTACTTGTCTTTAATAATGTTTTAAATATTATATTTAGCTAGTTGTTTTAGCTGTGATTTCGAAATTGGAATAGAGAATTGTGAATTTTCATTTTTGGGTGAATTATTCCTTTTAAATTGTGTTTTACATTGTACTCCTGTTAAAGGTGCTTTGTCTTGATAAAATGCATGTAGTGTCCTAACCTAACCCTAACCCTAACCCTAACCCTAGTCATGTAGTGTCACATTATTATTTTCTCCTCAAACATATGCATGAATAAATTAATATATAATTTTGTTTACACCTCTTTTTTTAATAACTACAGCTTTTTATTTTCACCAAAATTATTATGTAGCATAAATGTAGCAAGATAATGTACCTTTTCCATGTAGCTTATACTGTACTCTACTAGCTACTTTTGTGTTCATTTTTCTATGACACAGTTGTGCTTTGTATTGCATGTGTATAAATGATAGGGTCTCTTTTGAAAATGTATTTCTTTTCAACGATTTCAACGATTGCACTATATACACTACCTTATATCTTGATATGTGCACAAATTGTTGTGTTTGGTGAGAAAAAGCATCTCTGGAACAAAAATGAATATTAATGGCTTATGTTTAAATAAGCACCAAATCATTCACATGCACTTTTGTGTAAATGTACAATTAGGATCTGCATTAGTCATTAGTCCGCTTTAGCCCAGCTGCATGGTCCGTTCCTGTTTGCTTTCCAATCAATGTGTAAATTATAGGAATTTGTCTCCGTAAGGAACAGGACTGGTGAGGGTACAGTAGCTTCAATGAAGGATACAGTAAGGGTATTTAGTCCATTAATCATGGTGCTGCAGACATGTACATGCTGTTGGCCGTCTATGAAAAAAATCCACACTGAAGGCATTGGCAAGTGTCCTTTGACAAGAATTACTTTTTGTGCCTGGTAACAATTGACGAGTTTTTCCTCTCATTCCTATGACAAAATAATGCTGAACACCATTGAAGGACTTGAATTACTTGCTTGTTGATGAAAACTGAAGGGCAAATCTCAGGCGAAACCTTTTGTATGCTCAGACTAGCCCTGCGTCTCAATTTCCATCCTAAACAGTATGTGAGATTAAAATAAGTGTGTCCTAAAGCATAGTATGTTGAAAAGAGTATACCAGAAGTCCCTGGATGGTCTACTATTTCTGGTGGATTTTCAAAGTGTGGATCCGCGCTCACTATAACAGCTGATATTTAGCTGTTTAACTCCTCCCATTGCGCTTTGGAGGAGGATCCTGTTCAGAACTACAAACACGAGTAAAAGGTGTTCAGAAAAATACAAAACATGGCAGATGTGTGCGACTGATGGTTAATTAGAGAGGTTTATTTAAAGGGGTTTGAGTGACTAATAATCAACATTTAGCTGATAAAAAATATTTATGTAATGTTATCCGTGTTATATTTCATCTGCAACAAGTTTTATAAAGATCCGTTAGGCCATTAATTAAATGCATCATTATGCATGATATACAAGTCTCCGCATGAAAGACCAATGACTGCAGTTCAAAGTGCTACTCCATTTCTCTCTGATACAGTAGGAAATTAAAGCGGCACTATGCAGGATTTCTGTTTTTGTCAAACATGGATCCCTAGGGTCGCTGTAGAGTACTTGTATTTAACGTTACTGTCGTAAATACAACTCACGCAGAGCGTATCTGCACTCACGGCCTCTGCACTTCATAATAGTAAAGTAGCCTACCGCGTTAGGCTTACCTGAGCCTAAATGCCAGATGACACCAATAAAGTGTATCATGTACGTCACATTATTTCGTAACAATGTCGGTTATGATGTTGTTAGACATGATTATTGCAATTTATCATAATAGTTTGCAAATTGCGCTCATTTACACCATTTACAACGTGTAGGCTTATTTATGTCCTGATAATTATGTGAGATATTGACAACTGTTCTCATGATAATCGCAGGAATCAACTTTAAAGTTGATTGAAACAATGAAAGCCTGACTGAGTGGGACTCTTGTCCGGTTCCTCGCCCTGTCAGATTCTCGTTACCTTTTTCTAGACTCTTCCGACCGCGTTTTATTTGTTTTTTTTCGCCATTCTGAAAACGCAGGTCCGATGTTTACTCGTGTCTGACTCCTCGCTCGGTCAGTCTGCCGTTTCCTCTTTCTCTGTTCCTCTGACAATGCTTTATTAGCTTTCTGCTTCTTATATGCCGGCTTTGCCATGGGACGATAGTTGTTCTTATAGCTAGCTGGATCCTGAATGGGGGCGTGTATGCATGTAATGTGTGCAGTGCCGTAAGGCAATTCGTTACATCGCGAGAGATGATATCACGCGATACTTCCTGACGGCGGTCCGCCGGCCCAAAGTTGCAAGTGCGTTTTTTCCACTCACAGGCACCAGGGGGGGGGGCGAGACGACCACCATTCAACCCGAAAAGAGTCATATAACCATTCCAATAACTCGGAAGCTGTTCAGTTAAGCTAAAAAAACTGCATAGTGCTGCTATAAAGGGGTTTTAAAACACATTTTTTCGAAGGCTTGATTGTGTTTGTGGGGTGCACTGTAACATGTGTTCATGCTTCGTTTTTAAAAAATTGCATTATTTTTTATGTATTTTACCTTTATTGTACACTGCTCTGTCCGTCCTTGTAAAAACGGTCTGAATTGTTCCCGGGTTCTATGAAGCCAGTCCCTCAAAAATACGCAATGGGCTCAGATTGGTTACCTGTTCCAGTGTGTTGTGATTCGCTAACCGCCTAGTGCACGTTTTTCGGAAACCCTTACGGCCCCTTACCTTTTGGTTTGTGCTTACCTAGTTTGTGCTTAGGTGTATTATAAACAATGGCGTCAATAAAACCATACCAATTTGAGCCCGAATCGGACTATTAACCCAAAACGAACACTAAACATTGGCTTTACTACAGTAGCCAAATCAAATACAAAACCATGTTTAGCATGCCTGTAGATAAACAAGCATGTAGAGAAAAAATACATAAAATCTCTAATCAAAGAATAATTTACACTAATTCCAAGTTCGCTGTTGAGATTAAAAAAAGTTTGTGATGTTAGGTGTTTGTCGGATAACATTAAGTATGAATGAGCATTTAACAAACTGGCTTGCAGAGCCAAACAGTGTTGTCATTTGTTTGCTTCCTTGCTACAATGTACAATTAACAATACGAACTATTACAGGAAAACACAGACGAAAAATAAATCATACTTACAAGGCTGTGGCCCGTAAACAACAGCTTCTGTTCTTAAAGATGGAACAGCTCCATCTTTCAGGACAAGCCGTTGTGCGAATCCTGCATTGAACTCGCGAAGATTGTGGAAGCTTTCCTCCATAAAATGTGCAGCACAGAGAGCGAGATTTGGGTATGAGGGACCGAGTTAAACATTTTTTTTAACCATTGATCCCTAACTCCCCCGACTATAGGAAGGCTGAACAAAGTGGGCCTGCAATCCAGATGAAAATAACAGCGTTTCGACGGCATTGCCGCAACAACACTCCAGCCTACTATACCACAACAACTCTTCTCCAAAGCAATATAAAATGGCCTCGCCCCCATTATTTAGTATTCTCGGAGGAGGGGTGTATGTAAATATTGGGGTTAGTGATGTCAGCAACCCTGGAGGAATGTCGTGTAGTCCCTACTGGCCGTTTACTGTTTTCCTTAGAAATTGATTTCTTTAAAAGCAAATATCTCCCTTTGCTTTGAACTTTGAGCGTTGTAACTTTGCAGATGTTGTTTATGCTCAAACAGCAACATTACACACTAGCTAAAGTTAGTAAAGTGAAATCGTGTTTTACCACCCCTTTAAATTAAATTAAATTAGTCAGGTCAGTTTACGTGACAGGATGCTTGTAATTAAGCGATAGAGAGCAACTGTTAAAGACGCTATTTTATGACGTGATTGTATGTCCCAAAGCTTGTCTACTCTTCTGCTACACACTCAAAAGTATGCACTTTTTCTTCACAAAAAGAGTACATACTTTTAGGGCGTAGTATAAGAATGCGAATTGAGATGCAGCATAAGACAATTCAGTAAGAACACAGCTCAGGTGGTAATCACAGCTGAAGAACTGAAAAGCAATTATACCAGCTAATTTGCATTAGAACAGCACACTTAACGGAATTAAGTTTTAGATCAACCCATGTGACAGAACACAGCAGACTTGATGGGTCTTCTTTATCTCTCTTAAGCTCTTAGCCCTACCATTCTTCAAAGTGCCTGCCTGAACATTGAAAAGCTGTGTGGGACTGAATTTGGTTTTATAATAGATGTTAATTGGATAGTTCAAAAAATGTGGTGAACAAGGATAAAAGTATTATCTGTTTGACCAAATATTTGTTTTTATGTAATCATCAATTATTGGTTCTTTAAAGTCAGGTTTATCTATAAATTCCACAATTTGGTGGGTCTCTAAAGAAGAGATGCACAACAACAGCATCATTGTAACAAAGACTATTGCCAAAACTATTGTATTATCCAACTTATGGCATGGGTACTTGCCAGCACTGACAAGTTAAAGGTGCAGTAAGCAAAACACTGTTAAGGTGTGTTCGACTTGAAGCAGCGCTGTGCAGACCAATCGGTGTATGACATCAAAGTATTGCGTAAGTGATTAAAGTGATTAAAGAGCAGACAGTTCTGTATGCTCCATATACTACCGCTCTCGCGGTACTTTGATGTCAAACACTGATCGGCCTGCAGCACCACTTCAAGTCGAACACGCCTTTGATATTTGAAATCAACCAAAACAAACACACACCTCTCTTCATTGCCCCAACCCCAAAATGCAGGAGCACACAATGCAAGAGGGGATGTCTCTTTACCAAAGCTGAAGCAAAGCAAAATAATTCTTCATGAAAAATAAAGCAAAGATGAACAAACAACGAGGTATAACAAAAAATTAACATACAGTTACAAGATTATATACAAGCAAGCATTGATAGTCGGTAGCAGCACACCAGCAAAAAACAATAACACTCAAAACTGTCCTGTTACTATAGCTAACATTACAACAACAGCATATCTTGGTTCTGTGAAACATGGCAAAACAATGTTACTCATGTACAGAGCAGAAATAACGCAACCTTGTAGTCCGTTTTCAGGCCTTCTCGCTTAGGTCTCTCCAGCGCTAGAAAGCTTTATAATATCAACATGGGTTCTAAAGCTCTTGCCTCTTGCTCTTTCTTCTTTTTCCAGTGATATTCCTCAGACCTTTTCTCTTTTGTAATGTCTCTCAGTCATCTCTCTTTCTACAGTCTTTCTTTAAATCTCCCTCTTGCTCACTCTCTCTCCTCCCCCGTCAGGTGTGTATACGCCCACAATGCTGATTGGCTAAAAGTGGGTTGTGGTGCTTGGTCCGATCCACTTTCAAAAACGTTTATCAGAAATTTCTTGCTGCACCTTTAACGCTGTTATTGATGTTTTTGAAATTTGCATTAGTAAAAATTTGTTCTAGCATTATACACTCTTTAAACACAGAGATTCTGTAGCACTGTCGCTTCACAGCAAGAAGGTCTCCTGTTCGAGCCCCGGCTGAGCCAGGAGTCCCTTCTGGAGTTTGCATGTTCTCTCCAGTGTGGGTTTCCTCCGGGTGCTTTCCTCCCACAGTCCAAAAACATGCAGGTTAGGTGGATTGGATATGCCAAATTGTCCGTAGGAGTGTGTGTGAGTGTGAATGTGTCCCAGCACTATCAGTGGCATCTCAGTGGTGGTATCAAGTCAGGGGGTTCTCCTACCGGGCAATTGTACTCCATGTGATGGCGATTGCCATTCTGTGTGTCTGCGCCACATACGCTTCTCCAGTTTCTCCAGAGGTGGCGACACCTGCCCATAACCTTCCTGTTTTCTCCGACATGACCACAGAAATTTTCAATGAACTCTCTGCTTGTCCTGACACGACCATGGACGTCATCCCTGATTGTCCTGTTTATCCTGAGTTTCCTGATTGCCTAGATATGACAACTGAAATTCTGTCTTGTCTCAGCCAGAGAGGCCTTTCTAAGTTCCAGAGTTGCAGCCGACGAGGATACGATTAAAGACTCTCCCTACTGTAGCGATTCCTAGCTCAAATAATCAGTGTCAGTGAATCAGAATCAACTATCGACTACAGTTTATAATATTACCCTTAACGGGAATATTTTGCCACGTATCTGTATGGACAACTGAACACAACGAATTGTGACCAATTATCCATACAGGTAGGCAAAAATAGATACATTTTTATATCAATAATCAATCACAACATGTTTATAATTAAATATTAATATATGAATTGTCTATATCGATTCTATTTTCAGGATAACCCCTAATGGAATTAATTTGTTATCGAATGGTTTGTTCGTCCAGCAAACTGACCATATGATCTTTTATCAAATCACAAGAGGAGCTATCCTTTTTTATAGACTTTCAAGAGAGACTGTTCTTCTTGGAAGTCCATGAAAAACAGCTCTCTCTCTCGTTCTATAAAATAAAATACTATTTAAGTATCAGCAATTGTAAAGTGTGTAGCTTTCGATCGGACATTAAAGGGACTTTATAATATGAGCTCAACAGAGTCAATAAATGAGTATATATGGATTTAATAAAGGAAACACTACGTATATCGGTTACTAAGATTACATGGAATAAAATGTATATACAACACAATAAAACAATGAAAGAAAATGAGAATCTCAGAGAGTGATAGAAAGAGGGAGAAGGTGAGAGAGATCATGTAAGGATCACAGAATTAGCAAATTACCGGGACAAAACCTTGAGAGAGAACCAACAAGGAATCACAATCGCCCTATAACAAGGGTTACCAATCTTAATGCTTTGAAAACTCAATAGACGAAATACTTGCAAATATAGCTCTCTTGTGTTGTCGAGAAAGCGTGTGGGTGTGTGTCATTGTGAGCTGTGCGCGTTTTCTCAGAGTCTCCGTCCTTCGGAGCTGCGCACGTTCACGTGAGAGGTAGTCCGTTTGAAGGTAACGCTTGCCAGATAATTCAGGCTAAGTTAATTTCACTCGTCGGTGGAAATGAACAAAGGCGAATCTGAAAATGGAAAATAAAAACTTAAAGAAGAAACAAACAAAAGAAAACGAAGATGAAGACTGAAGCTGGAGAAGCTTGAAGAGAGTCACGAAGGGAAGAAGTAAGAGCTCTTGAAGAGAGCGAGAAACTGGCATTCTGTCCTCTTAAGCAAACTCAGTCCACACCTCTTAGGGGTGAAACTGACCAATCGACGTGGAGTTCTGTGAGCGGGAAACTTGTTCCTTTGTCTTGTCGAAGCAGCTCATTTACCTAGTTTATGACATTGTAAAAAATGTAATTTCATACTCCACAAAGCCGTGCACAGAGAATCATACATTTTACTCTAGTCTCCTGTACGTGACCAACTCAGTTGGACTTAGAGGATTACAATGATACCAAGAAGCACATGAAAAATAATAGAAAAACAGGGTTACATTCATATGGATTATTCTGGGCATTTAGAGTTTATCTAACACCTCTAGAGAAGTCATAACTATACTACAATGAAAACAGAAACACATTGGTATACATGAATACATTTTACACTTGTCAGAACTACTTATTTCTGACTTCAAATGTGAGGAATGTCTGTATGTATGTGAGGAATGTCTGTAAAGTGTGCACTTTTAATGCAGACTCTGTGGTGCCAGGCCTAATTTACATGGCAAAACTCAAAGGGTTAAAAGCTTTCCAAAAACTCAGAATGATTAAGGCATGCGAGACTGTCCAGATACACTACACTACCTTGTCATGGACATTACCCCTGGATGTCCTGCCTGCCCTGTTATGGCCAAAGAGGCCATTACTGAACTCTCTGCATGATTTGACATTGCCCCAAAGGCCAACCCTAACCTCTTTATTTTATTTTCTCCAGTTCCACCTGATCTGCAGGTGGTCCTCAGCTAAGCCGTGGTTGTCTTCAGACCCATCTGCTCTGCTGTGGTTGTCCTCTGCTCTGACGTGGGGAACTTCAGTCCCGTCTACTCGGCTGTGGCGGTCATCTGCTCAACTGAGATGATCTTCAGTCCTGTCAGCGATTCCCTGGCCATCTGCCCTGCCCGCTCTGCTTGCTCCGCCCTGGCTCATTAATCCTCCTCAGTCCCCAGTCCTGATTCCTGTCCATGGACCTCCATCCCTCCCCTGGTTCCGCCTCTGCACGACCTCCATCCTAGATTTATGTGACTGTCTTAGGAGCCGGAGTGCCTATTTCACCTACAGTATGTCAGTCGCAGTGCCTTTAATAGCCTCCAGAGGGCACTCCTCCCTAGTCCTTTGCCATTCCATCATGGACAACATTTCTAATAAACCTTTGCCTGGACTCATTATCGTGTGATTACATCCAGCGCCGCCGCTCCCACCATGCGCATCACGCACTGTGCATGAAAAATCAGTCATCATATCATAGTCATAATAATTATAATGCCAATATTATTTCAGTATAGAAATATTATTAGGCACTTTTTAGGGATCTATATAACAAAACAGGCGGAACAAGAGTATTTAATTGCTCTAGAAAGTAACGATGATGCCGCTGCCCCTCCCCCCAAACACACTCAACTTCCTAAGCTCAGTGGTACGTTGGAGTACGCGGCGCCTGATGAAGTTTGACAGTAGGCTATTGTGTTATTGGTATTGAGTTATATGTTTGATAATAAAAGGTAAAACTGGCAAAAATAAACGTTTATTTTTTTTAGTGGGAGGGGGGTTGGGGGGTATGCTTAGGGCACCAAAATGGCTAGCAGCGGCACTGATTACATCCACCTGTATGTCATTAGCTTAGCTTGCCTGTGTATATAAGCCCTGTGTTTTCTCTCAGTCTTTGCAAAGTCTTGCTAAAGTCACACTGCTCTCTCTTGTGTCCTCTGTCATGGTTTATGTTCTTGATCTCCTACCCATTTTTCCTGTTTTTCCATGTTTTTCTGTGTCCTGGACTGTGTCATTGTTTGCCTTGGTTTAGACCCTCTGTCTGTTACATGTATTATGATTTTGGATTGCCTTAATAAAACTGCATTTGGATCTTCAACCTGTCTGTCAGAGCAGTTTGTGACAAATCCACTTTGCAAACAGCTTTGTTAAATATACATCTCTGTTTCTGTGACCAATGTTTACCGAGTTTGATGACTGATGATCTGAAAATAAGTTGACTTAAAAAGAACAGCTGAACATTATATCACAAATAAAATATATGGTAACACTAGTTTAGGGTCCAATTCTCACTATTAACTAATTGGTTATTAGCATGCATATTACTGGGATATTGGTTGTTTAATAGTGCTTAGTAAGTAATTAGGAGTTTACTGAGGCAAAAGTCATAGTTAATAGTTAGTTAATATAGTGAGAATTGGACCCTTTACATAAAGTGTAACCAAACATATCATTTTAATTGTTATTGCCTTGAGTTATTATTTTGAAATAAATGTAAAAATGCTTTAAAACACTAACAATATAATGTTCTATTTATTAAAACCAAGTATACATGTCATCAAGTTAATGTAAAAAATAAAAAATAGAATTTAATTTGCTTTCTTTTATGTTTTGAGCCATGAAAAACTAATGGATGAATTAACATTTGATTAAAAAAAACCCATTGCCTCAATTTCAGAACACCACTGCATGCCACACACACACATCTAAAAACACTTTCATAGAAAATTATTAAGTACAGTCTTTATCTTTATATGTGTGAAAGTAGATTAAGATGACTCTTCACACTTTTTATTTCCTAATGTGTAGATCTTTTTAAATTAGCACCGAACTACTGAATGTAATAATAATAATTATCAACATGCAAAAAAATCAGACTCAATGATCTCAATGATCATAGCTGTATTAGCTCTATGGCTCCAGGTGTTGGAACATGCAATAATCACTATTCGCCTCAGAGATAATTTAGGATCATGATCAGTCAGAATCCTATTACATTTGGAATTTGTCACTGGGATACATCTGCCGCCTTCTTAATAGATCATGCCGCTGTAATGGACAACAAAGTTAAATGGTGTTGTTTGACTTTTCTCCAGGCGATCGGGTGGACAGACAGAAGATAGAAACAGTGTGAATGAAAGGCCTCCTTTTCTCATAGCAGTGTGACGGCTGAGCCCTGTTTGAAATGAGGGCCGCAGTTTGATGGCTATCAGTGAGATGGAAAAGCACCGCTGAGCTAGCTTCCCTCTGAGAGTATTAAGAAATAAATTGTGCCTGTCATGTCAATGGGGATAATATTAGTCATGACATTACATTAGCCTGCTGATGAAAATAGAAGCAGATGTACTTTCCAATTCAACCGGAGCACTGAAACGAGATTCGCCAATTTTTTAGGCATTCATGCTCTATTGTTCCCTCTGCTTTATTGAAAATAATAATCATATGCGCTAATCAATCACAAGGCAAATGGTTATAAAAATAATACAGAATTTGATATGACATTGTGTTCTGTAACAGCTGATGACTTTTTATTAGAAATTTCCATTTAAGCAAGCATAAATATTATTTCAAACCACCTGAATTATAAACCCTGTAAAGCCTGACACATTTTTTTTTAAATGAAACGGTTTATTCAACCTTCAGACAAAATATATATGAAAAAAGTTATGCATATGAGTTTTGTTTTTGTATCACATTCATTCCATATATGCATCAGGCTTTAATGGCTCATAGTGAGAAAAAAAGCACCTGAGTTTTATTTAGAAGCAAAAATGTGCAATTTGGTGCAGATGCTGTCATTTATATAAAAACTTTGGATGAAAGGTAAGATGAAATTCTGATAGCTTTGTAATGTAAATGTATATCTTCAGATATTACTAACAATATAAAAGTTACTCCTAGGGCATGTAGATTGCGGACAACAGGTCTTTCAGCAAAGTTCTGATAATATTGATCATTTAGAGACCTTAAAATATCATGCATCATGATATAGGCTTTAGGGTTAAACGCAACTAAACATAATTTTTAGGTGTTACAGCCTCTAAAATCTCATCTGAGACAGTTGAACTCATGATCCCATTACATACAAATGTTGGCAGTATTCAGCCGCATCTGTCGGATTGTAAAGAGCAGCAGGTCTATGTGAGGAGGAGGATTTGCTTTGTAAACTAGATTTAGTTGATTTTCCTTTTGTTTGTTTTTCTCTCTAGGGAGCAATGCTTTGCTCATTAGCTTAAACACATTGCTTGTAATGGAAGCTAATGGTTTATGCATATGGAGAAATCAGCAAGTGCTTCTATGATGTAGTGTGATGTTTGTTTTATGGAAATCAAATAGCAGGATAAATCGAGGTCTTCTTTATGCGTAGACACTAACAGAGCATACAATATGGGCCGGCTGTGTGTTGTTCTATAATTTGAATAATTTCTTTGCATGACAAAATGGTTGATTCAGAAAAAACTAGGCAGGGCTTTAAAATATTTTTACATGATTAATAAAAAAATAAAAATAAAAAAAAACACATACCGAACCTGAGCAATCAAGATATAAGCAACCACACTGACCCAATGCATCTCTGAAATACTATAAAGAACCTCACCAGAGCATTTGTACAAACACCCAAATCCACATGAATGTCCTCAGTGACTTGAAGTATGAAATATGTAATTAAATATTTAATCAGGGATTCCCAATGCAGAAATATCAGGTGTTTTGATGAAGCTTGGCTAAAGCATTGGCTACATCATAAGCTTTTATTGTGCTTTCCTGATAGCGCTACGGCCCTGTTTAATAATCATTATAGGCCATAAAGAGAAATGGTGCACGGAATGTTTCATTAAGACTGTAATCCCAGGATACCGAAGCGTCACTCGGTCGGGTGACGACATGCTGCTGTGCTGCTGATACAGCAGGATGTCAGAAAAGAGCCATTTGGCCCCATCCAGAGCTGCTCCAGTGATTAGCATAAAACATTAAGAGAGAATAGAGCAGTATTTCATCATAGCAAACCAAATTAAATATTTGGTTCGGAAACAATGTACTAAAGATCAGCCATTAAAGTAATATATAAAGTAAAAATAAAAGACGATATTATTGATAATAGTTTCAACCGAACTCATAAGCAGGCCCAGATAGATGTTAGATAGATAGAACCCAGGAAGGGTTTTGATTTTGATGATTTTCAGCATTGGTTTGGGAGGAAAATCTGTGGAATTGATTTAAAAATGGTAAATGTAATTTGACAGAATTATAATAAACAAGAGAATCGGGACATGTAGAACATTTTAAATGATGGGAATTCTGATTATGGAAATTAGCAGAATTTTGTGTGGATTCTGCGCATACAGATGTAATGTAGGCCTGGTCACAAAATGGTAATGTTATGATTTTATTATGAATAAAGCAATTATATTGAATATTATGAATACATGGCAGACTGAATAGAGAACATTTTTGAACAACCATAAGTATTATTCTCTGACCTAAGCATTAATAAAATAAAGCAAGTCTCCAAACTGAGTCCCCAAAAGGATCATGTCTGTCTGCAGGGTGCTGGGATTGGCTGAGATCGGCTATCTTCCCTGAGGGCTACACCTCATACACACACCTTAAGGAGCCGTCTCCCTTCACTGGAGGTGGAAATGAGCCGGACTTAAGATGCTCCTGGTGTCGGTCTCTCAGGACAACTAAGCAGAGAGTCTGGGAATAATGTCTGCAGTGCAAAAGAACAGGGCAGTGCACGGTTTAATGTACTTTATCTAATTAACCCACCAGCTGGATATTATAATTTTATTCAGTAATTTCAGCTTAATTTGCATTGCATAAATATGACAATAACATAACACTAAAACATTTGTAAGCTGATTCGTGTTACTTAACTTATCAGCTCATCATATAGGCTACTATATAAATAGTTGTGCTTTTTGATCCATTTGATACACACATTTAAAACATACAGTCTTTCTCTTCAAGGAAAACAGACCAAGAATATTGATGAATCACCCTGCACTACATATATTTTTATCCAATGGAACATCTATCTAGAATGAGATACCATCAACTAGCAAGTACCAAATCATGATTCATAGCTGTGACAAAGTTCTTTCATCGTCTCGTGTTCGAGATCCACCTGTAGGAAGGGCATCCGTACCTGACCTCTGCAGAAGCATCCAATTGCACCAAGTCTGCCAAAAACAGACAGAAGCGCACAGCCAATGCCAGGTAAGGCCCCACCCCCCTACCTGCGGGCATATAAAGCCTGCATGCGCTGCTGTTCTCCAGTTTACATTCGCTTCTCGCAATCTCTGCGCGTGTGGTGTGCTGATTGTCGCGAAGGACCTTCACCCATTCTGCGTGGTCTGCTTGGGCCTTAAGCAAGCGGAAAAGGCTTTGGAGAACCCGGAGAACTGCAGTCATTGCCTGATGCTGCCCAGAAAAACTCCTGCAACGCTGCCTTAAGGTTGCCGCGACCCAGTGTGTCAAGCTTGGCTTTTCTGAATCGGATGGGAGACATAGTCCAAACCTGCGGGCGCTCCATGGCGCTATCTGTGGTGGGAGAGTGTGTGCTGTGGCTGAACCAGACAGTGGGAAGAGGGGGCGCCCCGGTAGAGCCTGACCGGGCTCTTTTTGGCCTCGCCATCGCATTGATGCAGCAACGATACGACGACAAGAAAAAGGAAAACGAGGCCTTCAAGTTATGCCTTTCCAGAAAAAGGCGGCCCCAAGCCAGGTGCCCCCTGCGCGTTTGCCTAACCCCTGTCTCGGGACGTGACTTCCATCAGGGCAAGGAAAAGCCCCACAACAAACCCCCGCCACGACAGAGCAATCCACCCTCTGCTAAGCCCTGGGGGAAAACGACTCCTGTCACGGTTGGAAAACCCTTGAACTGAACTCGAAACACAAGCGGAAGCGAGCTTAACTCCCCTGAGAATGTCAGGTCTGAGGATTTTGACATACATAGACGATTGGCTTATAATAGCCGAATCAAAGGAGAAAGTGTTGCAGGACACCTGCCGTGTGCTCACACACATCATATCTCTCGGGATCAGGGTGAATGTGAACAAAAGCAATTTTACACCCAGGCAGAGTGTGATCTTCCTGGGCTTGGAGCTGAACTCAGTCTCCATGCGAGCACGTCTCTCCCTAATGGGCTGTCTGTCGCAGTTCAGAGAGGGGGTGAAAGTGCAATTTCAGACTTGCCTCAGGCTGCAGGGTCTTATGGCTTCATCTATCCAGGTTTTGCCCCTAGGACTCCTGAGTATGAGCACGTTCATGAAATGGGTTTTGTCACTACATTTCAGCCCGTTAGGCGATCTTTCCCACGCTTTAACAGCGGCGCGCACCTGCACGGCAGCTCTACGCCACTGGAAGAGCGTGGACTTTTACGCACAGGGAACCCCTCTGGGGACGATTATGTTGCGGAAAGTTGTTACCACAGATGCGTCCTTAACAGGCTGGGGTGCCATCCTGGAGGGCAGAACGGTGAATGGTCTGTGGCAGAGCAGACTACATTCAGCGGCAAAATTATTTAGAGCTTTTGACCTTTTGGAAAGCTCTGAATTATTTTCTGCCTCGCCTGCAGGAATATGTGCTCCTACGCTGCGACAATACCACAGCTGTGGCATATATAAACCGTCAAGATGGCGTGCGCTCGTCGAAACTTCACGCTCTACCTTACAAGCTTTTGGTGTGGAGCAGGCGATTTTTCTTGTTGTTACACGACTCATGTTCTGAACAGAGGCGTGGACCTTCTATCAAGGGGGAATCTACTCTATGGAGATTGGCGCCTCCACCCTCAGATAGTGGGTATGATATGGATAAGATTCGGACAGACAACCACAGATCTATTTGCCACGTGCGAAAACTCCCATTGTCCCATGTTCTTCTCGCTAAAGGATGAGGACGCACCCCTCGGGGTAGATGCACTGGCCCACCCTTGCCCCAGAGTGCTGCTATATGCTTTTCCTTCTGTTATACGTCCAGACGTGGCGCCTCAAAGGGTGGTGTGATGGGCGTGGTCTCACATCATATCAGTGCGCAGTTCTTGATATTTTGTGTTTCCTTCAAGACCTTATGGATAAGGGCAGGTCCTTTTCCATGATTAAGGTTTACCTGGCAGTGATTTCCCCCTGAATGGGACCTCTCCATGGTGCTGGAGGCTCTGTCTCAATTCCCTTTTGAGCCCCTGGGAAATATTTCCCAACAGCTGCTGTCTTTCAAGACAGCTTTGCTTTTGGCCTTGGCATCAGCTAAACGTGTCAGTGAGCTACATGCACTCTCAGTCCATTCCTTGTGCACTAAATTCTCTCTTGGTGGAGATAAGGTTTTCCTTAAGCCTAATCCGGCCTTCATGCCAAAATGCTTCCCTGCGTTCACATCGGAGGTGTTAGAGCTGTCCGCTTTTCACCCTCCCCATTTTTTCCTCTGCGGAGGATCAAAGGCTGAATGCCCTGTGTCCTGTCCATGCCTTACAGACATTTTTGGCTAGGACCAGTGCTTTCCGGAAGAGTGGCCAGCTCTTATTTCATGGGCATCCCCTCGCAAGTGGAGTCCCATATCTAAGCCATGCCTCTCACATTAGCTTGTGGACGCTATAATAATGGCATATGAATCGGAGGGAGTGCAGCCCTCAGGGGTCAACAGAGCTCATTCCACCAGGGGCTTAGCCACCTCTTGGGCTCTATTCAGGGGAGTATCGCTCCAGGACATTTGCTCTGCTGCCATCTGGGCTTATTCCCATACATTTGTGCGTTACTACCGGCTGGATGTCACCAGAACCTGGGTAGCACATTCTGTTTTGGGGGTGGTCTCGTCTTAACCGTTCCTTCTCTTGTGTGTGTAACACACGTTTCATGTCCTGCCTGTACACAGCAGTTATGTGTGTGCGTCAGTATGGTGAGTTCATGATTATGGGACGTGTCAGGCACCGCCCCTTTGGGTGACCGTCTTTAACTGGCTTACAGAACCTCACTGTGAGTGTATTGGTTAATCGGGGAGCCTAGTTGTCTCTACTATAGGTGGATCTCGAACACGAGATTATGAAAGAGAACAATAGGTTACTGTTGTAACCCCGGTTCTCTGAAACATCTAGTGGAGAGATCCACCAGCTTTGCCCCGCTTACCGCACGAGAAGCGAATATACTGACTGGAGAACAGCAGTGCATGCAGACTTTATATGCACGCATGTAAGGGGTGGGGCCTTACCTGGCATTGGCTGCGCTCTTCTGTCTGTCTTGCCAGACTTGGTGCAATTGGATGCTTCTGCAGAGGTCAGGTACAGATGCCCTTCCCATAGGTGGATCTCTCCACTCGATGTTTCAGAAAACCGGGGTAACCTATTGGCACAGTTCACCCAAAAATGAAAATTCTGTCATAATTTCCTCACAATCATGTTGTTTTAAATCCGTATGTTTCTTTATTCTTCCGATTGCAAAAGAAGATATGAGTAACCAAAAATTTGCCAGACCCCATTAACTTCCATAGTATTAAAAAAAATATATACCATGGATGTCAATGGGGACCAGAACCATTTTATTTGCAACATTCTTCAAAATATATTATTTTGCGTTCAAAAGAACAAAGAAACTCATACAGGTTTAAAACAACATGATGGTGAGTAAATTATGACAATTTTCATTTTTGGGTGAACTGTCCCTTCAAGCCTATTAGCCATTTTAAAAAACGGACAACTCCCATGATATGCCCTGCCCAAACTTCCTGTTATTATAGAAAACAAAGTTGCATTCATTAAGCCAATTTATGGGGTCTTTTAAAAGTGAAGTGTGTAATTTATGCGCCTATAATGACACCAAACAAAATAGCAAAAATAATAACTGTTTTCAAACAGGTTTGCAGAATACTTAACCTATCTGCCATTGGTCAATCTAACAGATAGCCCTGCCCCAAACTCACACCATTGGTTGAATCAGTGTTGCTGGGCTGGTCAGAATGGTCAGCTATGTTTTGGAAGTGGCACAGTGTTTACACTTTCTGGGGAAATAAAATTTCCAATGTACACACGTTAACTTTAAATACTCCGCATTCTGCAAAATCCCACAGGAATCCATTAATGTCAGTCAAAGTTGTATGATCTATGATGAAGAGCAGAGGATCTGACGGGCTGGAATCAACCCAAGTAATGTTCACTGACATTTGGATAAAGTTGATTATCTTCTGTAGCTGCAGTGTCAGCGTTTCTCCATCTAAACAGAGTTATGGAGTAGAAAGTGAGATAAATAAAACACAGTGAATAACAGTTTCCATTTTGTTTTTCTATAGGCTGATGGACAAGAGAAAGTGTATATTAACTGTGTTTTGGACAATTTGGGAAAAGTTCACTGTTCAGCAACCAAAATGATCAAGAGATTTACAAAGTGTCTCTATTCCTCCCTTTAACAAACACTACATAGGTTTTCTCCATCATGATGTCCCCTGAACCCATACGATGGAGACTGAATTTGTGTGTGTGGTCCTTTCAGGTATCTCTGCAGGCAATCCCTAGTCCACTCAGCCAGCTGTCAAGGTGAGACAGTTTTACATGTTGAAGCTCCAATGCCCTTGTCCAATTTCACTTTGCAGTGAATCTGGGCTGAACACGCCAATCCTCATATTACCAAACAAATTAAATCAGCGAACTGGGAGGAGAAGCGGGGAGAGATCCTGTCAGACGCACAACAGCCTCTCCTCCCAGCCTGTCAGGAGATCAGGGCACTCTGAGAAGAGCTTGGTTAATTGGTTTAGGACGTGAAGTGTTTCTGACGAGCACCCAAAGACAGAGGAACTGCAGAGAATGATCTCAGGAGGAGAATTGGGAAAGTTCAGGTAATGAAGCTAATACTTTCAGCAGAGGTTCATTTTAGAGAAGCTTTGCAATGAGTAATTTAGCCTCACCAAACAAAATGACACTATGTACCTCTCCAACCAGCTAGTCAATGAAATCAGTGGTTATTTGTTCAGGAAGAATGAATTTTACTGCAAGCCACTTAAACGCTGATACCTTGACTAAATAAGCTATGGGCAGATTATGGACAGGAGTAATGGGTCATTTTGGCCCATTACTCCTGCCCAGGGCCTCTGATTGCCAGGGGCCTTAAGCTGAGAGGACCAATACCCAGAAACAAGCCAATGGGGATGCATAATTTCAAGGTGATGCACTGTGGTGCATTACCAAGTAAAAGTCATTTGAAGGAGCGCCACATGCTACAGCTGACCGAGGACAGATTGTGGTCCTGCGATGGCCTCGGGCATGTTTTAGATTTTCCCCTATGCACCTGACTGAAGTTAAACCAGGTATCCCTGACACCTGCAATATTATCCTCAGGTGACTCCCATTCTGACCGCGTTGGTTGACGCCAAATTGTAGCTACTCTGACCGCATTAGTTTCCTATGTTGTAACTTTTGTTTTTGAAAAACACTTTTTTACTTTTGTTAATTCTGAAAGATTGCAATGATGTGCATCCCACCCTGATATACTTCAAGTACATACTAAGTAAGCTGATATCGTTGTTATTGATTTGAATGAATGAATGACACATTACACCTTCGTGTAAGCGTCTCAGTTTTCTAGAACTTTCACTAACAGCCTAAGAATTATAGCTACCTAACCACATCAGAACCTCGTCCAAGAGCCTCACTCTGAACCGGACAACGTCTCGCCCCCTATGAACAATGACACTTGGGAATAAGATCTCTAATGTTCCACTAACCAGCTGCCTCAGACCATTTTCAGAGAGAATCCAACCAGCAAAAAGAGAACAACAGTTTTTATAGATCAGGAGCATAGCAAAGGTAACATGACATTACTCATCAGTATATCATTTTTATCTAATATATTCTACAAATATATAATTCAGCAAACTCTTCTGTTACTAAGTAAAAGCAAACCTGGATTTCTTGTTTACTTCACTTTGTTACTCAAAGTCATGAGTTTAGTTTCATTTCCCCTTTTGTTATATTCAGATGCGTCAGACACACACTGACTTTGGCCAAAGTGTTGGGGACATTTAGGTATCAAAAGCACATACATATCCTGCGAGGAAAAGAAGTTAATAATGATTAATTAAAAAAATTCCTTCACACACACCTGCATTTTTGGAGAACGAATCTTGAAAGATTACCAAAAAAAGATATAAAGTTGCAAATTCAAGGAAAATCTTGATTAACTCTGGTCCGTCTATATCAAGGGTGTCCAAACCTACTCCAGAAAGGCCCCCTTCCTGAAGAGTTTAGTCTGAACACAAATGAAATGCATCTGAACCAGACCCAGTCAAGGTTTTCAGGGTTACTAGAAACTCACAGGCAGATGTGTTGGAGCAGGTTGAAGCTGAACTCTGTAGGATTGAACACCCATGATTTATAAAGACCAAAGTAACCAGGCCTCAACTTATTAACAACTTTATATCTTGTTTTCTTGGACATCTTTCAAGAGGGGTCCTCCAAAGAGGCAGGTGCAAAAGCTATCCTTAAAGAGCTCAACTGTTCCCAGTACTAGAACAAGGCACTCCTTCAAATGACTTTTACTTGGTAATGCACCACAGAGCATCACCTTGAAAACTTTTGCCATTAATTTGTAGCAGCAGAAAATAATGGTTGCTCAACTGTATGAGAATTCTGCTATTCAGCAAAAACAATTCCAATTCAAATCCTGTGTAGAGGCGTTAAATGACATTTTCTTCGGTTCAAGGCACACTCGGTAAGATCGCGGATAAGAGGAACACAGGATGCTGTAATTTGTCTAGGGTGTGAAAAAAAGAGGTAATGTTTGTAGTTTATAGGTGACATTCTACGGACACATTTGCTCATGTCAGCTTAGCGTTTACACATTTTATCGTGAGCCTGCAGCTGTCGGCTCATATTAGGAAACAAGGTCAGAATCTGTAAGTCACTTCAACATCCATTTATTTGGATATTTTGATTTCACACTAATGACTGGAAGGGATCTGTATCAATCTGGTTTAATTCAAATACAACTGGACTTGCCAAATTAGCCTGGTTCTACCAGACTCTCGTACATTTCATTTGTACAGAGAGTCTGGCACCGCTATATTGACAAGCGTTAACTTCCTTGTAGGCGGGTATTCTATTGAAGTCTAAAACTATTGGATCTGCCCAGAGTCACTCACCAATCGCTAACGTTTGGTCGTGACATATGTCTTTTCCCGAACCCCGTGGGAGGATGGCCATAAACACAAAACTAAGCAAAGATTGTTCTTGCTCCGGCTTTAACTTCTTGATATTCGGCAGCGTTGCCACAACGGACCGAATGGCTTCGCTCGCATCTTTCTTATTTTGAACTACAACTAAAAATAACGCACGAGTCGACATCAACGTCATCGTTCTCAGCCACTCCCTCTGTTCGCTGATTGGCCCGGTAAAAAATTTATCGGAGAAAACCAAAGTCTACAGCGCAATCCCAGACGTAGTACTGAAGGAAAATGAAATTGAGCGGAAGTGCGTAGGAGGGCGGAGCCAGGCTATTGCCAAATAACCTTGGGTAAAACCAACTTAAACTGGCTTTAGCTGGAATTATACCAGGCACCCTATGAAGCAATGAATGATTAAATAGTTTAAATAACGATACTGCTTCCATTCTAGTATTTGGCCACATTACTACCGGTAATCCTAATTTAGTCCCAAATTAATCTGAAACATCACTGTAAAAGATGACCAATTCCAAACATGCAGAATACAAGTCTGTTAGTTTTTTTTATTATTAAAAATTCATAACTTGTTCTTCTCTTTGGTGATGTATGCTGAACTTCACAATTATTTAGTCCGCTTAAACAGTGCATCTCTTACAATTGACTGGATGGAGCCAATTGAAATACGATCGTGCAATCAACAACTGATGAATAGAACCCTAAGTTCCTTAGGAAAGTTCCTTCCCTACTTTTTTTTCGTAGGGAAACACGTTTCACCGGATGTACGTCACAATACAGAAGAAAAGATTTGCCACTCCCTCAGCTCCATCTTGACCAAAAAAAATGAATTCTCATTCAACTTTCACTCTTGAACGTTACTGAATTTTAGCAGGTAGATGAAGATCAAGATTATTTTCTTCTTCTCTTCTCTCTCATTGTGATGAAATGGTGGTTTGTTTGTCCTCCATGTGTCTGCCAACCACAGCTCTCCCCGAGGGGGCTCCATCAATCAGTTAGCCCACATCCTCCTCCTATCAGTCTAGACATCAACAGGCAATGTGTGTGTGTGTGTGTGTGTGTGTGTTATGGGGGGGGGGGGGGGGGGGGGGGGGGGGCACATCGCTCACATTCAGAGTTAAATATTGCAGCGCTTTCAAGTTCAGACAGTGTAGTTCTACATCAGCCCCCAGGACTGTTTGGCAAAGGACCTCAAAAGGAGGACAAAAATGGGAGTGTATGGTCCCTTACTGATGTTAGAAAGGGGCTGGAGAGAGATCAGAGGAAGAAGGATAAGCACCTGAGCTGTGCAAGCATACAGGGTTGAAGCAATGGTTTATGGGATTGAAGCAAGCACTGACAGCATGTGTAACTCTGAGAAGACGGCGCTGGGTGAGATATATTGACAGGGTGCAATAAAGAAGGAAAAGCAGACTGAGATCTGACCTGATGCGAATGACTCCACGGCGTGCTCTCACTCAGGTCTTCTCCTGCACTTCAGGCAATCAACAAGGTTATTCTTTCTGAAAGTGTCCTTCAATCAACCACCCACAGAGATGCATATCACAGCCGGGCTACACATCCACAGACATTCTTATGAAAACACCAATGGATTTTTTTCTTGAAAAAGAGCATTTTATTAAAACAAAATGCATATTTACATTGCCGAGGTAACTTTCCATATGTTGGCACAATATCCTGTACCTTTACAAAAGAGGGGAATGTATACAAAAATGCTTTTAGGTGCATCATTGAGATACAAACGCTTTGGGACACTCCTAAAAAGGCAAAATTGAAAACCCTTGAGCTGTAATAACGGATAAAATAATTGTATGTGCTATGAGTAACTAAAAATGAGCTAAATATAAAGCTACCCCAGTCTTAACGCTCATAAGTCTCTGCCTTTCCAGAGTATTTTGGGGGAAAAATTATCTACAGTAGAATGTTTGACAATAACATGGTGGCTTTAAATTGCACAAACCTGTAGAAAAGTACAAGCAATTAAGGGATGCAATGTAATTTTTACATGTACAAAGGTAAAAAAAGAAAAAAAAAACCCACAGACAATTTTAAATAATGAAACACAACAACATGCTGAACATTTCTGAGTGTTGATTCATGTAAATTAAAAGGCTGCCGTCAGTCAGAGAGAAATGGCAGAGGCGTAAAAGGAGAGCTTGATGGGAGTTGCATAAAATCTGCTGGGATAGCTGCTTCCCTTTTCCAGTGTGGAGCCAAGAAAAGGCTGTTGAAACAGTATTTTCTCAAAGGTTGTATTGTATCGTCACACTTCTTCGCTGACAATCACGACAGTCTCAACAAAAGCACTTTACAAAGCTCATCAGTTTTACAATAGTCTCTGTCCAACCAAACAAAGCTGCATGTATCTCTAACCTGTGAATATAACAGTGAATACTAAAGATCTTAGGTAATATCATGTTCTTTTTTAAATTACAGTTTGCACATTTTATAACCCCTTCCAAATACATGAATTCAAACCAAGGCATTTTTTTAAACATGTGCAGGACAAATTCATCCACTCTGACATTCTCTTTCACAGTATTGCCTTTATCTGAGATCTGCCAGGATTTCTTTCTTTACACAACCTACAACCAGGGGTGCCAGGCAGGATCCATGCGGCACAGGTTGTCCAGGCTGTTGGCGGCTGCCACTAACGTGTTTACTTTACTCTCACCACCCTCAAACTGAGCCAAGTTGTGAAGGCGGGTCATGATGGCTGTCACAGCTTTCTGGACCAGAGACACCAGCTGCTGGCTGTCCATGTTCTCAGGTTGTCCAGCTGGGGACAGAGGCATGGATGTATCCTCCTGCGTTTTCTTATGCCAAGCGATGATTTCGTCCCGAAGAACTGCTTTCAAGATGCCATCGACCTGATTGAGAGGAGAAACAGATCGAGAGTGGGTCTAGAATCCTAGAGACTGAAAGTCTAGAATCTCATTCTTCATTATTCTAGTTCTCCGTAAAGCGTACCTTGAAGTTAGGCTGAGCAAAGCAACGTGCTACCGCTATCATTGAAGCCGTGAGGGGTCCAGATACACCGATGGTGGTCAGGAACTCAGAGATGTTGGGCGTCAGCCTGAAGGGGACGGGCCGGTTGGCATCCAGATCACCAGTGGCATCATTAATATCGAAGCGGAAGTATGATACATTGAGTTTTCCTGTGTCCTGTTGGGGGAACAACACATAAGGGTGTGTCATTTAATTAATCTCGGAGAATCTGACCTTGTCAAACCAAAAGTACAATTTGCAGACTTCAGCTAACTTTGAGAGATAAATATCATGTGGCGCCATGTCATTAGTTTCCATCCAGAGAAATAAAGAAAATTTGGGAAAGGAGCCCATTTGCCCATGTGGGACTCAAGTGGGAGGAACATCAGAAAACAGCTAATCTATAGCACTCTGGGAAAAAATGGATAGCGTTGTAGACATCCGACCACAAAAATGGGAGGAAGTATCGATCCTACACCCACTGTGGTCTGCATCAGCATTTCAGCATATGAATAAAAGTCTCCATTTGCCTACTGATGCCCTTGACGTAGAGCGTCGTCATCACCAATAAAGTATTTCACAGACAACATGTTTAAGATTACATTTCATATAATAATATAATTATCTGAATAATGGTCTAAATTTAGATTTTTTTGTTTAATAATGATGGTGTCACTCAAATATTGTGAAACTCCAAGCACAATAAGAACATGTTCAAACGTGATTTAAGTTCAGTATTTAGACCCTGCACAGGACCAATCTCAATATCTGAAGTCAAACGGAAAGCTACCCTGGAAGTGATACACCAGGGAAATGCATGATGGTTTGTGTGCGTTATTGAGAGAGAGAGACGGAGACAAAGACAGCACATATCTGCTTGTCCGCTCTGCCTGCCGTGATAATCTCCCAGTGCCTAATGAGATCTGTAGAGTGGAACCGGCAGCAAGGGGGCTTACTATACCCACTTAGCCGCCCATTCGTCCGCCTGTCAGAAAACTGCAGATAAGAATCATAGGATGAGGTGCTTGTTTGACGCACATATCTAGTAAAAGACTTTCAAATGCACTCTGCGGACCTGCACTGACCCGATACCATATCGCAAATGTTGCAGGACAGCTAGAGAGTGGCCAACAAAAACTGAAGCATGGGTGATGACCCAACACACTGCTTTGGACTAATTGGATGCATGTATATTTGATGAAAGAGAGCTAGTGTAAAGTATGAGATCAGTTTCATTACGTCAAGTCATTCAGGTACCTGTGCGATCTGCAGCATCTCTGGGTTGAGACGGTTCAGGTGCAGCATGAACTCAGCCAGGCCGATTAGAGCAAGCTGGATGGTGAACATTTTGCGAAAAGTCCAGTAGTCTGTGGCGTTGGGGAAGGTGTGCAGAGCCCACTCCTTCAACATGCTACGAGGAACCATGTTGCCCTGGACCTCCTTTAGAATGTCACGCAGGACCTTAAAACATGGACAAAAAAGATGACTTGAAAAGATAGAAAAGCTATTTTATTGGTTCATTTACTTAACTGCACATTAGGGTAAATGTCCAGTTCATTTCCACCCAAAATCAAAAAGTTAGTGTATTTATTGTTTTTTATTATTCCCCAAGTCAAATCTATTGTTATTCTATTATTATTATTATTATTATTATTATTATTATATATAATTATTACTATGTTCACTACCATTAGGCATCCAAATCTTTATATAAAATATAAATATAGGAAAAAATATATTTAACATGTCCATAGCAATTTCATGAAATTTTCATACCTTTTTAATTTATATAGTTTTTACATTATTCATGGCATACCTGATGGCTGGCTTGAGTTCCTCTAGCCTGAACAGTCGCAAGCCGGTCATAATAGCGGGAAATGGGGTTGTCGTGCTCAATGCCTTTCTTAGCACATCGTTGCTTGTATATTTCCACCAGAGACAGAGACGATGGATTGTCCTCCACTAACCGCATTTGAGGAGACACCGCCACCACCCTTGGGACTGGGAAGACAACAGATTTAAGGAGGATATACTCTGCTGGCAAGCATGTCACATGACCTCTGGGACATCTCATACCTGAGAGAAATGCATTAATTCATGATAAAATAGAATGTGCATTTAACCATCCCTAAGATTATTAATTACGTTACAGCATCAAAATCAACCTCTTTTCTTTTCATTTAAAAAAGTAAAGACAAAATGTTCCAGCGAAAAGCTAAAACGTGGCACCATGGACCTTTAACCTGAAAGAGTTTCATCTTTAATGTGTCTGTCACAAAAAAGACAATTTAGATCTTCCTCCCTTAGTCTCCACAGGGAGAAAAGCAACCTCATTTTCATTCCTTCTGCTCCAGTCCCCTCTCTTTTTTCTTCTGTTACAACCACACAGCTTTTCTGGAACTTTTCACCCTAATCCAGCCTCTTTTTCTTCTCTTCTACCTCCACCAATCTATCTGACAGCAACTAGGCCATTGAGTCCAGCACTGAGCGCAAATGGACAGCATTCAAATGGGGCAGATCTGAACACATGTATGCCACAATTTAAAATATATGTCATTGAGAAGTAAAAATGTATTTAAAATAATTTATTTAATTTTATTCTTTTCTAATGTTTTAAGTATACTTCTACATGATTTTATTTTGATTATTTATTTATTACAAATAAACTTCAGACTTGAACCTGGTCATTGAAACGAAAGGTCATGTCCAAAGCACTGACATAAATAGATGTAGTCATGGGGAAGGGACCGTTTCTGTGTGATCTGTGGTTACCGCAGTACCTGTGAAGAAGAGGTGTCTCTTGGTGGTCTCTTTCCTCTTCTCCAGGCAGGGGTTGAGTAGCCGCAAGAGCTGCAACACACGCTCCTCTCTGCGGGACTCCGTCAGACATGCGTCATTCATCACCAAGTATGGATAAATCTTGCCGTTGTGCCCGCGGATGTAGAGGCGTCGAGCAGCTGTGTTGTGCTTTTGAACAATCTCCACCCTGGGCATGAACCTTAGGAGGTAGAGTAAGAGGGTGAGAGAGAAAATGATGGGTAAGTGACAAAGTAATCAAAGAATTAAGGTCTCAGCTGGAGTCTAGCTTAGAACTCCAATGGGAGGATAAAAAAAAATTTAATCAAAAACCACCTACGAGTCCTAAAGGCAGTCCTGAATAATTAGGATAGATCTGGTTTTTGCTGGCCCCTACACAGATGCAATTTGCAAAAATAAATCTAACTAGTTGGGTGAATAGATGATTAGTGAGGCTGACTAGCTTCGTTTTTTTTGTGATTTTGAGGGTTAATATATGTGATGCAGCAAAATTAATCAGGTATTGTTGAAACTAGGCTAATTATTTATGACTTCCTTAAGACAGATCAACAAGTCAGTTAATAGATGACTAAATGATCAGTCGACCAGCACAACCCAATTTCTGGTGTGTATTAATTGTTACCTGGCAATTTTGATGTAATAGTGTGTGGGCTTAGGCATGAGGAACTCTCCCGGGATCTCCACTTCGGCAGTCTGGGCCGAGAAGTTGCTAAGGAAACGGCATTTCTCCTCTATCAGGAAGAACTTAGGCAGCTGCTTCGTCTTGGCTTCCAGGATCTTGATCCACTTCTTCAGCTTTGAAATGAGATTGTGCAGCTTCATGGAGCCGGGAACACTGAAGTCAAAATCTGTGTATGGAAAGAGTGACGGGGCACGGTAAAACAGAGGAACAGATAGGTTGCTAAGAAAAAAAAAACTGCAAAAGAAGATGGAAAAAAAACAGGTGGAGGAAAAGACTCTGGATGTGTGAAATAGGAACACGTGGCAGAGCAAAAGTGGCAGAGAGTGTGAGAAAGAGACTGAGATGGGAGGAGACGTTATCTTTGGATCAGGGAAACAGAAGTAGTGCACTTCCTCCCAGGTTCCCCTTGCGACGTGATGGTGCCGATAACATCAAGGTTCATGATGAGGGGAAAAAAAAAGGATTAACTGCTCAATGCAACTTCAAAATGACATTGTGCATTAAGTTGGAGAACACGCACAAAAGGTATGGTCGGAATGCAAGCCACGTTCCAAATTTTAGAGACAACCTCCAGGCCAGAACATCTTTATCAAATAGGCTAAAAACTGCTCCACTTTCATACTTCTGTTGCGCCACATTAATAAAACCACATACCGCAGATACTGAAATGGATTGGTATTTAATTTTAGACATTTAAGAAGAAAACACCCTGCAGAAAAAATATCTTTGTATAATTAATGCTTTGGCAGAAGAGGCTTTAATTCAAAAGCATCTTGCATTGAGCTGCCACTCATGTCAAAGCCAGTGAGCTGCCACACAAAATGAAAGGCCATTTAAGAAACTCTTACTGCTCGCATGACACTTGCAATATCATCAACGTCCTGTGTGACATTTTGTTTAGCAGTAAACTGCCATAAGCACTGCTGCTCCTGCCCATTTCCATGCCCCAAATTAAATGATGTCGTATGAAATCAGACACGCTCTGTAATCTCCGCCAATCTGACTCTTTCTGAGAGACTTTAAGACTGTTTAGGTGCTTAATGACCAGTGAGCATTAAGAAAGAGATTTGACTTGAAAAGCACAGCTATGTGCAGCGGTCGGCTTGGTGCAATCAATTTAGAAAAAAATGAACAAACAATCCCCTGCAGCGACAGTGGGTTATTTTCATGGGTTATTTTCTGATAAATGTAGCACCTTTGAGCATGGATGGGGTGTACGATGTACTCAGTTTCAGCCTTCTCACTGACCCAGGATCAGTTCAACTCTAGGGGGATTTGAGCTCCCTGCTGCTGTAGAAAACAAAGTCTCTGCTCTCTGACCTGTGAATGAGATACACAGTAGGCGGAAGTTTTCTGCACCTAATAATGCTCGGGTGGTGGAGGTGGCCAAGCGCTAAAAATACCCCCCCTCCCCCCAATCGGCCGTCTGCCTGCGATGATCGCTGTGCAGCAGTCTCCGGTGAATTCTCTACTTTAAATTCCATCACAGAAATGCCTGACTGAACACAGTGTACAACACAACAGGAGCCCTGAAACAGCGTTGGCCCCGCAGACACGCTCCCGCTTTAGATCAATGTAGACAGCAATGCTCGAGAATAGCATAACCCCACAAAGGTAAAACAAGCGTTTCAGAAAAATAAACACCACTAGTATTCTATCACAGTACTTTTACTAGTATTTTTTACCCAGCACTACATTATTACTTTCAATACAAAGGTACACAATTTAAGCATTTATTTAAAAATGTATCTGTATATTGGTGTTTGTAAAGAAAAACTAAAAAAAATCTCCAAAAGTATATTCATGAAAAAATTATTTACAATATTAAAATGTTATGAAATGGCATTATGACCCCCATATATTTGAAACAAAAATAGCAAAGAGCTATGAGTATGGAGCAAATGTAACTCAGTTTTCAGTGTAAACAGAAACACTGATTCTAATGCCAGCAGCCATTTCACCCTGTAACCCAAGACTGGTCACCCACTGAAGCTAAGCAGGGTTGAGCCTGGTCAGTACCTGGATGAGAAATCTCCTGGGAAAAAACAGGTTGCTGCTGGAAGAGGTGTTAGTGAGGCCAGCAGAGAGTCCTTACCCTGTGGTATGTGTGGGTCCTAACGCCCCAGTATAGTGATGGGGACACTATAATGTCAAAGCACTGTCCTTCGGATGAAATGTTAAACCGAGGACCTGACTCTCTGTGGTCATAAATAAAAACAAAAAATTTGCAAGATGTCTTTCAAAAAAAATAAAAAAGTAGTAGGAGTAGGGGTGTAACCCCGGCATCCTGGCTAAATTTGCCCATTGGCCTCTTTCCATCATGGCCTCCTAATCATTCCCATATACTGTATATAGGCTACTGATTGGATTTATCACTCCGTCTCCTCTCCACCAATAAGCTGGTGTATGGGGGTGTTCTGACGCAGTATGGCTGCCATCGCATCATCCAGGTGGATGCTGCACATTGGTGATGATTGAGGAGATTCCCGCCTTCCATGTAAAGCACTTTGAGTACCCAAAAAAGCACTATATAAATGTAACAAATTATTATTATTATCATTAAAGGACTCTTTCCTTTTTCCGCATTGTGACGCTCTTGTTCGGTGTAGACAAAATTGTTATGCCATCACCCAATCAGTATTAAACCACAGGAAGATGTCAATAAAATAGCTTGTAAACAACTTGTCATCTAACATTACATTTACCTCAGGAAAATTTCCTTATGTCCATAGTACACACCCATTTATATATATATATATATATATATATATATATATATATATATATATATATATATTAAATATACATTTTACTTAAAATATAAGCAAATTTATACATTTTACAATTTTACATTTTCATTAAAAATAATTGAATTTTGTATAGTTCAATTTGAACATGTTTATGTCTTTAATATTAGTATGACGTTTTCTTAAATTGGTCAAATATTCTTTGAGTGCAAAAAACATTTAAATGAGATCTCATCAAAAGTTATTAATGTATTTATATTTTTTGCAAAAAGAAAAGAAAAAAAAGTCTTAGGGCAGCCCAGATTATGATAAACAATAACATACACCTGGCTTGCACGTGATTGGTTTTAAAGATTTTTAAAAAATGGTGCTGAGTGTTTGTTTGGACTTGTGTTGGAATGGAGAGGTTGGGAGGAGAAACTTTTAGGGAAAAGGAGAGAAGGATACAGAGATTGAAGAGGCTGTGTGCTTTGCTGGTTCCCCTCCAAAAACTCATTCCCAGTAGAGCGCGGTGTCAGGTGAGTAAAGAAGACTCGGGGCGCGCTGGCCACGCCTCACTGCACAGAGAAAGCTGGCACCACAACATCGGTTTTACACCCTCACACTCTTAACAGTCCTCTAAGGCCATGAACACACACACAGGCCTCCGGATAGAACTCAATATGAAGCAAACAAGAACAGTAGCTCCAGGATTCAAGGTTTACTGAGGTGGAGAGACTGTAGGTGGACATGGAAGGAGTGTAAACATATTCTGCTCTCCTGAGCAGAGGACAGCTGATGGGGAGTTTGTTTTAACATACGCCTCGGATCACACATGCTCTGCTTCCTGAGAGCCAGGTGTACACTGCGGGCACTGGAAGGTTATTGTCGGGCAATGTGTACAAAACTGGCCCCAGGAAAGAGCCGTGGCAACTTCTTCCGCACTCAGAGAGATTTAAAAAACAAACATCTTGGGGGGGGGGGGGGGGGGGGGGGGGGTGAAGGACATTTGGGATTTAAAGGTAAAGTCACAGAAAAAAACACAGCATTCGGTTCCTCACTAAACGTAAAACAAACACACAAACAAAACAAAAGGAGACTGATTAAAATGTACATGGGTAAAAGTGGGCCAGATAATTGGGTAACAAGCTCAACCTGTGGGATGAGTTTGGGGAAAAAACAAATTGTTGAAAAATGGAAGACAGGTGGAGCATTTGAAAATTATGTTTGCCATTTTGTTTGGTATCATAAGTGACAGAAATTCCACACTTCCCCTTAACCTAATGAAACTAAACAACAATCAAATTTTAAATAAAAGTAATATTACAAAATACAAAACATTTAGCAAATTACCAAAAAATGTTTTGTACTTTTTTCCTCCAAACCAATCCACACATAATTGGCACGTGTAGTGTTTTTTTTTTTGGGTAAGCATGTTGACTTAAAGCTGTGTAATTTCTTTACAGTCAACAGCACCTTTATACACACAGTTCTGCCCATAGTCATCTTCCCATTAAATCTAATCACATGGTTCACAGAGCCAATTATTCTCTGAGTCGGTCTGGTGGAGAGGCCTGTGGTTAACTCTGAGCAGAAGTGGTTATGCAGAACAGAGACAAGAACGAAAGCATGTGTAATTGTGCACAGGGGACGTGATCCTTTAAGTGTGCTTGCCTGCAGTTTAGACTTCTGCTGACACTTCTGCGAGAAGTCCACGTGTGACAGCTCATTCTCAAAGAGTCAGCTGACTTGAATTATTTTATCTTTGTCAATGATATTCAACTACATTTGAAAAAACAGCATTCAGAACGCACCAAACTTCTTTAATTTGCCATTTTAAATTGAAACAGAATAAAGGTGGGGGTTGATTTTGAGATTTGATTGGATCAAGAAAATCCAGCTATAAAGAGGGTTCCCAGACCATGACCAATTAATTTACATGATTTTTCATTGGATACGAATCTTAAGTTAATTTTATAGAGATTAGAATCACAAGACAAATTTATACTATCAAGTGTTGTTGTTAAACTAAAACGAATAATTTTTTTTCGGTAATTTAAATAAAGCTGAAATGGCAACTAAGTTAAACTAATAAGTTCAAGTTTAACTTAAGTACTAAAAAAATACTAAATTTTTTTAATAGAAATATTTTATATTATAAATTAAATAAATTCAAAAACGGATAAAAGTGACAAATGGCACAAAATTAAAAACAATTATATAAGCGAATACTAAATATTAATAAATACCATTGCAATACATGAAAATAACACTGATTTTGACTCAATAAATTTCCATGACTTTTTAGAATTTTAAATCTCACTTTTGAAATTACTTGATGTTTCTAAGTTTTTCATGACTGTAGGACAGTGGTTTTCAAACTTTTTCAAGAGCGACCTTTTTTAATTGACACGACCCTATTCTTAAGCCAAGCATACAGAATACAATGGGGCTAATTTGACTTTATTCTCTTTTAAAACACCGTTGTGCACAGATGGCACAAAAATTCAGCTCAGCACTTTTCGTAACAACCGCTTTTGATGATGCACGTGCACTGGCTCCTCCTTGACACGATCACAACGTATAGTTGATTCTGCACTAATTTGATCTAACTACTAATACAGGGATGATGCTAATTAACCGGTTAACTATTAACCGATCGTAAGAATTTTAACCAATTAATAGCCTACTATCATTTGCTGCATGCTTAAAAAATACACTAAGAATATTCCACAACAAATTCTTAAAATTTAATGATATTTAGAACAAAACAATAATGAAAAAAAAACTATATACAATACAAGCCAAAAATATAATTTAAAGCGAAAGTGAAAGTAAGCGGTGTTGGGCCCACGTAACACTCTCATTCAAATCAAAATATTCCCATATCCGCATTGTATTTGGATGCTAAACTATTATTTATTATAGGCTTGGTACTTCACACACGTTCCAATATTGACGGAAAAAAATCATCACTCTTCACATACGCAAAAATGTGTTTGGAAACATCCCAGTGGAGCAGTGCTTACAGTGAATGGCACGAATTGTACTACTGACTATTTAAACAGAGCAGTGTCAATTTTATATGTTAGGTTGACAATTTTATTTTGATAATGAACAGGCAGCGATGTCAAGATTGCAATGCTGGAATATGTTGTGTGTGTGTGAGTCGTGTGTTACTCCTTCATTTTTTTCATACAGGACATCATTCGAAACAGCAAAGTGTTTACTTATATTTGTGTACACTCGCAATAAAACACAACATTTCTGGAACTCATTACCACCCAAACTCAGAAACATCGATTCATTTTCCCACTTCAAATTGCAACTCAAAACACATCTGTTCAAATCTCACTTGATATCAATTGCTCTGCCTCTTTTTGTTGTTTTTAATGTTTATTTATTTCTGGTGCTTTTAAATGTCTTATGTATCCCTGTACGGTGTCTTTGAGTGCCGAGAAAGGCGCCTTTAAATAAAATGTATTATTATTATTATTATTAACATTGTGCTTTTGTAAAATAAAGAAAACAAACAAACTGCTGTCTCGGTTTCCTTTCCGTCAACTTGTTTGTGGAGCACCGCGCCTCACAGAAAGGAACCAAACTCAGCAGCATACTGTCGCAGTTTTTTCTTTCGTTTTATTAATCTGTCAATTAATCTGTCAATTATTTAAATAGCCATTTTCACATGTTTCTTTTATATAGGCCTATAGACTATGATTTCATGAAAACAAATTTTTTTTAAACAAATTTTTTTAATGTAATTCCATTTTCCTTAAATCATCCTGGCGACCCATTTTTTAAGTCTCGCGACCCTCGTTTGAATACCGCTACTCTAGGAAGACCCTGTATAATTTTTCAAACTGCATACAAACTCAGATTCAGATGCAAGAAAATTGCATTTTTTTACTTGGAGGTGGAAAAATGTCACTTTGCTGAAAGATATTTTCCTATGTAAAATAACATGCACAAGAATTGAATTGTGTTTTCTGACCTGTGGTGAACTGGCCCTTCATCTTCTGAAACACAGGGTCTTGAGCGGTGGCTTGAGCTCGGCGGGCAAGGGACTCTGAGGCAGCGCTGGAGAACATGGTGGACACATTAGAGACATTCTCCAGGCCCACGCCAAACGTGCTGACCAGCTTTTTCACAAAGTTGAGTGTATGTGGAGTGATTTTAGCATCAGACACAGCTCCGCTCTTTTCGAATGCCACAGAATAGCATTTCGCCAAGCCCTGCTGTAGCTGCCGCAAAACCTGGGGAAGGAAATGAGGGAAAGATGAGAAACCAAGGATGAATGGTTAACCAGTTTTTATCAATTTACCATGAAGGATAAAACTATTTCCACATATTCAATCCAATTTGCCATTTTGATAATACAAAAAATCCTTCAGAGGCGAATATGTTCACCAGAGATCAGTAAAAGCCTGCCTCTACCGGTCTCTGCTGCAGAGATTAAGCTTAGACTTCAAGTGAAGAAGATTTACCATTAACAGACAAATTTAGTCTGGGACTACACTTCATCAATGTCTGGAAAATTAAACCCATGTTTTACTTCACTGAGCTCTCTCAATGCCAATTTATTTCATCCTCCAGTTCTCCTTGCTAAACTTTCTTTCCACGCCCTTTTTCTCTCCTCTTCTTCGGCCGTTTGTCGCCGCGTGTCCCCACAGGAGTGGGGCTCTTGAATCCCTGTCCAGTCTCGACGCAACACCGCATCAGCCCTGTCACAGCAATCCAATCTCCACACATTTAGTCTACACTCCCCTCACCCATCAATCATGACGAGCCCCTCGCCAAAGCCCGATTAGCACTGAAGCGCCAATGTCCACCTGCACTGCAAAACCACTTTTCAGCCTCACTGAGCCCCAATCGTTCCCCTCTGTCAGGTTTCATCTAGTCAGCCGGCTCTCTGAAAACAGCTACGTGTACGAGAGCATGCGGCATGAGACTAAAGAACGTAAGCAAACCGGACAGAAAACGCATTCATGTCATGTTTAACTTGCGCTTGGGGCTGATGTGCTTTAAGAGGTAGCCACTCACCTTTGGAATACAAAAACTCTCTCTTTAACACATAAAACCACTCACCTCTTCATGCCAGTTCTCCCTGAACCAGACCATCTGGTCCACGATGCCCTCCAGAGAGGAAAGAAGGGTGGGGTGGAGCTCACGCTGCATGTGCATGATCCGGCTGCAGCGCCACATGGGAGCGGTGGCACGGATGGGACCTGGGTCAGACGCAGAGTGGGCTTGGGCAGTCGCTGAACTGGGCTGCTGCTGGCCAGAGTCTGAGGAAAAGTGAGAAGCAACAGCACATGAAGAAAAAAAAAGTTGTCTTCTGTAGAACTTTATATTGTTGGATATGAATGTTCTGAAAAAACTACAGTCATACCGCTCTTGTAGCGCTCCCTCTGCTCGATTTTCAGCGTCAGGTACAGGGTTCGGATCGGAAAGTACACTGCTTGAGGGTAGACACGTCCCACCTGAGAGAAACAGTTGCAGATTACATTTCAGATCGTCCCTGTGGGCTTGGGTCAGAGCGAGAGTGAGAAACGTTGTGCTGACATGTTTTGAAACTTCTCTATGATAGTGCAGGCTTTTGAAAATGAAACCGTAGGGGGAAAGCAATGAGATGGACAAACATCAAGGGCAGATTAAAACCATGGCTCAATATGACACTCACTAAAAGCTTGTCAAACTCGAGTGTACACTTTCTCCTTTTCTGAGATCTGCTGTGTCCTTGAACAGCATTACAAAAAGAAGGCTCAGGATTTTAAATGCTTTAGCCCAAAAGCTCATGTTTTTTCTTAAAATTGCAATGATACATTGGCACTAAGAACAAAAGTCTTTAATTAACATTAACACAGAGTTGATCATGCGTAATATCACAGTAAAGGCCCGTTCACAGCAAGGACGATAACTATAACGATAAAGGTAAAAATCTTTATCTTTTTATATTGTAAAATTCATAAAGATTTTTATATTGTAAAAATCATTCTAAATATAAAAGAATAGCAGAGTCCACACCACAACTATAACGGCACAGAGAAACAATATCGTTGGAATCAATTTTTCGTAACTTTTTTTTTCCAGCTGATGAATGATAAAAGCTTTGGCAGCCAATCAGAATTCACCCTGCTTTTTAGGGAGCTTGAGCATTTAAAGTGGAAGACGCTATGATTGCAGTGCATGCTTAGAATAAACAGAACAATAACGTGCATTGGTGTGGACACTAATATAGTTGTTATAGTTACTGATGTATAAATCATTATAGTTATCATTATAGTTGTCACTATACACACACCAGTGGCGGCTGCTGGTCTTCAAAGAGGGAAAACTTATTTTCTGCCTACATCATAAAAATTGTTCATTTATTTATAGGCCTACTTAAATATATACTGTATGAATGAAAGAACAAACAATCTGAAAAAAAAGATATTAAACTCGACGGAGGAAATGTGGGAATTAGGTTAAACTGAAACAAGGAATGTGGTGTATAATTGTGTGAAATGTATGATGAAACTTGGCTAGCAATTACGCCAAGCAAATACCAAGAAATAGGTTACAGCAGTTTGTCTTTCGACTACACTTGCAAAATCCGCGGTGGGACAGAACTCGAATAGCATCAGCGTCAGCGACGTTTTATAGTAAAAATCGCTGTCAATCAAAAGGAGATGCAGTCTTTGGACAGACCCTCCAATCATCACGCAGAAGCCCGGAGTCCAGGCCCACCCACTCCTCCATTCACCCCAGAGAAGCTGAGCGTCCGTGTGCGGGGCATAATCGCAGATCTAATGTCTAGTTTCGAAGCACTGAAAAAAACTGATCAAAGCAGCCCCATTGAAGTCAATGGACGCTAGGCTTCAACAGGGAAATGCACTGTGACGCTCCGGGAATGAATGAGAAGGAAATCGAGTCAGCCGACCTGCTATATGTAGCCGATTCTGAACGAACTCGTCTTAGAGATGAACGTGTACTAACGCATTTGTAGTCAATAAAATGTTAACACAATAGTACATATTTGACCATTAATTTTTTGTCATTATAGGGGAAGCCAAGCTTCCCTTGCAGTCTTAATAAAATCCCCACTGTCACACACACACACCCATATGTATGTACATATACAGGTCCTTCTCAAAAAATTAGCATATTGTGATAAAGTTCATTATTTTCCATAATGTAATGATAAAAATTAAACTTTCATATATTTTAGATTCATTGCACACCAACTGATATATTTCAAGTCTTTTATTGTTTTAATACTGATGATTTTGGCATACAGCTCATGAAAACCCAAAATTCCTATCTCAAAAAATTAGCATATGATGAAAAGGGTCTCTAAACGAGCTATTAACCTAATCATCTGAATCAACTAATTAACTCTAAACACCTGCAAAAGATTCCTGAGGCTTTTAAAAACTCCCAGCCCGTTTCATTACTCAAAACAGCAATCATGGGTAAGACTGCCGACCTGACTGCTGTCCAGAAGGCCATCATTGACACCCTCAAGCAAGAGGGTAAGACACAGAAAGAAATTTCTGAACAAATAGGCTGTTCCCAGAGTGCTGTACCAAGGCACCTCAGTGGGAAGTCTGTGGGAAGGAAAAAGTGTGGCAAAAAACGCTGCACAACGAGAAGAGGTGACCGGACCCTGAGGAAGATTGTCGAGAAGGACCGATTCCAGACCTTGGGGGACCTGCGGAAGCAGTGGACTGAGTCTGGAGTAGAAACATCCAGAGCCACCGTGCACAGGCGTGTGCAGGAAATGGGCTACAGGTGCCGCATTCCCCAGGTCAAGCCACTTTTGAACCAGAAACAGCGGCAGAAGCGCCTGACCTGGGCTACAGAGAAGCAGCACTGGACTGTTGCTCAGTGGTCCAAAGTACTTTTTTCGGATGAAAGCAAATTTTGCATGTCATTCGGAAATCAAGGTGCCAGAGTCTGGAGGAAGACTGGGGAGAAGGAAATGCCAAAATGCCTGAAGTCCAGTGTCAAGTACCCACAGTCTGTGATGGTCTGGGGTGCCATGTCAGCTGCTGGTGTTGGTCCACTGTGTTTTATCAAGGGCAGGGTCAATGCAGCTAGCTATCAGGAGATTTTGGAGCACTTCCTGCTTCCATCTGCTGAAAAGCTTTATGGAGATGAAGATTTCATTTTTCAGCACGACCTTGCACCTGCTCACAGTGCCAAAACCACTGGTAAATGGTTTACTGACCATGGTATTACTGTGCTCAATTGGCCTGCCAACTCTCCTGACCTGAACCCCATAGAGAATCTGTGGGATATTGTGAAGAGAAAGTTGAGAGACGCAAGACCCAACACTCTGGATGAGCTTAAGGCCGCTATCGAAGCATCCTGGGCCTCCATAACACCTCAGCAGTGCCACAGGCTGATTGCCTCCATGCCATGCCGCATTGAAGCAGTCATTTCTGCAAAAGGATTCCCGACCAAGTATTGAGTGCATAAGTGAACATAATTATTTGAAGGTTGAGATTTTTTGAATTAAAAACACTTCTTTTATTGGTCGGATGAAATATGCTAATTTTTTGAGATAGGAATTTTGGGTTTTCATGAGCTGTATGCCAAAATCATCAGTATTAAAACAATAAAAGACCTGAAATATTTCAGTTGGTGTGCAATGAATCTAAAATATACGAAAGTTTAATTTTTATCATTACATTATGGAAAATAATGAACTTCATCACAATATGCTAATTTTTTTAGAAGGACCTGTACATTAGTGATGCGCAGATAACGGTTATATCCGCAGACACTGTGGATAATCTGTGGGTTGGGGGGGGGGGGGGGGGGGGGCAAGTAATAAAAATATAACATTAACATTTATGAAAACCAAGCAATGAAAAAAAGCATGTCATTAAGACTGTAATATTAACTTAGCCTACCTGTCGAGGAGAAAGCAGGACTTCAGCGTCTCTTTTGAAATCTTTCTCCTGCATTAGTTCTTTCCGCCTGGAAAAAGCTATCCCGACATTGACATTTTTGTAATCTCCGGTCACGTTTCCTTTTACGTTTAAATTTGGACTTTTTTGGCGACGAGGATTTCTTCTCCTGTGGCTCGGCATATGTATGCCATTAAAAATAACAGTGCAATGCAGCCTTTTAAACTTGCCGGGGCAGTGAAGCGCCTCTCACTGCTCTGCTCCTCCGTTTCTGCTGCTTTCAGTCACGTGACGCTGGCTCTGAACGAAAACGCGTTATGGAACGCGTTTGCCTAGTACTTTTCGACCCTCTCTGCTTTTATAGTTTTTCAAGATGGCGAAACGACATGGAAGCCTCTGTTTTTATCATAAAAATTTTATCATCTCAATATTTTCTGGGATTTTATCGATAATGATAATTTGACGATATTTTGAGTGTGTTTGAGTTAGCAGGCTTAAAACTGCCGTTGACAGCTGACTCCTAAAGTTTTTGATATTTTTCATATTCTGTGTGATGGTCAGTTTATAGCAGTGACAGAAATGATCTTTTCCAAGAAGTTTAAATGGATTTTTACCTTTTATGGGCTTTATGACGCATTTTTGTAACTAAATGTTTGCATCATCTTGTGTGTCAAATTCTTACATTTAATCAATTAATTCTATTAGAATATTAAGACACAATAGGGCTGTAACCAATTAAATGAAATCAGTATGAATGGTACCTATGGTATGTTTTTGAACAATTGGAAACCTGTTTGAAAACTGTAAGTCTACTTCACATATTTTGAAGAAAAAAAATGTCTGCCCCCAGGCTCTATACTTTAAATCCAACCAACAGAGGAGTCTGACTCATAACCCAATCTTTGGATCCTTTTATTGTTATGAAATAGTCCCAAAAACATGATTATCAACGTGTTCCTCTCTTCTTTCTCTCCTGACACGCAATATCCGTGAGGGGTGTTAATGTTGTCCGCATCAGTGTGAGGGGAGATGAAGACAAATATGAAGGCGGCAGACAGCGTTCCTTCTCAAACCACCCGCAGCCCCTCTCAGGTCTCACAGCACCCAGCTCAAGCAGGCCATTAGTGTGGAAACACGATCTTTGTCAAGCAGACGGCGGAAAACAGGCTGGCCTTTAGGTGTAAAGAGACACCTCTGAGTCCAGATGGGCTTTTACATGAAAAGCAGCCACGGCCAAGACCTTCTGTTAAGAGCTTGTTAAGTATCGCATTAAAAATGAACGAGGCAAAAGGGGAAGAGATCACCCCTAAAATTGGAGAGAATTCTCGTCATATTTTAGGGTGTGCGAGTGCTGGCATGTGATGGGTGTCTGTGTGCGTAAAGGTGTTGAGTTTCTCGCCTCGGTTTCATCTCAAGGCACCCAACAGCTCACCTTCATCAATATTTCATTAAACGTTTTTAAAACATCCCGCCAACTGGAGCACAGCTAAATAATTCAGAGCCCGAGATAAAGGTGCTCCATCCGCTGGAGATTCCACTTGAAAATCAAGAGTTTTACAAAACATCTAACTTTCACTCATCATCCTTGCCTTAGATCAGACCCCAAAGATCCTTCAACAAGGAGACTTGTCATCCCTAAAACAGCCTTGACAACTCCATTAATTGAGATTATGGTGTGCAAACATATCCATTTCATTGGGTGCTTATCAGGGGCTCAAGTGTACTTAATCTCAAAGTGAAGCATTTCCACTGCACGGGTGCGTCAGCGCTGAAATGGAGAGATTAGAAGTCGCTGGTCTGGCATGTGTACGTGAGAAAAGAGGTGGTCGAGCTGCATGCAAAACCCGTTTGGAACGTGTCAGTGAACGAGAGGGGGATTTAACCGTCATTTTATGTGGGTTAAGAACACAGAACTCTCTCCTCCATATCTTTTTTCTCCCTCTCTCGTTGAGCCCTTGGAGCAGCGGTTTCCTCTTTGAAGTTCAGGAGCTTTTTAAATGGCTTGGAAATAATACTCCATCGAGGAGGAAAAATTTGTCTCTTGTTTAATTGGTGGTTCTGTTCCCACAGTTGGAGAGTGTTTGATATTAACCCAATAACAATGCTATGCACAAATAATTAAAAAGGGAACCCGTAGAACTATTAATTTGACAAAGAGGGGACTGACTGAAGACTGTCTCTTATTAAAGACCGCAGAAGAAATTAATCTTGATTAGACAGATATATCAAGCATGAATGTACTGCTAAGAAAAGGTAATGTAGTGTGGAATCCAACCTGGCTTATGAGGTTGAGGAGTGGTTTCCCCTCTGAGCCCACCAGACACGTGAGGAGCTGAGGGATCCAAGCCAGCCACTGGATGGGCGGCACTCCAATGCAGTATTTGTCCACAGCGTCGGCCAAGGTGTTCTTATCGTCAAAACTCAACAGCCACAGCACCTGAAGAAGAGAAACAGTCTCTTTTGGTAATAGTTTTGATTTTATAAATCCTGCTGCAGGACAATTCATATCATAAATACATGTTTTATGTCTAGAGATATCAATAGAAACACCCAGGATTTATGTAAAATAAAGAAAAATTACATTGACATTTTACTTGAACAAAATTCATTTTATATTTAATACCATAGACATTTAAAATGAATAATACATTTAAAATAATTATAATACACAGTCAAATTGGCAAAGGAGGGATAATTTATATAAAAACAACAGGCAAACTTTCTGTAAACACTCACTAAAATGAGACAATTTGTCTTTTTATTTGCATTAATGTGCAAAATACCTCTTCATGAAGACATACATGTAGTCACTAAAGTAATTTAAAAAGTCAAGTCTCCAAGTCAATTTTTTTTTCAATCTCTGGCTCAAACATTCATAAGAAGTAGGTTTGGATGAAAATGTTCATCAACCTGTAGGACTGAACGGGTAACGTTTTCATTTTAAACTAAAACTATGTCAGCGATTGAAGATGAGGCCTTTAGCTCCTTGAAATACCTACTCAAGGGCTTAATGGCTTGTAAAATCATCTCGGCCACTTCACTCCAACCAGCTGCTGCCTTTTCTTGCTATTGTTGGTGGGGCTCTGGTACAGTGGCCAGTAACAGATAAACCGTCCTCTTAGCTGAGGCCTGATGGAGACATTAAGCACCGGACAGCCCGGACCACATGGCTTACGGATAATTACTGATAATCAGCGAGCAGCTACTCTCATTAATCACGTGTAAACTACGCCACCGTCTCTGAAGCTTCAACGACCAGCAGCACTCCAGACACAATCTAAAGTGCCCCTTCAATCCCATGCTGAAAAAAAGGAAAAAGCTAAATAGAGCCGTTTGATCTAGCGTACAGTACTCGACAGAGCAGACTGCCATGTACATACTATCCATACAAAACCCATCATCTAGTCTAATAATATAATTACATCCATCATTGGAGGTTCATCAGTCTGAATGCAGTGCATCCCCTCGCCACAGCTGCATTAATTCAGAAATGGCACACAGTGACGGATATGCCCCCCATTTAACAAAGCCATCAGAGCAGAATGGGTTTACTGGACCTCAAATGAGCACTGAGTTTGCCTGTGTTTTATGGTAAATGGGTTTAATGGTAAAACTAATTACAGACCTGTCAAAAAACAAGCTACCCTTTTATGACATGCTCTGTGCATCTCCGCCAACCATTTTTGCCAGTTATAACAAGTAAATCACTAAGCGCATGTTGTCATCTAGATCAGCAATTCCCAAACTGTGGTCTGTTAAAATATAAAATAATATTTTTTTACCTTCATTTTACCAGAAAATCCCCATAAAAAAACAAAAAGTAAAAAGAATTTGTAGGCCTATATTGATATAAAATTTAAATTAAATTGTCAAGTTATTGTGCGATTACTAAAATAGGCTAGTGGCGCTCGGCCGTGATGTTCAAGATCAGTGCCATTAGAACCACAACATGGATCGGTGGATAGCAACAGGTTTTCTGAACAGAAAAGCGGCAGAGGTAACGAAATGTTTATAAATGGAATGAATAAGGCCTGTTATTATTTTAATTTCCAGTTAGTTTCTTGATATCGTGTTTCTGAAATGTTTTGCGGATGTGCTGTTAAGTGGACAAACTCAAGCTTACTTTTTGAGGACTTGTAAAACTCTGAAGATTAATAATCCCCTAAAATCGCCAAAGGTTTTGAAAATGTTGACACTATCCAAGTGTTCTTATTACTGTATAGATTTCATACTCCATTGCTATGGAAATAAGCCTGTTGTTCAAATGAACCTGATTATGCCCTCGGCGCTTGAGTAAATAAAAAAATAAAATATGCGGCAGCCGTTGTGTGCAGTAAACTTTCTTTTAACAAGCCTGTTGTACCGATGTGATGACCAGTTATAGTTTTAGTGCTAGTAAGCCTATTTAGAGGTGCGGATTAATTCGGGTAGGACTGTGTGTAGACATATTTTATTATGTGTATTATGAGGTGGTCCATGAAAACTCTTGATTACAAATAGTGGTCCACACACACAAAACGTTTGAAAACTCCTGAACTAGATTAAGCAGTATGATAGGCCATTGATCAGTAGTTCTAGATGTTTTATTGGTTGGTTTATGCAGCTGTCTCATTGTTTTAAAGGGTTAGGCTACCAGTGTTATTACAATTAACGAAAACTAAAACAAAATGTCTTTATTCATTGAAAATAAAACTAACTGTGATTTACTGAGAATTTTTACGTAGTTAAGAATTTTTCAATTATACCATTTGGCGCATTAACTATTGGCAGCCTTATAAATAAGGTAAATAATGCTTTTCCTGCTTCTCTTCATAGGTGGATCTCAACCACAAGATAATGATAGAGAACAATGATAGAGTACTGTTTACCTATTTAACAAACATTTGGGTGCATGATTTTATACTGACATTGTCCTCATTGGTGGAAGAAACCTGGACAACTCAATGAGGTCAGCAAGAGAGAGGAGATCTTACCTTGGCCAGGTATTTGCGTGACTTGCTCTCGTTCTGATGGCGGCAGGCGTGTAGGTAACAGGTAATGGCGGAGACGCCAAGGTGGGGCTGGCGGTCTTTGACAAATATGTTCTCCAAGTAGTCTCCCCACATAGCCCAGGCTTTCACCAGAACATCATGCATCTGCACTGCCGCAGAGAATGCCTTATTTGCTTCCTCTGACCTGGTAGAAGAGAGAGATAAGTCGAAAAATTGAATGAGCGGGGAATGTGTCAGTTCTGATCATCACAATCTTGATTTCTCAAGAATGTAAAGAATCTCAGTCATTTGGAGGATTATGCTTGAGTCAGTAAAATATATGCAAATGGTACACTGGTAAACAGGAGCCATGTAAAATTGATCATGATTACATGCCCAGTTTGAGGAGTATCTGATGGAAAAAACTTGAGAAACACAATTACTTCAAAAAAAAAAAAAAAATCCAGCTGGCCAGCACCTAACTGAAATTAGCTGACTGGGTGCAACATTTTTGTTTCATCAGCCGTTTTAGAGCTTTGACAATTTGTCCCCCAAGAGCATCTTTTCTAGGGCCCTTTTATACAAGCAGTTTAAGAATAGAAGTTTAGAAAGCCTCGTAAAGAGCTTTATAAGGGACTGAAAGAACTGGATGGGACACATAATCTGTGCTTGAGGCCTCTGTCCTTACCATCACCATCTCTAAATGTTACCCAACGACACACCTACTAAACCAATCACATATAATGGGAACTTTTAATGAGTATGTGGCAAGCAACAGAATAACACTTGATTGCAATGGGAGTCTGGGGAGGCCAAATCCACTGAAGCGTCTCGTCAGTCGTGGACATGTATAATATGTTTCTGCTCATGGCCTTTGCTGAGAGTCAGGCCTGGAGAGCAGATAAGTCCCCACGCCCAGTCAAGTGTCAAACATCTTCCTCCGACAGCTCTGCTGCTTTATCAAATCCCTACGTTAATATTCATAGAGAGTGAAAATATAATGATTACATTAGGCCCTGCTGAGGCTGGGGGAAACTTCTGCTGATCACAGAGATTTCAGAAATTGCTATTGAGTTAATTATTCAGCATGTGTATTTAATAAGCTATTTCAATCCAGTGCCAGGCTCTGGGCGCACCATCAATTCACCCATGATGAGGAAAAGAACAAGGCCTATATGAAGCTAAGATGTTGCAAAAAAACAGGTTATCATCAATATAGGTTTATTAGATAACGACATGATGGTGTTTTGTTCTGGATATTAAATTATCAATAAAATGCAATTCATACTGACAATGATTTGAATTCACCTCATCTATGAAAAAAACTGAATTAATTCAATTTGCTATTATAATAGTTACCTTAAATTGGCAAGTGGTTTTGTATTATTGTAAAGAACAATTATAATTATATGCAGTTAAAACTATTTAATTATATAATTAAAGAAACCTTTAAAATTTTGTAAAAATTATCATAAATAATATAATTAAATAAATGTTTGATTATATATATATATATATATATATATATATATATATATATATATATGTTAGGTGTGTAACATGGCCATTCATTATTCTTTTTATTTTGATGGCCCTGAAAAAAAAGACCTATGCAAGAGTACATCTGTTTACTGCTTAGTGCTTAATACACTAAAGGAGGCTGTACTGTACCAACGACCTCAGTCAGGACTAAATGCCACTAGGTGGAACAACCTGTAATTTGCACTAGTGTCTGTTCAAAATAAAAATAAAAAAACCTAGCATTGTGGATTCTCATTATTTATTAGTTGCTTATTAGCATGCATATGGATATTGGTTGTTTATTATTATTAAATGCCTTATTCTGCATGACCTTATTCTACATCCCTTAATCCTACCCAATAGTTAAACTTAACATCCTTGCTAACTAATAAGCAGTGATTAGGGGTTTATTGAAGCAAAACTCATAGCTAATATTTAGTTAATAGTGAGAATTGGACCCTAAACTAAAGTGTGACCATTTTTCCTATTGTACCGAACGTGTATCGAACTGTGACCTCAAAACAGAGGTACGTACCAAACCGTGACTTCTGTGTACAGTTACAACCCTAATATAGTAATCTATATTTTTCTTCAATCATGTACGATACTGACATGAAAAGACTACATTTCTTAAAAATTACCACATACATTTTAAATGAGATGTTTTAAAAGATTCTCCTGTTCATTATCTTGAATTCCTTACAATTACATGACAGATTTTCATCAGAGTGCCTCGTGAAAATGCCAGTCAGTAAAAGATGACAGGAGATAATCACTCATCATGAGTTCAATGTCATTATCCTCTGCCGCAGACATGCTGTATAAGGTTAATTACTCATCATACTCTCAATATTGACTGTTAACGACTGTTCTGACCTCATTATTGGAATAAAGTTTTAGAAGTGATGATTATTGGCACAAACACATGCACCCGCACAGATGTTTATCTTTCCTCTCCATAATGATTCTTTGTCAGAATGGTTTGTTTTAAAAAGTGAGCTCATGATCTCGCCAATTCAGATTCTTTATTGTCAGAGCAAATCAGACTTTGGCACAAAACAAAAGATAACAAAAGCAGTGTCAATTAAATACGAAGAAAGAGTGAATGAGGGTGATAAGGAGAAGACTTAAAGTGACAGGCAGAAAAGGAGAGAAGATGAACAAAGCCAGGGATCAACTCTTACTTATTGATCTGGGCTAAGAACATGCCCTTGAGAGCGTAGAACTCGGCGGTCATCTCCTTGGTGAAGTACTTCAGGTTAGTGGACTCAATCACCTCCAAACCCTGAATATACAATAACAATGATTGCATATACAATTAATCAAAGTATTTCACAGGTATGAATTTTCCATTTTCTCATGTAAAATGATACTATATCCCTCAAAAACAAGGGGTTTAATTTGTCGGACTAACCCTAACCAACCCCCAGTCAACGTGAAGCCTAGAATTCCTATACATAAAAAGTCAACACCACTGACAATAGAGTAACGTTATATCTGCTGTAGACATCTCTGTAGCTCAATCTAAGACTCCCAGGTGAGTGCCAGTGGCTTAAAGTGTGCCAGAGAAATGATAAAGAGAACAGAACATGTCCAAATGATAGCTGAGAGAGAGAGAGAGAGAGAGAGAGAGAGAGAGAGAGAGAGAGAGAGAGAGAGAGAGAGAGAGAGAGAGAGAGAGAGAGAGAGAGAGAGAGAGAGAGAGAGAGAGAGAGAGAGAGAGAGAGAGACTTATTAAATCCAATGGTACTTTAATGACTTGAGCTCAGTTGAGGCAGCTCCATTAATCAGGCTTAAGCGAATGCTGCAGCAAGCAGCCTATTCCTTACACTGTTTGGAATGCATTTCTTACTGTGACAGCACCGCAGTCATTCTCACCGTAATGAGAGCAGCGTTATTTGGATTAAGAGTCCAGCTAACAGCAAAATCAGCAGGTGAGTTGACAAAGTAAAGTAGATTAATTATAGAGGAAGTCTCCTTGACAGCAACATAATTATATATATACTGTATATATTATATATATATATATACACACATATAAATATGTATATTCTGTTAGAGTGTAAAAAAATATTTAAATGCTGAGAAAATATTAATTTATTTTAAGCACTGTAGAGAAGTATTGTATTTATATGAACTTATAAACCTGAACTTATTAACTTACTAACCTTATGGATAAGTCACAAAGGATGACTAGTTATCCAGTTTTTTTATATTTACCAAAACCTGCTTGGAGAAGTGAAATTCATTGTATTTAATTAATCTCCAAACAGCTACAGCCAAAATGACATTCAGATGGACATTTTTGGCTTTTGTTGTACTGACTTGTGTTCATGTCTATTCTGTTAAAGTCGCCCTGGAAGCAAAATGGACAATTCTTATTTTTTATGGAATGTAACAAGTTTATTATAGATGATTTATCCATGCACCAAATTGTTTTTAATGCACCTAATTTTTAAAATTCCTCGTAATCGTTTCACTGAGATGTATATCACAATAGTGCTGCAAGAAAAGATTATCGCAACTTCTGATGAAAATCCATTTGAACATGAATTTAAGGTGGTCACATTAGCAAAATATAGCAGGTAAAAATGTCCAGCAATTCACTAGTGAAGTCACTTTCAAACCAAGCCAGTTTATGTTGGTTAACATGGCAAATCTATGGCTACGTTCAGACTGTCTGTCCACATTTTTGTGCATATCCGATTGAAATAAAATCAGATTTAGCAAGTGTGAACGGCAAAAAAAAAATCACATGTAATGCGTTTAAAAAAAAAAAATCTGTTTCAAGCTACATCCATATGTGGTTTGAAATCCTATTCAAATCGCATTTCTGGAAATAGGTTTCAGTCTAACCGCTGTTTCTCACGTCACGTAAAACGTAAACGTCAGACGTTGTAATAGGAAACATGCTGAAAGTCACTGCGGAAATAAGGCTGTGTTGTTCCAAAGTGCCAGACGACCAGAAAATGACAATATAACGGAGACATAATAAACCGACGGAGACGGCAGCGTGGAAAAAAGCCGTGCATAATAGCCTCCTACGGTTCTGCCGCTGCCTCAAAAGACGCAGTAGACCAGCGAGGCAGCTACACTTTGTCATGTTGTAAAATTTAAATAAGACAACATCTCTATTGCAAACCCCTCCATGTTGCGGTTGTTGTATTTGGCGTATTGTATTTGGCGTATTCCTACCAACGCAACGTCATTGCCATAGAAACCAGTGCAGATATTCCAGAAAACAAAAGAGCTGCAATGACACACATATCGGATCTCAACAGTTGTGATACACAGTGTGGACATCAATAATGTTAGATCAGATTCCAATCGGATACAATAACAATGGTAAATGCGACCGCACCTTAAGCTGACTTGAATACAGAATACTATTTATGAAATTCATATGATCAGGGTCAGGGTAGGGTTGCACCAGCCGTTCGTAAGTTCTTTCTTAAATTGGAACGTAAAGTCCACACTAGAGGCTTAGTAACTACTAGCTAGTTTGTAACTAACTCTGTACTATATTCCGTTGCACCATTTGTTCGTAAGGCAGAACGTAGCTAGTAGGTCGTAAGCTCTCTGTAAAGTAATGCGTAGTCGCATAATATGACGTTTAGCCTCGATGAACCAGTAGCAGCCTTCAAATACATGAGCAGAAGTGTTGAATTGCCGGGAATTTCAGTTCATTCTTCATCCTAACAACTTTTGCCTCACGTTACTAACGGTAAAAATAAGTTTCCATTAAATACGATACTTGATCATGAATAACATAAGTGTTTTTATATGTAAATAACATTCAGAAACTATATTTGAAATGAAATAAGGATCAATAAATAAATATTAATATAAAAAACATAAGATATCAATACGTTTATGGATTATGACTGAATCTGATATTTGACATGCACAACATGGACCGATGCACAATAACCCCTTTTACACCAAAAAAGAACTGGTTCGGAACTGGTGCTGGTTCAAAGTTGGTTCGGAGTTGGTTCAACTTGCAAACCTTCTCAGAACCGGTTTGTTTTTCCACTGACTAGAGCGCCCAGCGAACGGCGTCGTTACGTCACTGTGTACGTCGCTATACGTCTTAGCTAGAAACGCTTGCAAGTACAACATTACTTTGGGATTATCTCTAACTCGTGTACCAAGAAGGCTTTAAAAACAATTGAAATATGTAAGCCTTTTAATCTTTTCCTTTTATATGTAATCTTTTCTGATTAGTTATGTACCCCTGTCTTGTGTCTTTTTTTCCGTTTATTTGTTCTATATTGTGACTGTTTTCTTCTTTGCTTACATGTTTTCAATAAATTTAAAATAAAATAAAAAGATAGAAACGCTTGCGCCAACTTCAAGCATAACAATTACAATGGCGGACTACATCGTGTTTCTGCAAATGTTTCTCCTGGTTTTGCGGTCAGAAAAGATGTTTAGAACACATTTAAACCCACCCCCAGCCCCCGATGTAAGCATGACGTGGTAAAACAACGGTTCTCTGGTTCTAGTCCAGCAAAGAGTTGGTGCCGCTTTGGAACCAGTTTTCCTGGCCGAGAACCGGTTCTTTGGCTGTCGAAACACAAAGAACTGGTTCGCGCGTAGGCACCGGCTCCGAACCGGCTCTCAAAATGCTTTGGTGGAAAAGGGGTAACAGCGGTGCTGTTTTAGGACGGGTTGGTGTCAAAGAGCCGCTAACAAAGTTATATTTTCACATAATGTTCTCTCTCTTAAAATGTAAGCGAGTGTAAATGTCAGCATTATCTTATATGTCTAAAGAATTGGAGTCTGTCAGGTAAAAGAAGAGCTTATTGATGCAGTTTAGTCAGCCTCATATTTTATTCAAACCGTTACTCCTTATCGGAGGCTGCCGTAAATATTTAGTTGGTAAGTAACTAGTGTAACTTAACTGGTGCAACCGCCCCCAGGTGAACACAAAACCACATAAATTATACAGGTGTTCCTTTAGAGTATTAGTTGACTAGTTATTCAGGGTACTCAACGACTTTTGAAAATATGTATTCGTGCTTAAAGTTCACTCACCTGCATGCATTCATTCTTGCCCATGACTCCAGCCAACTGCAGGTAGCATTTAACCTGCTGACGGATCTTCTGGAAGCAGTCTACAATAGGCACGGTGGGGATGGTGTGGATGCGGCTCAGAATGTCCAAAGCCACATTGACCAGACCTTGCTTCCGGCCGATCTTCCCATACTGAATAATGGCTGATGCGGAGGCATGCACTCCAAGCATGGCATTGTTAGTGTTTGGGTCATGTTGTGTGTTAGTTTCATAAGCGGTCACAATGGCTGCAGGAAAAAAATAAAAAATAAAGTGTATATAAAATGATGAATCAGAATGTCACTGGAATTCATCGCCATATCCTTGCTTACCCTGATAGTGGTGCTGCCGCCACATAAAGATGCTGCTCCAATGGGACAGGTCATCTGAGACAATTGGCAGCCTGTTTCTCCAGGTCTTCACCACAGTCTTCATGTCATGGAGGCTGGTGTTGCGGCCCAAGTTGGCAGGCTGGAGCCCTGCATTAATCTGAGCAGCTTCCTGTAGCTCAATAATCTGCTGAGCCGCCTGAATGAGAACAATACAGGAATAAACAGATGAGAATCTCAATGTAGTTATTAATAAACATCGGGAAGATGTAACTCACATTCTCTTCAAAGCTCCAGCTCAGTTTAAATCTGAGGGCTACAGACACCCATATAATCACACTCACACAAACACTCTTTTCCATGTTTTATGGAGACATTCCATAGACATAATGCTTTTTATGCTGTACAAACTGTAGTCTATCCCCTAAATCTACCCATCACAGAAAACTTTCTGCATTTTTACATTTTCAAACAACTTCATTTCAAATGATGTATAAGCTGTTTTCAAAATGGGAACCTAAAAATGTCCCCATAACATTGGGAATACCAGGTACACACACACACACACCTGAAATCCATTACTGCAAATGTATTACAGGCTTATGATTCCTATTGAGAAAGAAAAATAAATAAAGAAATGAAGTCTTGAGGTGGCTGAACGAATGGATGGATCAAAGTATCTTAAAAGCCATTTACTCAGAGAACGAGCAGAGAGAGAGAAGCGCACAAGTGAAGCGTCTATTCCCCTAATGCCTAATCGCGCTCTCAGACGACACTTAGACCACACCAGCAGAGGACACAGACCACGGTGACCCAAAAAAATGCTACTCATTCCTCATGAGCTACCGATGGATGACCTTAACATATCAGACGGTAAAAACACACCCTGCACTCTTAACCAAAATGCCACATGGATCTTTAATATCCTCTGTGGATTTGAAAAGACATGAGGGAGGGAGTCTGGCACTTACAAGGTGATTTACAACATGATGGTTTACTACACACACGATGAGTAGCCTGAGCACCGATAATGAATTATGCCTGCGAACATACATACATGCATCCAAAAACAATCCGTTCAATAGTAATGCCTGCTTTACAAGATAAATGCCTCAAATCAGTCCATGGACTTGCCAAATCAAACCCCCAAACAACAAAATAAATTAAGCAATACAATATTTTTCACAATTATCTGTTAATATCAGCTGATGGCACATTATAAGCTTCATTCTGAGTGCCCATTCATCATGTAAATTTAATTTTCTTGCAGGTATTTAATCAAACACTATCTGATGGGGAAAAGTAATTACGAGTCATTTTAAACTTGGTGGCGTTCTCACTCTCTCTGTCTCATGGCTCCTGTCTGCCTCTCTCATCCATTCCACTCGCTCTTATTGGACTTCTGTATGGTTGCATTAAGGAGTGCAGGCGTAAACAGATTAAATTATCAGTAAATTCAATTATCCCCTAAGTCAATGCCCCTAGGGCAAAGACTGAATTTTTGGGACATGAAAACGTGCCTGTCCATTACCATAGGTTAATAACAGCTTGTTCTTTACCTACACTAATTAGTAGTGTTAAACTTCAGTCTAAATCGCCTAAATGTATAGACTTTATTCGCTTTGAGAAGATTAAAATCTACAATTTTGAATGACCAAAAATGTAACTGTCAGTGCTGACGTCACATTTGCATAATTAATTTGTGATTCATGATTTGGTATTTTATTGTACATTCTGTAAACTAAAATCAAATATGCCATATCAAGAGGAAAAAATATGAAAAAAACATGCTATTAAATTTTTCATTTTTATTATGCTTATTACACCTATTTTCATAAGGATATTCACTTCTATTTTTTGCATTGAATAAATAAATTGGATAATTAAAAACCAATGAAATATAATATTGCTCAATATAATGCAACATTGTCTTTCGGCACACAGCCTACACTCAAATATAATTTTCTGGGCACGTCTCGTCTACAGATCACATTTTTTTCTGCATTACAAGCACTTTTCAGAAAATGCAAATACAATAATTTAGTGAATAATTGTTTCCAAGCATGTTCTCTTGGTTTCTTCATTTTAACAGAGAAAATAAGAAATTAAAGAACCAATAATCAAATAATGATAATAATTATAGATTACAATTTTATTTAAAACAATTTTTAATAATATTAATAATCATAATAAAATACTGATACATCACAGTATACAGTTTTGATTTACTAATAGCATAAAGTATCAAAAATTCCTTGTATTCAAGATGTTCTGATTACATCTACTATATCCAACTCTTCAATCATGCAGACCACAGAACTATCAGTCATTACCCATAACACCCTGAGTGGTGTATTCACATTCTCCAAAAACAACGCCTCATTTCCTCAATTTGGCTGTCATATTTGCCATCACACCACAGCCGTGCTCAAGAAGAGTGCTTCTAGTCTCTAACAGTCCCCAGAGGACGCAGTGCGTGGACAGCTCTCACACATTACCCTAATCTACAGGCACACATCACCTCGGCTCCGTCCCATTGTGTGCTCTGCCTGATTATGCGTGTGGCAGTCAGGAGGCTGTTCTTTCTGCTGAATATTAATACAAGCTGCCTATTGAGCACCACAATGGTGCAGTCAACACTATCGCAGGCATTTTAGAAAGGGCCAAAGGGCCAAAAAGAGGGACGGAGCGACCAGGTCTGACAAAGGAAAAAGTGATATTGTGCAAAAATGGAGAGTGAAGGCAATAATAAAAAAAGTGTCTGCTTTAAGCACTCTGTCTGCTACAAGGGTTTGTATAAAGTCACGCGCTTGCACATGAAATGAGATTGCCCAAGTCTCTAGCTTGTCAGCGGTGATATCGGACCAGATGTTCTGCTTTTGAGATATCATTATTTAAAATTGACAATCAATTTAGATCAGACCGCTTGTGGTGTTCTGATTGAGCAACCCTGCTCGAAAAAGTGAAGAACACCATCAAGAACATTAAATTAGAGCTGGAGAATGTCTGGTTAAAGGGTGTTTGTCAGCTCACACACTGACCTGCAGCAGGGGCGTGTGAACGTGAGAAACGATGTGTGGCAGTCTCCTCCATTCTCTGATGGCCAGACTGCTGGCCATCTCCACCAGCCGCTCGATGAAGTTGAGCTGCTGTTCCTCTGGGTGACAGATGGCGAGGTATCCACGATGCATGTTCACCTTCCAGGCCATTTCTTTTGGACAGCTCAGCTCCACCTGATGCAAACAGGAAACACAGCTGTATCAGCATACACTACCGTTCAAAAGTTTGGGGTCGTAAGATTTTTTTAAATGATTTATGCTCACTGAGACTGCATTTATTTGATCAAAAATACAGTAAAAACAGTAATGTTGTGAAATATTACTACAAATTCAAAATAACTGATTCTTCAGTTCTAATATGCAGATGTGGGAGAAACATTTCTTATTATTATCAATGTTGACAACAGTGGTGCTGGTTAATATAGCTGCTTAATATCATTTATTTGAAAAAGAAATCTTTTGTAACTTTATAAATGTCTGTTACTTTTGATCAATCCTAAAAAATGCATTGACTGACCCCAGACTTTTTAACAGTAGTGTACTTGCACAGTTAGAGTGACTAGTTTTGTTTTTACAAGCCACATCCTGATGGGGTTACAGACGGGACGCTAACCAAAGCTTTAGTTTGATTGCTATAAATAATGATTTTGAACTTGAATCCCTGAGCAGCATGTGTGTCCTAGTTTTTGTTCATGGTCATCTGGTCACCCTATTCCACAGTGCACACTGCAATTCGAGCTAAATAGGTGGTCGTAAGGAGAATAAAAAGTCAGTACAGGTTGGTGGCATTGTGCAGTATGACGATTTGGAGGGATTTACACTCTTTGGTCAGTGTGCACTTATCATGGCCGGCATTTGATAAATAACCCTGCGTCAGGGCTGGCCTTATCCACCTGCCTTTAATTGAAAGAGGGGACATTTAAACTTCCCGAGAGCAACTGCTGCTGCCAAGCAGCCTGCCCTGGAACGGAGAAAACAAATCACTTCCCAGCAGATGTTTGAGCAATTATTCAAGCACGAATCCGTAAAAATTAGATGCAAAGCGAACAGAGAGGGAAGAGGAGTGGGAGGGTTGCTGGGCTGGACAATTTAATTAGGTGTCACCTTAGGACACAAACCTGAATGGATTCGTTCCAAGTCTCCTTGAACAAGAGCCAAGAGTATTTATAATGTGTCCAGACTCTATCGCACACTTTTTCTACTTTGTTTTAGAAGTGAAGCCCATAAATTACCCACCGACGGCAAGGCTACAATTCTGAAGTCATAAACAATTCGACAAGAATAGTTGAGAGTGTGACTTTCTGCATAAAAAGTGGTGCGCTTTTTACATTTGGCAATATGGTGAAACTCCAATGATAATTTGAGGTGTCAGTGAAGTCATAACTATGGTTTTAAGTTTTAATCTTACTGGACTGGAAGTGTGTGTGTGTGTGTGTGTGTGTGTGTGTGTGTGTGTGTGTGTGTGTGTGTGTGTGTGTGTGTGTGTGTGTGTGTGTGTGTGTGTGTGTGTGTGTGTGTGTGTAGAGCCTTCTGTCAAAGACATTAAAATGATCTTACCGACTTTACAGGTAGTGTATGCATCTATAGACTGATTGTGAACTTACTAAAACATATTGTTTTAGGTTTGTGTTGAGTAACAGGGCAAGTATTCAGACAAGATAGAAGAAAAGACCTTAAATAAAACACAATTCCTCACAAATCTTAAAACCCTGTGTGTTGATTGCAATGTTGTACTGAGTTTACCTGCACCAGAGCATCTTTCATGGCGGCCCAGTTGGACACTCTCCAGGCACACTCCAGGACCAGGTATGGGTTGTTATGGCCTTTAGATTGCCCATACTCAGTCAGAGGCTCCCACTGGTTCAGCTCTTTAGAACAGCTGGAAATCAACATACAATTTAGAATTATTATATTACATTTTACATTATATATTGGAATATAACCGATGGTCCAGAATGTTCATAAAAAAGGGTTTTTGATCATATTAGTGTTTTGACAGCTGACAATTTCCATGTGTGACAATTAATTATTTGACACTGAGTTTTTGAGAGCAAAACTTTGAGAGCATAATTTTGGTCAATCTATGTAAGTCATTTGGATATATTTGCATTGTGCTATGTTGCCACACTCTTTTTGGGTATATTAAAAATAATGTGTCTTATTGGCTGTGGTTTTGTTGGTGGTTTGTCTTATCTGCAGTATTCTCCTTTCAATGAGGATGGAAAACTTACTTGACGGGGGACATATCAAGTGTTGAGTCTGAGCTATGCTTTTTCAACTCACCGGATCCAGTGATCCTCCCACAGTTGGTACTCGGGGAAGATGGCGGGCGAAACATTGTGCTCTTTGCGAGCTTTCTCCATTGCCTTCTCGTAGGTTTCTTGAGCCTAATGATGATGGAACCATAATTGTTAACATCTTAAAATATAAGAGTGACAATACATAGGTCCCTAAGAAATCAATTTTATTTTCCCCCTAATTCTGTATTTTCGGTTTTCCTGTTTTAATGGTTTAATTACATTTAATAATCAAAAAGTATGCCTAATCCATTGAATTCCTAAAACTAACAATTTTAACAATAATAGTGACCCATGAAATGTTTTATTTTTTCAGAAATTCTGTGTTGTCTGTTTTTTAACTTTTCAGGATGCTGTTTTATAATATATATTTCTTATTACAAACATTGTTAATCAAATGAAAGTAAAAAAAACTTTTTAAATAATTTAAATAATCTTGTGAAATGTAACATGAAATCTGAACAGTCTTTTTGCAATTTAATATTCACTGACATTAGTGATTTGATTTGTGTACAACCCTTTTTGGTTTGTTCATCCGAATTTGGCCAAATTCCATGACATTCCGCCATTTTGACTGTGTTCCACAATCAAATCTGCATGTTTTGCAATGCAGAAATCATATGGCCCTAAATAAATACATGCAGATACGATCATTTCACTCTCTCTCACCTGTTCAAAGAAGCCATGCTGCTCATACGCAATGGCGGTGCTTGATTCGGGAAACTTGCATCTCTTCTGCCACAGCCCTGCCCACATGTCCTCCTCCTGCAGAAGGGAGTATAGCTCTGCCAGCGAGTCAAGGATCTCCTGAGGGAATACGAAAACACATCTTCAAAGAATATAGGGGACAAACACATCCATATTCAGAGGTGTTCCAATGAGATGACTGCTTAGCATAAGCAGCTTGAATGCTGGGATAACTTCAAACTGAACTCACTGACAGGTCAAAACAAAGCCAACTGGAAATTCAGCACACAAGTTAATTTTGGGTGACACCGGGGAAGCTTCAGAATACAAAACTTCCTCTGCCAAGAATATCAATGGCAACTGAGATTGAAGAAGAGCTCATGAATCACTGTACCTGCTGTGGAGGAGTAATGCTTTCCTGCTCGTAGAACTCCGTGCTCTGTTTGGGTTTGATGTGCAAGCTAAGGCCTTTCTCAAAGGCTTGCTGCTCCAGCATCAGGGTGGAGCGTAGCCATAGATTGTGGGTCTTGCCCAAGTATTTCAGTACGCAGGGCCTGATGGGTATGGGCGGCACGCACTGAGACATGGCCTCCACAAAGCAGTTTAAAGCACTGGGCTGACAATCTCTCTGAGCTTGATGACTACCACTACACAGGAAAGGACCCATCTCGCCTGACAGTGCCTAAAAAGGGATAGAAAAGTTCAAAATTAGAAATGCATGATATATTTTATGCAATAAAGGTCATTGGCTGAACTGTTATTAATGTTTATCGGCCATGTTCATTTTCCCCACTTTTACATTTATATTAACTTCAGTTCTAAGAATTTAATAACGCTGTTAAATGTAATCTACAGAAATTCTCATTTAATTTCCATACAATAAAATATTACATTTTTTAATAAAACAAAAACATATCTATATAATACTCTATATGCTTTAAGAAAAATTGATTTAAGATTTCATTTTAGTTAGCTTTTTTATTGCATTGGCTTAATGGCATCGGCCTGAATTTTAATAATGCTTTACCCTAATCAATAGAATAGAATAAGTTTGAGAACTTTATAGTCCCTCACTCACCTAACATCACACCAAACAATCAGAATTTGCCATAAATATTCAATAGGCATGACAACTCTAAAGAAAAATAGCACAATAGTTACACAAAGAGTTTTGCATTATTATTATAGAAAAGACTGGCGCAGTAAATATATCCTACGTTTTTTATATATATACCTCCTACAAATAAAAGCCATAAAGCTGAAGATTTCTTTTTTGAATATTTGTTGTAACAGTCTGTCACTCTAAATTAAAGCTCTTTAATGAGAATTCTAATACTTAAGACATCTGGTCCATTAAACACTGAAATTTGCATAAAAGGTTTAATTTCTGCTCATTAGCAAATGCTGCTTGTTTAAGTTCAGCGGCAGGGGCAGAAAGACAGCACGTCGGACCCCCACCCATGCAAAGATCTCCAAGATGAGCGGATAGGCACAACCTCTGACACCATTAACACACATTTTGCATGCTGATTCTGCAGTCATGTGCATTATTAGTAGTAAAACAGTCAGTCTACACTTTAACCAAAACAAAGGTCAGTTTAAAGCCATCAGAAGTCATATGCTGCATTTAGATGGAAAATGTTTAGATAAAAAAACGGCCAACTGTCAGCTCATCTCTTTGGAGAACTGGGGCAGTGAAGTACTCACATGCTGCTGGCGGTCCGACAGAATCTTCCAGAGGCGGGGGAAGAGCTGGACCCAGGTCTTCTCAGCCAGTGGGGTGGAGATGTGGCACAACTGAACCAGAGCATTCAGCAGTGCTCCCGTCTGATTACACACACAAGAGACTCATTTACTGATAGGCAATATATCGGCCATTAATCAACCCACATTTAGCCACTTGAGATTATCGCATTGGCTGATAACAGTGCCAGCTCAGCCGATTAACAGAAGTGCACCTTGTTTCAGTTCCAAAATCTACTTGGAAACCTTTGTCAATATTACAATAACCATTTTACTTAAAAAAAAAAAAAAAAAAAAAAAACTGGATACATACCGTAATAACAGTTAAAGTTTTTGTAATTTTGTTGTGTATTTATATAATTTTTATTCGTTTTCTTTCAGTTTTAGTATATCAAGTTAAACTAACATTCTGCAAAGCAGAAAATGATACTTACAATTTAATCTTCACTTATGGCACCAAACATTCAAGGGTAAAAGAGACTATTGCTTCTCAAAAAATGACTTTTCATAAGGGATCAGTGTACTTTAAAATGCATGACCGGTCAATCACATCTTGCCACTGAATAATTCTTAGGGCATAATTGCACGAAAAAGGGTTGGACCTCTGACCACAAGAAGAATAGAGATGCTAGCATAAGTCAGAACTCAAATGTGTGCTGTGGTTCCTGACAGCGGCTCCGGTGGGCAAAGCAGGCAGGTCAGGTCTTTGAACTCCTTACTTCATCATTTATCTAAAGCCTGCTTGAGAGGTGCATATAAAGCAGAACCGTGTCCAGGATTAAATAGAAATCAATGACGTTGTGACCTCAAAGCACTCAGAGACAGAATCCCATGTTTCCCTGATCAAACTCTCTTTAACAGAGACACTTATGAGGGAGAAGCCAAATGAGGAAGAGCAGGCTAGAGATGAAAGTAGTAAGAACCAAAGGTGTATATTAAACTTTCACTGTTCAAGCCTGTATGGCTTCTACATGTGACTCATTCCAACATATGTCCTTTTGTAAGTTTTGCTTGGCTTTTCCCACTGCTTAAGGGGGTGCACTCGTGAGGGTGACATATGTTGAGGTGATTACTCACCTTGACCTCTCTCAGGGAGTCCAAGAACTTGTCGTGGCGGTTGGTGAGCATGTGCAGCTGGTTGCCCGTGTCTCTCTCCGCCTGCTCCTTGGTCTTGGGGAGGCTGGTCTGGTCTCCAGGTGCCAGTTCAATGTCTATCTCCACATCCTACAGATGAAAAGGTCACAAAAACATTGGAATAACATTTGTTTACTTGCTACACTTACAGCAGGCCCCTATGAACTCGAGGTCTGCACCATTTGAAACTGAATTGAGAATGTCTCTGAATTCCTGAAATAAATTACTGAACTTGAATTGAGCTCAGATGCAGGATCCAGATTTGAAAATCTAATTTGAATTTAAGGAAGTAGTTTAAAGCTGCAGTACGTAGTTTTTCCTCTTTGTCGCCAACTCTGTCAGAAATCTACAATTGCAGTTATTCGCAGAATTATCAACTTTACGTGGGTTGTACCTCGGCACGGCACAACGCGGATGATTTAATGTTTTGAGGAGAATGTGCAGCTGTCGGTCACCGCGCCGGTGTGGATACTGTCATTCGAAATCACAGATTCTACTTTTTGGAAGTATGACCAACATAAGAATTTTCACCGGAAAATGTCATCTTAACAAGTAAGTAACATCCACTTTTGTTCTGACCAACTAAGGGGAAAAAAAGCTTTGCAGTAAATCGCGCTGATTAAATCTAACGATCACTTATCATATCACGTCAAACCGTGCAAATTATACTTTATAATTATACTCAAATTGTTAACGTTAACAACATCAGCATTGCATGACTACATTTAATGCCCTTCCGATATTTATCTTCGTTTCCGCACGGGCCCAGTTGCAGTCACTTTTTTTTTCTGTAGCCAGTCTTTTGCATTTTAGGGTGAATCTCCAGTTGTCACTGGTGATTGTCGTTTAAACCTTTCTGGATCTGCCATCAAATTGATAAGTTTAATTATATCAAGTGCTGTGAGAAAAGGCTATAAATCTCCACCTCCAACATCCTCACACACAATATAGCCTACTAGCCGAGATTCCTCCTTTTTGTGTACAGATGTGACGTAATGACGCAAAGACCGCCAAACCTTTAGAGTTAAAAACATTATAACAAGCTTACTGTTTTGAATCAAGCAAAGGCAAGCAGATAGTTTTGAAAACTGGCTGGTTATGTACCTGCTCAAAAATTTATTTTGGATAATTTTTAACCCCAAAAAGTTACAGACTGCAGCTTTAAATAGAATAAAATAATGATATTTCATATAGGTGATATTTCAAATAATGCATTTCAAGTAAGAATTATCACCATTAGATGATGTTAATAATCAACTTCTGATCAATGCCAGATACATAGAAATGCGTAATAATAAATGCGTAATACAACAATATATTTATTTACATTTTTTATATATTTTTTATATTTTATATAAAGATTTATGTAATACATTTGTAATTTGTATATATTTTTTAATAGGGCTACCCCCGACTAAAAATTGTCCTTGTCTACTGTTAGTTGTTCATTTAAGCCATTAGTTGATTAGTCGAGGGAGAAATACTACTAAACAAAAATGAGCATTTAAAATAGAAACGAAGAGCTCCAGCATGTGCTTTAAGCTTGCTGCAATGACACCAGCAAACATCAAATGAACCTTTCTGAGATCAGAACGCAAAATAAATAAATAACCTATAATAGAAATAACAATTGTATTATTAACAAACAAATAAATTATACAGCACACAGAAACACTTCAAGAGAAATATCAGTGCAAACATAATCAGGCCAACAGAAAATAGCTTTAACATTGAATTAAACTCAAGGCCCCAATATACTTCAAGAGAAATCGAAGAACAAACTGAAGTGACGTTGTTTCATACAAAATCAGGCAAAAACAAACTTTGTTTGGAGTTCATTTTGGGAGTATGAAGCAACTGACCAAAGAGAACTTTCCGGAAAAGTTCGCTCCGGCTGCTAAACACCTTTGTAAAACCATTGGTATATAGGTATATGTGCTTGGACTCGTGGAGGCTCCACTTTCTTTCACGTGGAAATATTTTCCGCTTCATTTCTCCTGTTCAGTCCGTTGAATTTAGACATCCACGAGTGAAAACATGAGCACAGTATATCGCTGGTCACGTATTTTGAACTTTGTTTTATCCGTAAGCAAACGAAAAGGACTTCGCCGTGAGTATATCGGGGCCTTCAGAGGTCCAAACTCAAAAAAAAAATATACATTGTATAAACCCAAATAAATAAAATATATAGCAGCAAACTGAAACACTACAACAGTATGGACAATAGGTTATACCTGCCTCACAGTCACTATTTTTCTTCCTCTGATCCCAGTCTTCACATATTATGAGAAAGGGAGAAGTGAGCTCTGTCTTTCTCGCGATGGAGCCAGCCTTTGAGAAATTGCCCTCCGATAGCGTGGATGTGGAAGTTCAATTAAACATGTCATGCAGTTATGGGGTATAAATTTAGCTTCCACACGATATTCTGCATGATTAGATATGTGCCTAATATTAATGCACATTTATATAGGTTAACATTAACGATAGAGAGAGCGGTCATGTTAAGTGCCTAATATTAGACTACTACCAGGTCCCACGCCACTCTTTTGTGGTCAGTCTTTACACTCTTGAAATGTTCTAACACCTTTTTTTGTCCGACATACTGTATTAACACATGGACTAACCATGTTAGCCATCTGTCATTGCGTGACTTTTACAACTAACCAAGTATTAAAATGTAGTCGACCAATCCTCTTCTCTTCGACTAACTTTTAGTCGACTATTAGAGGGGAGCCCTAATATATTTCTTATATTATTATAAATTTTTTGTAATTATGTTTCATACATAATTTCAAGAACCTCTAAGCAGTTCCCTCACAAATCCCCATTTTTTTGATCTCCTGCTCTAATATCTCTAATATAATATGGGGTGGTGATGGCACAGTGGATAAGATACATGCCTTTGGTGTGAGAGACCCGGGTTCGAATCCACAGTGACACACCTATGTGTCCCTGAGCAAGACACTTAACCCCTAGTTGCTCCAGAGGCGTGCGACCTCTGACATATATAGCAATTGTAAGTCGCTTTGGATAAAAGCGTCAGATAAATGTAAAATAAATTTTAAAAAAAATATCGCCCCAACTCAAAATGTAGTCAAACATCAATAAAGATCATACAATATACAACTCATTAAAAAGTAGTACATTTCTAAATTCTGATGAATGCATATTTTTGGTTTTAATTAAAACTTTCTCTATATATCAGAATTTGATAGAGCTAAATTAGGCCATAAAGGCACAAAACAAGCTTTTCTGTAAAGATGTTTGTATACACAGAATGGCTCAGCTGACCTCCTCCTTGGTCTCGCTGTTTTCTCTCTCTCGAGGTTCCTGTTTTATATGCGTCGCCATGGCGAAAGCTGCACGGTCATGGCTGTCAGCCAGGTTTATGACGTTGGTGATGGAGGGGAGCATGGAGCCCTGGCAGCTGGTTCCAATGGTGGTGTTCCTCTCACAGACCGCCAGCAGCAGCTGTGAAGCAGAGACGACAGAATCAAACTCTGAACTGCCACGATTGCTCAAACACACACGCAAACAGCTGCTCTTGCTGTGAGGAACACATCACATGGAAGAAAGTAGCTAACGTTCACACATAAATGACACCTGCATGAGCCAGCATTGTTTAACAGCTGCCATTTTTAAACACTAGCGTACATACATCTAAATGCTTGACACCATCTGTAGAGCTCCAACAGTGAACGTTCTTCTACTCCATCACGGCAGGATGAATCGCGCACACAGCCGCCATGTGTAGGACAGCATTAATAATTCAAGAGCCAGTGTAGCATTGATTGTGGCTGAGATGGATGGATTGTGACCTGACTTGTGCAGGAGCAGCCAAAAACCAGAGCTGTTACATTATGGCGATTGCATTAACAATCAATAGAAAAATTATTAAAAATTAAGGTGAAAATTGTGACGTTGTCAGTATGCATTTAAGTGTTATGTAAAGTGCCATTAGCTTCTGTGTAATTTAAGCATGTGCATTATTATTGAGTATTATCAATTCTGCATAGAGCTTGCATAGTGATTGGAGATGTACAATATATTGTTTTTTTTATTATTATTATCAAAAAGGAAACGAAAAATGTTTATTTAAATAAATAAATAAATTATTTTTTTATATAATATATTCTTTTATGCTTTTATATATTTTTTTAAATATTTGTTTGTTTATATCAATCAATGTTTAAGGTTTCATTTAATACTTTATGTATAATATTTACTATTTTTAAAAAAGTCTAATAACAGGCAGTATACAAATACAAGAATGTATATACAAAATATCATTGGTTCGATTCTCAATACCAGCAGGAAAACAACTGAGGTGTCCTCGAGTAAGGCACCTAAACCCTAATCGCTCCCCAGGGGCCACAGCAAAAACGGCTACCCACTGCTCCAGGTGTGTGTGTATGTGTGTATGTGTCCATGGGTTAAATGCAGAGGACAGAGTCTGAGTATGGGTTGCCATACTTGGCCTTCACATGTCACTTACTTATATTGGATATATATACTATATATTATACTATATCTACTAGTCAAACACAATTAGCAGGTTTCTTCAAAAATTTCAATATTGGTGCATCTCTAACCAGCAAGAAAAAAATGAAACTAATTTTCACATCTTTTATGTATTTTCCTCTTTCCCCCCCCCCCAATAAAATATGCCTGTACCTCTGTGCACTGTTTGATCCAGAAGTGGCTGCCCATGGCCTCCCAGTTCTGCGAGCAGCAAATATACAGAAGCCTCTCATAGACTCGTCGCTTCATTGATGAATCAAACACCTCGAAAAACTTTGCTCTGATCAGTGGCTGGGTGCAGCGCAGCCCTGACAAGAACGCTGGCTCCAGCTTGGATGTGATGTCACTTCCTGAAAGGTTTTCATCTCTGAAAACAAAAACAAAAAAAACAAATACCGATTGCTTCAGACAAAACACTGCAAGACTGTTGTTGTATTTGCCTTCTGAGAACACATGAAATGCAGCGTGACAATAAACAACTTGGTAGGTCTTTAGTAATCCACAGCTATTAAGGACTACATGTGTTCCAGCATAGATGCAACTAGAACTGTTGACTTAGACTTGTGGTTTCTCACTAGGATGATTTGCTCTTGACACTGGAGAAATGCTCTTTTGCCCAGGGTGACGGTGGCCCCTAATGCATTTTGCACTTCAGCCGCCAAACAACCACAGCCCCAACTTAAGCAATCAAAATCGGGCCTACCACCCACCAGCCGCAGTCTTGTTGCTAATAGCAATGGATGGAGGGCCAGCGCGGACAGCAGACCCTGTGATTAATCGGCATAATTACCTGTAGACGTAATTAACGAGGTCCAGGAACTGGGCATTCAATTCAAGGTCATCAGGAAAGCGCTTCTCAATGTAGGTCATCATTTTCACCAGCAGAATGGACTTCTCTCTTGGATTAGGCACCTAGGAAAGAAACGAAGACAAAGAGAGAGAGTAAGACAGCAGAATAGAAAGGGATTGCAAGAGGAGAGGAGAGGAGAAAGGAGGAGGGGGCAATAGATTGATATAGTCCATTTATCTTTCATCTATCAGGAGAGCTGTGCAGCACCTTTGCTCGGCTCCTTTTTCTCCCTGTCTGCTCTCTCGCCTTGGGCTAACAGAACAGACACCCGAGTTCAGCTGTCCGGGCCACAGCGCGCTGAATACACAATGCCTCATTTACAGCAGGGTGGGCTTTGAGCTCAAGTGTTTAACACAGGTCTATTCAGAGTCGACACAAGGTTTGTTTACAATTGCGAGGTTAGAAAGTCTACAGAACTGGAAATCCTAGTTACACCATGTTAAACCAATAATGCATGAAGCATGAATCAGGTGCCATTTGTAGTTGATTTCCCTAAAAATATCAAGAACTGTGGCAAAACACAGCCTTGCTCGTTTCTGTATCTCAACCAACAACACTGGCTTAAAGGTGCTCTAAGCGATGTCACGCATTTCTAGGCCAAAACATTTTTTGTCACATACAGCAAACATCTCCTCACTATCCGCTAGCTGCCTGTCCCCTGAACACACTGTAAAAAATGCGGTCTCTGCAGACACCCCAGGCTCCACAAACGGCAACAAAAACTGGGCTGACCCGCACCACGAAACATAACAAACTGTTCCAGCAAATAACCGACAAGAAGGATTTGGAGGTGGGGTTTGGGGGGTTAGTGCACGGATGAGGAGGAGGGAGGGTCTAGCTAGCCTCCGTTTTGTTTGACAATACTTTAAACGTCGTCAACAAGAAGTGACATCAGCCGACATCGCTTAGAGCACCTTTAAGCAGTGACGTGAGTTTGGGGTGGTCACTGGTCAGACCAATAACAGACAAAAGGCAAATCTGTTTGAAAACAGTCATTGTTTTTGCAATTCTGTTTGGTGGCACAGAATATCACTCATCATCTCTTTTCTTCAACTTAAAGCACATCCTGTCCAAATTGACAACCAGATTTTTTTAATGTCCAAAATGTGTAAATAAATAAAAAAGGAAATAAATGAATAAATGAATGAAAAATAAATACATTTAAAGCCCCTATTAAGGTGTCTTGTCATACATTTTTTATTATTTAGCACTTTTCCCTGAGGTCTAGTTATAATATCTATTTTCCATCCTCTTTCTGACCTTGCTGTCGACTATCATTTTTACTGTCCCATCATTCAATAGCCTCTTTGCAAAGTCTGCATTACATTGTGACAGGACCACAAACAATCCATGCCAAAAATGTACCACATAAACTATCAAGGTGAGATTAAAATGATTGGAGATCTTATAAAAGACTATTTCTGCTGCACGTTTCTAAATGTGTGATAATTTGGAACAGCATCTAGTTTAAACCATCTCAACCAGGAGACTGGGGTCCTCAGCAAACAAATGGGGTATTTGGAGTCAAAAATGTTGAGAACCAATGGTCCACACAGTAGGAATAATAGCATCAACCCTTTATCCTCCATGTTACTCTACCGTCCTTGAGCAGCCAAGATTCTAATCACCTTTGCTGCTTAATTTAAATAAATAGTCTTTTTTGGACTGGCAAAGTTCTGAAAGTTGCTGCAGTATGTATTCATAGTTTCCTGAAGTCCAAAATACCAAGGAAAATTTTATTCCTCATACGAGATACGAGACCAGGCTCTGACAGATTCAATATTTTGAGAGATCAGCTTGACAAGAGTTTACCTGGTTGGTGGCCATGGAGTTGCCAGAATTTTTGACCCATTCCTCCACAATCTTCACCACAGCTCGAAGAATCTTTGGGTCAGGAGATTTCTCGATGAGGGAGGTGATAATGACCTGGATGAAGTTTTTTCTCATTTCCATATTCATGACCGACAGTCTCGTCTTCACCAGATCCAGACTGAGCATGACCAACTCACTTGTCACTACAAACAAAATAGAAGAATGTGAGCACATGATTATATGCGTGATATTCAACAGAAATATGTGATACAGTTGAACACAATTTTCCCTTTTGTTTGGGTTCACAGGCCTATCGTTTTCAAAATCTAACAAAGAGGAAAAACTACACCAAGCTCACCTATACAGCCAAATATTACATAAATCTCAAAGGCAAGCATTGAACATGTATCAAAAATGGTCAAAGACAGCTGAGGATATGAACCACAAAATTCGAAATTCTGCCAGCTGAAAATGGGGGAAACGTGATTGAGTTTTAGCATGGAGAGTCGTAGCAGAACGGAGACGGGTTATGAGTTTAGTTTGGCCTCTGAATGTATTTTCTGCTTGATTTGCTCAAGGTAAAATGTGATTGTTCTGATGAGTCGAAGCCTTGGGGGAGAATATGTTAGAGGCTGATTTCTAGTTCGCCGCTGAGTCATGCTGTGAGGAGGTCTTGGGTGATGCTGTCAGGGTGACATTGCAGTGTGAGGCCATTGAGACAGCACAGGACAGCCAGGGCTGAGAGTGTGCGAATGTGCGCGTGTCTGTACAATCCCATCTCAATGTACCATTTAAAAACCATAATAGCATCTAGAAGGCACAGAGCAGATGGGATTGTCTGGATTTTATATTCCAGTGGACACAGTTGGAGATTTTTGACTTCAATCACAGAAGATCTTTCTCAGTATGGATGGATTTGTGGGCTGGTCTCATAGCATTTGATTGGCCCTCCTGCAGCACCCAGTGGTCAAATATGGACAGCACACGCTGGAGTCTAACGGTTCGCTCTCACACTCTGCTCCAAGGTGACAACGTGTCTTTTGTCTTTCTGCCCACTTTTTAAACTCTTCCAGATGACTGCAGACAACAGAATTAAAGCTGCCCCAGTAAGAGTGTATATTTTTCCATTATACTGTCAAAAGCCAAAATTTAAGACGGACTGTCATTTCTGGGCCAAGAGGAAGAAAACCCATTCTGTCAGACAAAGCAATATATCTTAACCTACCTCAGCTGGCTTCCATATACTATCCAAAATTAAGTCAAGCTTGAAATCTTTAAAGGCTTGAAAACAGCCTCCTGGAAGGGAGGAAGTGATCTTAACCAAGTGCAGATGGGCAAATGACAGTAAGAGGCCAGTGCTAAAGTACAAAATTGTTTAAATTGAGCAAAGCATACTATATTGCATTAACTTTACATGGTTGCCTCTAGACAGTTAGCCAATTAGGACTGATTCAGATGATTTAGCAATCCTCTGAGTGCCATCAAAATAAGAACTGACCTGACCTCGGTGTTGCCTGTTCGGTTTAAATTTACTTAGTGGGTATATGTCATACACAATACATTAAAAATCCAAAGTTTAAAAATCATGTTTTATATGGTTTTGAAAAAGTTTCATTACAGTTTAGAAAACTTTACATTGTAATGAGTGGCCATAAAGTAATAACCTATTTTCATTAAACCTTGAATACATTTGTGTAAACATATTATTCATTAAAAAAAGAATATATTTATCATAAAAAGTAGTCTCTTTAATAATTCATGATATTTGTTAATTTATAAATATCATTCAGTTTTTGAGTCGCCGCATTACATGGCATTTTACAATCTGAGCTAGGGATGCACCATGTTGGCCTCTAACGATAACGATAATTCTTTATATTTGAAAGCCGATAACCATATATTGGCCAATAAATCTAAATTCAAATTGTTTGATTTTGTAATTTTTGAGAGCCCGATTACAAAAACAAAAGTCTCACTATTAAAAGCCATGTCTCAAGCACACAATTATAATGTTATCATTATAATTTTATGTAGCATATATGACAGACTTGTGCTGCACATGTTGCAGTTAACTGTATTTTCCTTTTTTTAAGTGATTCCAATCATAATTCAAGCAATTCAAAAACATCATGTTGAACAGTGCGCATCTGAAGTGTCTCAGCTGAAGGAAATAATCCATTATTTATCGGCTTTAATATATCGGCCAGATTTTCTTATCAGGTCGATACCGATATATAGTGCATCCCTAGAACTAACCTTGACTCATAAATCATAAGTCAAAATATCTGATATTTTAAGATACTTGACACCCAGTGATGAGGGTCTGCACGGGTCCTCTCTATGATATAATTTTCTATTTTTATTTTCCTGCATTCTGGTTGCAACATATATATTTTTTAAATATCAAAGTATCAATTTTAGAAAAAAATAAAATAAAATAAAATAAAATAAGAAATTATTAAAATTTATTAAAAGAAGAAAAAACAACAACTTCTTGACCCAAGTGTCTAAAGAATGGTCACCTGTGCTGGTTTCAGCAGTTCCGGGGTTGGGTTGCGGGCTCAGGTGCTCCCTCACCATCTTCTGCAGGGAGCGCATGAAAACGGAAATGAGGCGGTCGATGTAGCTGGAATTGTTGCTGCAGGCGGACTTCAGGATCATCAGCGTTCCTGGAAACAGAGGAGAGAGAAGCTGGTAACATGAAGCCCTGCTGCTTTCACGACACTGTCAGGGACAGCAAGCGACATGCGCCTGCTAATGACTTTGGGTGCAGCTTCTTTGTCCCTGTAGTTGTATTACAAGGACGTTTCTGAAGAAATCTAACCGAGTTACCGGGTAAGGATAGGGACACAAAAAAAATCTATGAGTAATGAATTTCTTAGAGAACAGCTCTGGGGAGAAAAGATAAATGTAAAAAGTCACCCTCGATGGAGACACATACAGTGCATCAGTGGTAAATGTAACTCTAGAGCACTGCCAGAGCGGAATCAGGAGCTATTTATTGACCAATGATGCCATTTTTGGCTGAAATGAAACACTGGTAACTTTAGAATGTTATTCAATAGAGTTATCACTTTTTGGTTTTCAATTATAAAATAATTAAAGAGGAGTATACTTTTGTAAAATATCTCATCTGAAAGGGATCCATATACAAGTACACCACCATCCAAACATTTGGGGATTGGTAAGATTTTTTTAATGTTTTAGAAAGATTAATTTATTTGATAAAAGAGTTATATTGTGAAATATTATCACAATTTAAAAAGAGGATTGTCAGAAGCCATTAATCCAGTCTTCAGTGTCACATGATCCTTCAGAAATCATTCTAATATACTGATTTGATGCTCAAGAATTTTTTTTATTAATGTCAATGTTAAACCTGTTGTGCTGCTGATTATTTTTGGGGAAATGGTTATATATTTTTTCAGGATTCTTTAATGAATGGAAAGTTCAAAAGCATAGCATTTATTGTCCCTTTTAATCAATTTATTGCATCCTTGCCAAATAAGAGCATTATTATTTTTTCTTCAAATCATACTGAACCCAAACTTTTGAATGGTAATGTACAAAACCCAATAAGAAGTATACAATTATAGGTCCCAATTTATATTAAGTGTCTTTAACTACTATGTAACAACACTTAAATTAATAATTTGATAAAAAGCACATTGTTTCCATACAAGTTTTATATTTGACTTGCATTTTAAAAATACCTGCATGTAATTACATCTAGAATTACACTTTTAACTTAAACCCATTTTTAAACCTAACCATACACAAAACCTGTCCCTAACCTTACCCATATCCCACCTCTATAGCAGCAAAAGTGTTTTGCAATACATCATGAACACAATAAGTACACTGTACCTAAAAATGTTTATGTTAAAGTACATAGTAGTTAAAGACACCTAATATGTGTGATCAATTTATAATTAAGTATTTAAATATCTATTTATAGTATTTATAGTATTTAAATATAACTATGTAACAGACAAAAATAGTTTTTATCTTAAAACTTTTATCTATTTAGTGTTTGTTCAGCCTTTGGTCAGGTAGTAGAGCTATGAAATTCTCACCGAACAATTGAGTTGGGTTAGCGCTGCTGGCTTTCTCGTAGTTGGTGAGGCCTTCGTAAATTACTTTTCCTACAGCAGCGTACAAACACTCCAGCTCCTCATACTTGGAAGCAACGGAGGATGTGCCTAAAGAAAAACCAAAATATTGGAAGAAAAATGTAAATGGTTACCCTAGTTTTCAAATGACAACAATCCATTCAATTCCCAATGGACAAAATCAAATCCCTCCCTATATTTTGTCTTGCTCAAGAACCCATTCACTTAGACATATTCTACAATAGGGAAGATCAGACCATCGCAACTTCAATTTCATGCCAACTTTAACAATGGTCAAATAGTAGGGGTGGAACGGATCGCAGTTGATCCGTGATTCGTGGATTAACTGCTAAATTTACCCATCATAGAGTGAAAGTTTATAAATTGGATGTGTTTAGTCTTGTCAATTTACACATTCAAACTATTTTAAATCGTGGAAGAGCCGAAAATCGGGACTCGCGCATTATCTGTGCACTTGAGCAAATCAAATGATGCAATTATTGTTTACCGTACATATCCACAGCTGTGCTACACTAAGGTCTCCACAAGAAGATATCATCGATCAGAGCTTGATCTACTCACTGGGTTCTGTGGGGAAGGTGCTCATGAGTCTGGACAGGAGGGAGTGGACCGCCCTCAACACTTTGGTGTTGCCACAGGTCATGCAAGCTGCAATGCCACGCTGTAGGGGCTTGAAATGTGAGAGGATGGCTGGAGGCTGCAGCACTGACAGAAGGAAGCTGAGAATCTCCAGTCCTGTGCAGATATTGGAGAAATTCGCCTGATTTGGCTGCTCCTGAAAAACAGAAGAGGATGCACTGATTAATAAGAGTAAACAGGAACTGACTCTACTGTTCAAAAGTTTGAGGTCTGTAATATTTATTAATATTTTGAGAAAAGTGTCTTATGCTTTCATGCAGTGTGTAATATAGCTGTTTGTAAATGTAAAAGATGTGCAAATATCGAAGTAAACGATAAACAGAGTTATTGTCTCCCAAAAGAACAGGTTCTGAACTGTCTGAAACGAGTGGTCAGTAATTTCAGTCTTACTTACTGCATGAACCTAAATCAGTTTGTAAAGATTTACATAATGCCAGTCTATGATCTTCAATGGCTGCAAACAACTTATACTTTGACTCGCCCTCAAACACTGTTGTTGTAGCTGAGGCCTGGAAGAGTTCGGTTTGTGTTGTTGACATGTTGAGAAGACGCTGTTGTCTGTGCTACAAAAGCAAATCCAATATGCATACATTTCCAAAGGAAATTCAAATATGGCAATAGCGATTAGTTTCCGAGGTGTGCCAATCACAACAAATCACAAAAAAAAGAGCCATCTGACCAATCAGATCAGAGGAGGCTCTTGAAAAAGAGCAACTCTGGCCCTGACATACTTACCTGCAGAGCTTACTTACAACACTAATAAAACACACCTGAACTAGCTAATCAACATCTTCAGGATTACTAGAAAGCTCCAAGAAGTGGAGTTTGATTAGAGTTGGAGCTAAACTCTGCAGGAAAATGGATCTCAAGGGCCAGAGTTGCTCAGCCCTAGTTTAGAGGGACAGGATCATTGATAGAGCCGTTTCAGACATTGTGAGAAAAGAAGTGATGCTGCAATGTATATTATGAGAAAATGAAAGTGCTTTTTTTTACTTCGGATGGATGTAAACCTATTGTGGGAGACATTAGGCGAAATTAGGAACCGTTAAAATAGCATATTTATAACTGAGTTGACAAGGCTTAATTTTCAGCATCATTACTCCCAGTCTTCAGTGTCACATGATTCTTCAGAAATCATTCTAATATGGTGATTTGGTGCTCAAGAAACATTTCTTATTATAATTAATGCTGAAAACAGTTGTGCTTAATATTTTTGTAGAAACGGTGATCCATTTTTTCAGGATTCTTTAATTAATAAGTTAAAAAACAGCATTTATTTTAAATAGAATGTTTTCATAACATTATAAATGTCTTTACGGTCACTTTTGATCAATTCAATGAGTAACCCAAAAGTTTACTCAAACTTCTGGGGTCTCACAAAGTTTTCAAATTAATTAACACTGGTAAATCTCTATATTTTCTCATTTATGTCAAGTAATGCACAGGCTTGTCACAATGAGTAAAAACCAGTGCTGATTAGGTTTCAGGGGCCACTGAATATTGACAACTATGGTCTGGTCCCTGAGCGCTGAGGGACTGGCAGACAGACCTCCACAAAGCCAAAGCCGTCCATGCAGCCTGTTCTTTAATCACTGACAAGCCGGCACAAAGAGATGATAAAAGCCCCAAAGATTTGCAGCACTGTTCATTAGTTTGGATAAGAGCACCTGAAAAGATCACCTCACTCACTCAACAGGGCTCTGGGGCACAGCCGATGAGTGACCTGTTTGTCAAACTCATGCCACAGGAAGTGTCATTGACCCACTCTGAAAATAAAGATGGAAAGGATGCAGGGCTCTAGACTGACTAAATGGGTGCATTTTGTGACCTTTTTTCCTGCCTGTGCGACTAATTTTGTTAGAGATCACACTGATGCCTCTACCAATTTGACTAACTGATAAGCGCTGCCATTTCTGTTGTGTATGATAAATATTAAATGCAGCAAGTGGAAAGAAACAGCGATACTCGTTTGAACCGTTCCACATAGATGATTTGTCAACTCTGCTCTAAAGACAGCGCAGTGCAAGCTACAGGCTGACCCTCTTCATCACGTAACCACTAAACAGCAATGTGAGATACAGTGAAACTTAATTAGTTCAGCACAGAGTTCTTCTTTGCAAACCACTAATATCTCGTTGATTTAAACTAGTTTAAAGCCAGATGAAACAGTGCTGACATTCAAAAACATTGACGCAGAAAACAAGAAAAACATTGCGTCACAACAATCAAGTTAGAAGGCTTTTCAATCCACAAATCACCAACATTTTCCATGTATTTACTATAGTAACATTAACTGTAAACATGGTATTGTGGCATAAATATGTGATAATCTTACATTTTATTCTATTATTGTTATAACATAGACATGTATTAAAGAAGTAATTGAATATAATTACAGTATTTGTTAAGGTAAATAATTTTTTTGCATTTGTATTATACTTTGTGTTTAGGCTAATATAACAAATATAAAACCATAAAGTTACTTTTTGCATGGTAGTGAGGTGCTATGCGTGGTTATATCTACAAATATATGACATTACGGGAGACCAATTTTAAGAGTAGAGTTCTAACACAGTCAGAATACTTAAGAGTTCACCCTATAAAAATTAGGTTGTTACAACTTTTATAGATGTTAAGGTTTTTGTTAATGAAAATAAATTTACGTCCACATCTCAAGCTACTGTCAACTCAAATTACAGTCAAATGTGCATTTCCAAGAAACAAAACATGTAATACTAATAATTCATATTATTAATTCTTATATTTTGTGCTACCAAATCAGGCACTGGTGCCTCTCATCTCTCTGCCATATCATTTCAATCACTGGCCTATATGAGCATAGGGAGTCGCATAACTGTCTGCCCTAAAAAAGAATCAATAGTGTGGTGTGTCCAAACAACAGGAAGCCCATTGCTTCTCAATAGGTGGAGTGAGAGAGGATGGGAGGTTACAGTGATAATAGTGCAGGTGGCTGACGCTCACTAACTGAGAGATGTTCTCTCAGATGACAGCTGAGTTAGTCACGCCAGTGAACTCCAAAGAAAGAAAAATCATCCATAAGAGGGAGGATATCGATTTAGCTGGCATCAAAACTGCTCTTGGAAAGGCACTGGAAATAATGAAGAGGGATGTGAGAGGAACAGGATATGGTGGCCTTCATCTCCAAGACGAACACTTCAAGTCTTGTTCACACCAAGATGAAAATTTGCAATAAAAATTAATTTGAACGGCTGGCTTTTAATGACTTTTTAATGAGTCTGTTCAGATTGACAAACATTTGAATGCCATCAATGCATCATAAATTTTTCATTGATCAGTTCTAATCTCTTTTCCATGACACTGCAAAGAAAACCACCAGAGCTGCAGCTGTTATATAAAACCACACAACATGGTGGCACTCACAAGCACAGTATTCTGCAAAGAGATATTTTACTAATGGCATATGAAGAGAGTTCCGGGTCCATCTCTGTACTCTTGTATTTGGCGTTCTCTGATTAAGACCATTGCAAAATAACATGAAAACATGCAAATACAGTTTGACTTATTTTCTTCTCCATGACAGGAAGGTGTCAGAAACAAAATTACATGGCGCTTTGTGCCTGGAGTAGCCAGGGTATTTCTGCTTTTCTAAATGCGCCACTTACAGACAGAGAGTGAATTTACAAAACTGTTACAAAACAGTGAGTAAACTGTTTATTTTGTTTTTGTTTTTTACAATGAGACAAGAACTAATAAATCTCAGATTCAGACTCAAATTTAGTCATGGCCTAGCTATTACACACTTAATACATTGAACAGCGATGCTCTTCCTTGCAGCAAGACTTCAAATCCATATCCCTGATCCCACTTCCTTCCTTCTCCCTATTGTTGCCAGTCTCATTCATAAATAAATTTGTAAAAAATTATATAAGAATAATGGAAAAGAGACCAAAAACCTATAAAGCTTGAAATGCACCATTTTTGGTATAAAAAAATCTCAGACACTTCAACCTTACCACTGTCATGAGGAGCTTGTCAAACCACTGCAGTTTAAGTTCGGCACGGGGCCACATATCCGGCCTGAGGGCAGTCTTCATGAGGTTCACACAGCGACGGGACAGCAGCTCACCGGGCGAGCCTGCTACATTAGTGCTATCATTCACCTGCAAACACAGAGCAGGTTTTAGCCTGTGTAAGTATCAGTGAACGCCTCAGTAAGATTCACTAAGCAGGTATGAAATGACTACCTGGCAGGCGATGCGGATGAGGAAGTTGACGACGGTATCTGTGTGCTGCTTCTCCACAGGTTTGGTAAGTAAAGCCTCAGTGCCTGGCATCGACTGACTGCGGCTAAAGACCTGCACATACCAAAACAAACATAATACAGCCAATGTGCTTAAACATGGCAGAGTCTATCAGGGTACAGAACGCAAAAGACTGATTACAGTGGTCACACTCAGGCGTCAGCGAGCGGTTTAAGGTTTCCTCACCGTGCCGACAGTACCAGCGGCAGTGCGGAATCTCTTCACGTCTTGTGCCGAATCAACAGATATTCCTCTCTTCATAGCAGCAGAGGCTCCGCTCGTGCCCTCGCCCACACTTACTGAGTCAGCCTCCGATTCCGACTGCAAAAAGAAATTCATACCCAATAAACTGCCGGAATCTAAAGCACAATAAATTTTAATCATAGAAAAACTAAACTTTTTTCCAAAACTGATTCTGCCGTCTTATTTCCTGGCGACAGACCTGTTGGTCCTTGATTCTCTGGAGCTCCCATTTGATGACCACCTCAGCTAAATCCACTGCCAACTTCCTCTGTTCGATAGTCACACTAGGGGTGAAGCCCAATCGCTGCATAGCACTGATCATGTGCTGAACAAGGTGATGTCTCACTGGGTAATATACCTGTAAACAGAGACACATACACTATCAAACTCTACAAAAAACTGAAATGTTATATTACCACCAAATGAACTAAAAGCTAAAGCTATGCAATATAAATTGAACATTGTGAATATCGGATAATAAAATGAAATAAGCAATAACACAGCATCCCCAAAGCAAAAGTCAAAATATATAGATATTTTAAGCTATATCTCCCAGCCCTACTAAATCTATTACATCAAAAAAATATGATTACAAATCAAATACATAGTGGATATGCACTAGCTGTACTATGGGAGACATTAATATGACAATTATCTTTATGGTGAATTAAGTGATGTTACATACTCTGAAGTGCTGTACAATGAGATGAAGTATATGAACAAGTTGGGGAACTGTGTGGCCCTCCTCTACAATGATCTTGCGGGTCCAGTGCGTGAGCATTTGATGCCCGTCCTCCATTCTAGCAGGTACGGCAGGTGTGAGAATTGCCATGGCCTGCCGAACAATGGCACGTGCCTCCATAGTATGAGCCTTTAGCAGACTGTGGAAAACCTGCATAGAAGTAGTTCACAGTAGAAGTTGACTGAAGTGACTTCCCAAAAAACTTGGAGTAGCAAAATCTCTATCCTTTGAAATACTGAGGTAAGTGAGGAATTTGGGTTTGTGAAACACATTTTATCAGCAAAGGTCTGAAACCATATTTGTTTGCAAATGTGTTATATGTTATGTGTTAATTATTTCAGAAAGAAAAGATTCAACAGCCCAAATCTGTAGGTTCTTTTTACAATAAAATGAGAAAATAGAAAAACAATTGCTTTATCAACATATTGACTCTAACATTCAAAAGTTTGGGGTCAGCATGTTTTTTAAAATGTTTTAGCACGGATGCTTTAAATTGATCAAATGTGACATATAAAAGTGATACACACACACATATATATATATATATATATATATATATATATATATATATATATATATATATATATATATAAAACAGACACCAGACCTTTGAATGGTAGTGTAAATTGTCAAAGACATTTTTTGATGCATAAACCCCCCGACCCCCCCCACCCTGATTTTAGGAAATACAATTAAAATCTGTACTCTACAACCTATCTTTACTTATATTTGTATATTATATATTATACACACTGATATTTTATATACATTTCCTAATATCATATTTATCATCAGCTGTTGATTATACTAATATGATTAAACCTGGATAATTTTTACTGGCTTGCTGTTTTTTCAGAAATTAAACTGTTAAAGAAATTATTTCTCTTACTTTCTTTGGGAACTTTTTATTATTTTCAATCAGACAAAATCAGATAAAGGCATTTCATAGTATTTTTGGCAGCTGAAATTTTGGTGCATGCTTGCTCACCTGTAAAACAATCTTCTTGTGAATGGCAAACTTGGCAATAATGTGAGCCAGCAAGAGGTGGCCGCTATACTTGCATGCCGGATCCACGCAGGTTTTGGGGAGCAGGCACGGCCAAGCAAAGGTCATGAGACGCCTCAGTTTGCTGTTCCTGCTCTTGTTGTTGTCATGGATGTGGTGGGGGGCGTGCTCTACCAGCAGGGTTGAGAACTGAAGCAGGTAGATCCTCAATGAATCTGCCAGATCTGCCTGCTTCTCAGGGTCAAGAACCTGCAAAAACGATAGGCATGTGTCAAAAGACACTAAAAGATGCATTGTCTTCAGTGCCGTGATCCCACAGCTGTGATGTACAGCAGATTTAAAAATATATTTCAACTTCAACAGGTTCCTCTCTTGCTGGAGGTGTAGAAAACAGACCCTGGAAACAAACAGACTGATTGGTTTGCTCTTTGCAATGATTACTAGCAGGGGAGAGACAATCAATTTAAGCATGAAATAAATGAAGGCTATTAACCTTCACCTGTGTCTCATTGGGTTAGTTTGAAAAACAAACACTATGACCTTTAGTGATGCCTTGAAATTTCGGCCTGTGAAATAACAGCCAGAGGTCATCATAGATGAAGTACTGACTCGATAAATAGAGAGTGACACCACTGCCACTGCACCTGGTTTGGAGCTGCTGGATCGGGTTTACCTTGGTGATGAAGACACTAGTGATGCTCTCAGGGTTGTCACCCTCTGGATTGGGCGGCCCAAGGAGTTGCTCGCCTTCCCCTTTCTCAAAGCTGTGCAGGAAGGCTGGGTTCAGGATGTGCTGCAACACCTGAACAATGGACAAAAATAATGTACAAGCAGCATTTATTTATTTAAATCAATAGACAGACACCTTTCTAGTGCTTTGATATTCTCAAATGAGCCGTATTACTATTGAGAGGGAAAAATTGTGACCCGATCTGGCGAAATGAGTCGCAACGTTCTATTTTAAGATATGGGCCGATTATGTTGAAAAACAATGAAATATTTTTTTTTTTTTTGTTGTTGCTAATTTCAAAGAACAGACATTCAAAAATTATCTCCCAAAGTTTCGTAGTCCAGATAATTGAGTAAAGGTATTTAAATTACTATTAAAGTTTACAAAGTTTACTAAATTCGCTGGAAGTGAACATTGCTTTTCTCAACTCCTATCGTCACTTCTGAGCATTTCCCGGGTATCCCCTGAAACGTCACTCTCTCTGCTCTCCAAATGGTGTTACACGTTGTATAGAACCAATCAATAAGCTTAGAAATGTACAAAAATGCTGATCATTTGTAGATGGGAAGCCGTTTCGACTGACCGGAACGCGATTGGTCCAGCCAAATTATTATAATCTATAATAATCTACAGTTAAACAACATTGTTTTAAGCATCGTATTTATTAAATTGATTGAATTTGCTTAAATGATCAACACCAGGGCTGCTTTGGAAGCTCCGGCATAAATAAAGTCATTTACAAGTATGAAGAGAACAAAAGAGACAGAGACAGGCAAAATGTGGCAGCCTAGATTCAGTTCATTTGAAAGCTCACTGTTATTAACCACTCTAATGATCATCATATTACCGTCATCAGCTAATGGTTACCATGTTTTTAGATATTCAAAAACCCTAATTCTTCCTACCTTGACTTCCCAGATGTCACCTCTTATGTGTTATATAATTAGTGTCTTTGAACACCAATTTAAGCTATGGGATAATACTAGCTTTGTACTTAGACGAGACGATAGTATGTCTAGTCACACAATGATTGTGTTGTTTGGTTGGTAGCTGGAGTGTGCATCAGCATGTGGATTTATTCAAACATTGGTGCCGTAGGGCTGCAGGTGTTCCTTCATTATCCCTCGTCCTAATGAGCCCCTCTTCCCTTCAGCTTAGAAATGTACACAAATGCTGATCATTTGTAGATGGGAAGCAATTACGACTGACCGGCACGCGATTGGTCCAGCCACCGTCCTGTCAGACTCGCAGCGAGCGTTCTGTGTAATAAACAAGCTAGCAGATCTCCTCAGAAAGGTTAAATATTTTTAATTTGAGAAATGTCGCTTTCAAAAGAGAGCAAAGTTGCCAAAGCGTTATCAAGCCCCCTGGCCATTGCACTCTGAGTCCACGTTTTTTTCGTATGCGTTTTTTTTGTATTCGTGATTCGGTGGCTCCGAATTGTCAAACACCATTCAAACTGCATGCTACGGATGCGAAAAACTTACGATTTATTTTTATATAATGGATGAAAGTTTCGTAGACAGTGTGCAAGCGTGATTGACATAACGTGAGGTCGAATTTTTTTTTAACGTGTGAAAAGTTCGGATGAATTTCAGAATCAGTGTGCAATGGCCTTTATCTGTACAAAGATGTCCGTGAGATTTGCCCAAAACCGCCAGTTGAGAAAGTAAGATGTCCCTATCCCTGCCCAGCTTAGAAGAGAAGAGCTGAAATGTGAATTTAATGTCAAATTTGAATCTGAGTGTGGATGTGAGTGCGTGAAAATTTGAATGAGTGTAGCTATTTATCTGCAAGGAGAATCCATTACAATTAGGGATGCACCGATCCGATACTCAGTATCGGTATCGGCTCCGATACTGCCATTTTTGCCGGATCGGGTATCGGTCAGGCGAGGCCGATCCAAATCCGATATTGTGCGTCTACTATTCTGTGTTATAGTTAACCCACAAAAGGCACAAATATTTGCCCCACAAAAGGCACAAAAACATTATAAAGCACCATAAAGTTTTCGTGCACTATCTTATAAGTGTTCTGAAGCCATTATATAGTATAATGTGAGATATAAATTAATATTTAAGTCATTAAATTCGAGATCACGTAAACTTTTTCCCTCTGCTGCGGCTGTCAGTCATTCTCCATTCAGCATCAAACAGCGCGTCACGTTCGGGTACGACAGTCAACATGATGAAACTCTCCAAGATGATTCAATGTTAATATTATTATACTTGATCTGTAGATAAAGGTCTATGGTTTCGCATAAAACAACTTTATATTGCTGGACTTTATTGCTGTAACTAAATCATGTTACTTTCTACCGTGTGTCTGTTAGATCACAACACTGGAGTCAGAGCACTATAATTGTTCTTCACGCGCACAGTAACTGATATTTAAAACTGTTAAAAGAAAAGGCTCAATAAACTATTGCATGGAGATAGATACTGTATAATACACTACGCATCAATATGTATTTCCTTTGTGCTTTGAACTTTTCAATGCGGACTCGACGTGCTGCGCGCTGTGACTCCGTGTTGCTTCAAGCGCATCATTCTGCGCTTGGGATGTGCATAAGCGCTTTGTGCCGCACTGTATTGGAGCCTTTTGCGCAATGAAGGATTATTAATAGCCTTTCTTGTTCTGTCCTATATATCATATGTTGCTGCCTCATTAAACAGCTGTGCTATACATTTAAAACATGTCTCAAATTACATAGCCTAGGCTACTATAAAAAATTATCTTTTTGATTTTTGTTATCTTGTTTTTCATGAATGTATTTTACAACAATATAAAGAGCAATGTGTAACGTTTTACAAGATTTAGTGTTACACTTATTGTCTCTTATTTGTTCCCCACTAAATGTTTTTTTTTTTCACTAAATGTTCAGATTTTATACAATTATTGTGCACTCGTGATATTTCTAGACTAGATTTTACTGCTGAACTATCCACTAATCTAGTTTATAATAGCATTTTTGACATATATTATGATCATATATTTTTTGGATTTGTTGTTTATCTTTATAATGAAGTTGTCTGTATTAAGTAGATTGTGTGTTGAACTGATAATCACTCTTTTGTGTGTTAAACACAGAGTTATAGAAATTCTACTTGATTAAAAAAAAAAAACGGCGCTGGTATCGGATTGGTATCGGTATCGGTCGATACTCAGAATTTTGGTATCGGATCGGATCGGTTTTGAAAAAGCGGTATCGTTGCATCCCTAATTACAATGTGTTTGATTAACCCAATATTTAACTGTTGGTATCTCCGTTATGAATTTGTTACACTGTTATTGTCAACTAGCCTACACAAAGATATGATTGGACTAGCATTATTTGATCTCTGTGTCCTTGTCTCTCTGCCTCTCTCACTTTCTCTTACACACACACACACACACACACACACACACACACACACACACACACACACACACACACACACACACACACACACACACACACACACACACACACACACACACACACACACACACACACACACACACACACACACACACACACACACACACACACACAATCTCTCTCTCTCTCTCTCTCAATCAAAAATGTAGCACCTCTGTTCAATCTTCTGATTTTAGTAAATTTTTTTAAAAGGTACTTTTAAATTATTTATTCAAATAAAAACTTTTAAATAAATTGAGCTTCAGCCAGGTTTAATAGCATATATATATATATATATATATATATATATATATATATATTAATGTCTTTGGTCAAATTAAGCTATTAATGGAATTAATTAATGGAAATTTTGAAAGATATCAACAAAAAACTTTAAAAGCGATTTTCTCAGGTTTTCAATTGGAAAAAAGAGGGCAGACAACCATAATTCAAATGTGTATATCTTTACAACCATTCGAGGTATGACTTTGACTAGGATACCATTTGAAAGCTTATGGTCTCCTCTTTCCATTAATACAAAAATCTCAATTTTGAAATTAGGGTCACTGTGATTCATTTTGCTGGATCAGGTCACAAATTACTTTTTTTATCTGTCCATATTGACCCAGACTTGGCTTTTAATTCAAATGCATATTTAAGTTTATTTTAATATAGTTTGGATTACATTTTTTTTAGATATACTTGTTAAAAATGATAATAAATAACCTAATTATATTTATATAATAATTATAATATTATTATAATCTATAATAATCTATAATTAAACAACATTGTTTTAAGCATCGTATTTATTAAATTGATTGAATTTGCTTAAATGATCAACACCAGGGCTGCTTTGGAAGCTCCGGCATAAATAAAGTCATTTACAAGTATGAAGAGAACAAAAGAGACAGAGACAGGCAAAATGTGGCAGCCTAGATTCAGTTCATTTGAAAGCTCACTGTTATTAACCACTCTAATGATCATCATATTACCGTCATCAGCTAATGGTTACTATGTTTTTAGATATTCAAAAACCCTAATTCTTCCTACCTTGACTTCCCAGATGTCACCTCTTATGTGTTATATAATTAGTGTCTTTGAACACCAATTTAAGCTATGGGATAATACTAGCTTTGTACTTAGACGAGACGATAGTATGTCTAGTCACAAAATGATTGTGTTGTTTGGTTGGTAGCTGGAGTGTGCATCAGCATGTGGATTTATTCAAACATTGGTGCCGTAGGGCTGCAGGTGTTCCTTCATTATCCCTCGTCCTAATGAGCCCCTCTTCCCTTCACATGAGTGATGGATCACAACAAACGACTTTTCTACAAAATCCATCACAGCCCAAACCACCGAGGCTCTAGCTGCCTGAAAACATCACCTTAAACGTGTATTCTGTTAAAAGCGTGCAGCTATTGAGCTCTCCTGGGGAATGTTTGGGATGCAACGTCTGTTTGGCTGTGAGAGGTGATATAGCAGAGCAGGAACGGCCCCAGCCATCAAAACTGTGAAGATGATCTGCTACCGTTTCTCAATGTCATTGTAGAGGGTGGCATTTGGAGGAGAACATCCAGTTCATTTTAATCAACTGGCATTTGATCTTTTTCTCAAACTTGATGGAATTCTTTCACATGAATAAACATGAAGTGGGAATAAGAAAAGCAGCCTTGAATACCAGAATGACCCGTTTACCGGTGGGTCCATGTACTCCAGGTAGTGCTGGCCCACTATAAAAAACCCTTCATAGGGCTAGACAATAATAATGGTAACAGAATCAAAACCAAAGGGACCATTGTCAGAAATGCTGCATTAAAGTATGTGATAATTTGTCATTTTCTTTTTGATTTTGCCTCAGTAGCCGCGTTTCCATTGCCCTTCAAATTGCGCAAATTGAAATTGCGAATTGAAAATAGGCCTAATGGAAACACGTCAATGTCGCGTAAATTCCCATATATAGCAAAAATGTTTACACACTCGCATGAGGTGGTTTTTCAGGCAAAACCGCAATGGAAACAGTTTTTCCGCATTTCCAGGTCATCTGGCGTACATAAAATTCGATCAATCTTTAAAGATGACGCGGTATGTTTGGAAAGAAGACAAGAGAGATTTTTATTAAAATCATAAAAGAAAAAAGGATTATGGGAATACTGGATTCTAAACAACAAAGAAATGCCACAATTTATCAAGACCTTGAAGTAGATAGAAGGGGAGAAACACTCAGAAACACCTCATACGTGACACTTCTGTGACAAGTTTAAGGGGCTTTCCTTGCCATTAATGCTTTGAGAACACGCCTATGTCTCCTTCGATTAAAAATAATGGCTAGTACGGTGGCTGGAATATATGTAAACCTACCAACATCCGTTGCCATGATTTTTGGAATGACTTATCTCGAGAGGAAAAAATAAAGTTTTAGTCGCATAACATCAGGAAACTCCATCATTTCACAATAGTTTTTTTTATCGACATTTAGAAAATGTCGCACAAGGTTTGCACAAATCTGTAATGGAAACGCAGCTAGTAATGGGGAACATGTCACCAAAAGAAGTTACTGGTGCATATGAGCTAGAAGAAAAAGTTATCATCTTCAACAGGGATGATTAAAGGCAAAGTTCTAATAGCAATGGCTATTAGAGTAATCTGCAGATAAATATTCATTAGCGTTCTTCAAAGACTTCGGTTAAGGGTGAAGACGTGCCTTTGAGAGCCAAGTGTGTCATGCACGGCCAGTCTCTGTCACCTTCCCCTTTTCAAACATACATATTCAGAAGGGGCAGGTTGTTATCCGCATTAGATGGTCAGCGCTAAGAGAGCGTGAAGCTGAGCCACTCTGAACAAAAAGGTGGAATTTATAACGATGGCCATAGAGGTCCATGTCATAACATCAGACACACTCATACTAGCCCAAAATGAGAGGTCTTCACAAACGCAAAATTCACAATTTCTCCTCGCATTTTAAAACTCACAGCAGTATAAATGGTATAACCTCACCTTTGCCTTAAGCTCATCATTGAAGTGTGGATCATTGAACTCCACAAAGCGGAAGAAGAGTGCTCGTTTGTGCGTGATGCTGTAGTTCTTGGGGATCTCTTCCTCCATGTACTCCTTCAGGAAGGTCATATTGCACAGGAAGCGGCCAGTGAAGGCTCTCAACAGCTGAAAGAGCAGCTCAATCTCAGAGTAGTTGCGTCTGAAGGAAAATGCACAACTTTAGTGTCAAAATCAAAGCGAAAACCTGCTGTTTATCCATTTTCCAAACTAATAACACTTAAAATATTTGCAACAACATTGGTGGTGCGGAAATGACACACTTCACTAAACAAACAACACTTACTTGCAGTAGCTAAGCAGACAGAACGCTAGAAGTTTGGGCTCTTTCCAGTTGGTTGCAGCCATGTTGTCTTTGCGGTGGCGTTCCTGGAAGGCCTCGCTGACCCATACTCGTCTGAGTTGACTCACTAGAGAGTGCTGACCGGCCAACCAGCCTTCATCATTTTTCACAATGATGCTTATGATCTGAGGAAGTGTATGAATGATCATTCATATTCAAGCTCTACAAACAAGCACATTAAATCAAATTTAACAGTCAATGATTCTGTTAAGAGAGTGTGACCCACCTTGATGGCCTGGAACTGCAGATCAAGGCGGGCAGTGCTGGTGGAGGGAGACCCAGGTCTCACAGTTGCTGCAGGCCCAGCTGGAACCAGCAGAGGGACAAACCGATTTGGGTTAGAAGCCAAGACATCTCGAAGTGGCTTGGCATCTTTGTGCTTCAAGAAGCTCTGCAAATGAATAATGGTAAAAAGGAAATTTATGAAGGATTTTTTATTTATATTCATAAGACATTAATGGAAAGATTTTTTTTAACAAAGGCACAAAATACAGTATGAGGTAAAGAGAAGAACAACAATAACAAACAGACCATGAACATACGGCTCCACTGTGGGTCGTTGAGAGTGGCCTCCATCATGAACAGCTCCACTGTTTGAGATGGGTGACGCGTCAGGAACTTGATCAGCGGCTCCCTAAAAGGACTGCCTGCCTGTGGAGTAACAAGATGAAAACAATGAATTGCATAAAACCACAATATTCACATTGCATAAAATAGCCTACAAGTTAGTACCGTAAGCTCACCAAGGCTGCATTAATTTGATCAAAAAAGCAATGTTATGAAATATTATTACAATTAAAGATAAGTTTTCTATTTCAATATATTTTTTAAAATGCTATTTCTGTTATGGCAAAGTCAGTACTCCAGTCTTCGTTGTCACATAATCCTCTAGAAATCATTCTAACACACTGATCTGGTGCTTAAGAAACTCTTTCTTTTTCAGGGCAGTCGTGGACTAATGGTTAGAGAGTCAGACTGGTAACCCAAAGGTTGCGTTCGATTCTCAATACCGGCAGAAAACAACTGAGGTTCCCTTGAGCAAGCCTCCTAACCCCCAATTGACCCTCGGGCGCCACAGCAAAATGGCTGTCCACTGCTCCGGGCGTTTGTGTCCATGGTTTGCAGTGTGTGTGCTCACTACTCATTACTTCTAATGAGTGTGCACGAACTTTGATGGGTTGAATGCCGAGGCCAAATTCTGAGTATGGGTCACTTTCACTTCAGTTGTTAAAAAAAACACTTGCTGCTTAAATATTTTTATAGAAACTGATACTTTTTTTCAGGATTCTTTAAAGAATAGGAAATTCAAAAGAAAATAATTGATATGAAATGAAATCCTTTGTCACATTGTAAATTTCTTTACTGTCATTTTAGATCAATTTAATGCATCCTTGGTGAATAAAAGTATAAATTAAAAACAAAACAAAAAAAACTTTTGAACAGTAGTGTGTTTGAATGAAGTCCATTCAATTATTTACAAATATGCCATATAAGTGTTTGAACAATCTTCATTCGTGGGCTGATATAAATATTGATGTGTGATTATCCTTGATTATTATTGATTCTTATTATCTTTGACATTTGATTATTTGGTGAGAGGATTATGCAAGTCACTTGAAAGTTAATCAATTAACAGGCCCAGTTCAAACAAACTCAACCAGCATTCCCTTGAGCTGCAGATTAGAGCAAAAATCTTGTACCTCTATGAGCATTGCCCTCTCCGTCTTCATGACCACTTCCAGCAAAGGTTTGACCAGGGTCTGTGGAGCAGCTGGTATCAGATGGAAGAGGTTTATAATGGCTGAACAGATCCTCATTTCCTGCAGAGGTGAACAGAGGAATGCATCACAATGATTGTTAGTGATAACCAGCAGTGGAAAACCAAGCCTACCTCCTGTAATATATAATCAATAGTGACAAGTTGGGGAACATTTGCAGGAAAGTCAGAGTGGCAGGTTAGTTCCTGAAAAAACATCACAGAACCATTGGGGCATCATAAGATAGCCGGTTTGAGAGGGACCAACTCAGAAATGTAAAACGTAAGGATCAAACACAACACCAGACACAGAGATACAGTTACAAAGACTCCACTAGCACAGAGAAATCACAAGCACAATGAGAGGGGAGCCAGTGAAGACCCCACAGCAGGTCGCCATCTCACCTCTACACCCTCCATGGCAGGCTGCGCCAGAACAGGAGACAACAAACAATCAGCAAAGCAGTGTGGGTAATGAGCACTGTATGGATTGAAGGGATGGGTTCAGGTGAATGGTGGGGTGTGTGTGTGTGTATTTCTGTGCAGAGGAATCCTCCTTATGAGCTGCAGACTTGTTGCCAACTCATGTTGCAAAAGGCAAACTCAAAAAACTGGAGGTAAAAAAGCTACAGTATTTTTATTATTATTGGAACAGGCAGCATTTCAGCTGGACTCAATCCACAGGTCTATTGATTTTCAGTGTAAAAACTGACAGTGGGAGAAATCTTGTGCCGTAATAGGGCATCCTACAAAGGTATAGGGATTAAGATCATAGTGCTAAATAACGCATAACCGGAAAACCAGCGATCTTTTCTAAACATTTAAATGCATCTATTCCACTGTGCACTCAATACACTAAATGTTCTTCACTTTATGAACAGGGGTTCATAAAGACAGCTCAAAAACAGCTCATGAACAGGGGTTATACAGATATGACTATTGAATTAATGTTTAATATTCAATTAATTAGATAATAAGAGTGGGCGATACACCGATAGACGAGAACAACCGGTAGAGATTTTGGAATATCGTCTCTATCATGGTTACGCTCACGTGACGTTGCTGTGCTGTGCCGTCATGTGCCGAAAACGTATCATTTGAATGTGTTTCGAAGCCTCGCTGTTTAAAAACAAGTGATTTTAAAATGATCAAGCCCGTCTTTGCGAGTATCCTCGTAAACACAGTTGTTTATGTCTAAGTGAACATAAAAAGTTGAGAAAGAAAGTGCATGTGTATCAGTATATTAGATCAGTGTATTCGGTCTTAAAGTGACAGCAGCCTAATATCTCTGCTGCTGTATGTGCCATTAATGTTAATCAAGCAATCTCATTGCTCCTGACTAAATCGCTTTCATAACTTTAAAAAGACTAAATGTATATTTAATTCACTCAGTGAAGGCAGTAGAGTTTTTAGTATATTTTATTATTATTATTTACAATATCTGTAGTAGCCTATTTATAGGCCTATATAGTGCTTGATGTTTTTCAGTTAGGTCCATTTCATATGCGTCTTTGTTCTATTGTAATTTTTGTCCTATTGCTTGTAATTAAATTAGTTTGATCCTATTTTATCACTGAGTTTTATGAAATACCAATGGTATCAAAAATGTATATAACAAAAACTTTAAAGCAAAAATAACTATATTGTGAAATATATCGTTATCATGAAATAAAATTACATATGACCCTCATCATATCGCCCACCCCTAAATTAGATACATTTACAAAAGACATCCTTAATCTTGGATATCTCCATTCTGTTATATGTTCTGGTTTTACTTTGTGTGGGAACAAACACTGCACTCACACTGCGTTATTGTTTTTTGGTATTAGTGTATTTTAATGAGAACAAATATATGCGGATGGGTTGGAGTTTTTCCCTCTTTTCCACCTCGCTTTTACATCGCTAATGAATGGCCGTGCGCATTTTACTTTCGCTACTTTCAGGGGCGCATTTGCTTGAATGATGGCTTTATTATTATTCTTAATGAAAAAAACAAAACAGTACAATTACAATCTCGCTTATAATAAACAGAACTTTTATTAACAAAACGAATAAGCACGGCATAAACTATGCTGTTAAAAGAAATAAAAATGGTATTACTTTAAAAAAATAAAAACGACAAAACTCCATCAGGTGACAGAATGGAGAAAAAACACCTTGGGAGAACCCAGGCTCAGTCAGGGGGCCAGTCCTCCTGGCCAACAAACGAACAGTGTATGATTATGATTTAGGCGGCATAATAGGTCAGAAATCAGATTGGATCAGAACTTTCACAATATTTATCCAGTTCATCTGGTTAGGGGTCGGAGTCATCACGCCGGTATGGAGATGTAACACCGATAACATCGCCTATCGCAGCAAGCCGAGTTGTAATGTCTTAAAAAAAAACTACAACTTTTATAGACATTACAACAAATGCTGCAATGATGTATAAATGCATATAAAATAATAATTATGTAATAATGCCAAAATCGTAATTTTTTTCGTAAGGGTAAAATATGAACTTCACACATTTTTTTTAGATAAATATGAATAAAAATTTCCTTTCGTAAAGAACGGAGCAGAAAAACAATGCACAGTCTTCATAAGTCCCTGAGTGCATCTTCTCGTTATTTTTGGGACACTGTCAAGATATTTTTACACAGAGGAAACATTGAAAAACAAGCAATGAGGAACAATCCCTTTACAGAACTAGCACCCCGGCATGGGCTAATCTGAGCATGCGCTCTTATGCAGCCTAAATCTGTACGGTCTCCCTGAATCGACCTTCTTTTTCTCTGTATGACTAAACTAATCTTCTGGAACTAGTTTCTGAATGCCCCCCCACCCCTCCAACCCCGAACCTGGCTGACCCCACCTCATTGTCATGTATGGCTGGTCATTCTGTCATTGTTGTAAGAATATTAAGAACTGCAGGAACAGAGGGCCAATTTGCATGTAATTATAATACATTTTAGAGAAAGGCAGGGCGTGAGCGAGACCGAAAGAATGGCAGCTCGTTTTGAAACAGCTAGGCTTTTTCCCCCTCACCTTTTCTTACTCTACAAGGTTATCTGTCCAACAAGATAACGAGGATCCAGAACTCTGAGGCTCGTTACTTAGGCGGCCTGGGGGTGGATGGCGCCTAATTAATCATTGATTGTAATATGGCCACTCACAGAGTCTGAGAGGGGGGATCTGGGCTGGAGGGGGGAGTCCAGTCCAGAGCGCTCATCTCAGCTCTCCATATCCACAGATCCCTTCCTCTAACAGATACATTACGAGGCTACCACCTTTGTGAAATTTGACAAATAATTCAAGTAAAAGCAAAATACTGGCCTTTGTTGGCAGCAAAGACCAACAGAGCCCCGCATATGCAACAGAGGTATCAAAACAAGCTTATACTCACACTGCCGTCACTACGCTGGCCTCCTTTATGCGTGATCACCACCACCTCCATCCATTTACGCAGATGTTGCTGCAAGAGCAGGAAAAACATTGAGTCTGTTCTCTTGACTGTTTAAATTCTTTGAATAATGTAGTGTATTCTACCATTATCTACTGCACTCTTGATCCCTTTGAGTTTAAAAATATCTACAAAAATATATATGAAAAATCTATCTGAATATATATATATATATATATACATATATGATTATTTATATATATATAATCATACCCATAATGGTTCAAATGGCTTTAGGGTCTGTCCAGCTGACAAACAAGTGTTTTGACACTGAATGCCTTTTCTGGGATAAATGTAACATTACGTGACATTGTTTACTAGCTGTTTTATTGACGTCTTTCCACAGTTGAAACACTGATTGATTACATGAGACATGATACAGATTTGGATAAGTTGAACTGTTTCTTTCAACCTTCCGATGTTCATTCAAGTTTATTCCGTGCTGTAACAACTAGTAAAGCGGAATTGAATGATCCAATCACATTTGCTCAACATGCCACATTGAAGAGTGACAAAACGGTATTTATTGTTTTAATTTTGTTATAAAATTTACAGAATTTGAAAGCTGCTACTTTGTTTCATATCAGAAGTAACAAAGATCAAAGCTTATTGCAATTTATTGGATGGGAGGCGCGCTGCAAAGTTTTTACATTCATCAACTGAAAACAGCATAGACTGAAAGATTGATTCTTGGGATTTATAAATTGATATCGGTTCTTAAAAATTATAATCAATTAAAATCAAGAAATCAATATTTTTTTTACCCAGCTCTAACCACTAGTCATCAATACCTTTATTAAGGGAACATTCTGGTTAAAATACATTTATTAAAATGTATTTAACCCAAACTGGTAAATTTACAGTATTGACTTACCATCATCTGGTCACAGAATTTGTCATTGAAGGAGTTGGGGAAGAGTCGTGTGACAGACGTCAGTCTGTTGACCACATTGAGCGTCAGACTGCGATAGTCTCCGAGCATCATCAGCAGGGGACGCATATGTGTATGGATCTGATCCACCTCGATGGTAGCTCCCTCCAAGAACTGAGAAATGCATAGGAACATGAATATACACTCAGACTTCAACAAATACATATGGCCATTAAACAGCCATTGGGTGCTTAATAGAGACAGCTGCTTTTAAATGCCCTACAAGGGAGACTACATGATAATAGCATCTTAAAACCCTGTTTTTCACTACTGTCCTATCAACTCACAGAAGCAGAAAAACTCTAGACCAGCGCAAAAGAAAGGCCACGCCAGCCTTTCGCAATGAGACGATGCATCATGGCCAAATTCATTTTCCTGTTAGCCTGTTTCACTCCATCCTGTATTGATCTTTTCAGGCAGGACTCATTAGAGGCAGCAGGGCAGAGGAAGAGAGTGCGGAAGAGACAGAGGGATTGGAGAAAGGAAATGAGGCTGGTGGAGGGTAGAGGACTGACCTTTCTCATGCAGGCCTCTCCGGCCTCCTGGAGCTCACTGTTAGTGGAGTTGAGGGCCTTGAAGAGTGCAGCTATGATCTTCTCTCGGGACTGGGGAAGGTAGTTACAGGCCGCCAGAGCGTCTGGACAAACACACAAGGAAGGGTTAAACAGCAAAATCCTAAAGACTGACAAGATTACAGGCCCTAAAATCCAGTACACATTTACATTTACATTTATTCATTTAGCTGACGCTTTTATCCAAAGCTACTTACAATTGCTATATTTCAGAGGTCGCACGCCTCTGGAGCAACTAGGGGTTAAGTGTCTTGCTCAGGGACACATTGGTGTCTCACAGTGGATTCGAACCCGGGTCTCTCACACCAAAGGCATGTGTCTTATCCACTGCGCCACACCACCCATTTATTATTTTCTTTCATTTACGTGCCACACACCAAACATTTGAACACAGGTACTACAAATTAAACAAATGAATACTATTATTCAACAAGGATGCATTAAATTCATCAAAAGTTACAGTAAAGACATTTATAATGTTACAACAAAAATATATTTCAAATAAATGCTGTTCTATTGATCTTTCTATTAATCAAAGAATCCTAAACAAAACGTACCACAGTTTCTACAAAAAAAGTTACGCAGCACAACTGTTTTAATCATTAAAAATAAGAAATGTTTCTTTCTTGAGCATCAATTTGGCATTTTAGAATGATTTCTGAAGGAACATGTGGCACTGAAGACTGGAGTAACGGTTGCTGAAAATTCAGTTTTGCCAGGCAAAATAAATTACATTTAAAAATATCTTAAAATATTTATTTTAAAATTTTAATATTTCTGTTTTTACTGTATATTTGATCAAATAAAAATGCAGCTTTGCTGGGTATAAGAGACTTCTTTGAAAAACATTAAAAAATATCTTACTGTCCCCAAACTTTGAATGGTACTGCAAGTACACAAAGTATCAATAAAACAAGTTAAATCTAATTAAACATGGACTTTAGCAACATGCTAACAATACACTTTTCCAATCAGCTGAGAGCCAAGCCTCCTATGCCGCTCTGTGCGAGGAGTTTTATTTGTATGACATACAGAGTTGCCGCCTCTGTAAATTGTGCAAATCAATTTAAGGTACCAGGTTTTAAGGTTCCACTTCAGTTACGATTCTGTCATAAAGGCAGCAGTCTGTGTAGGCATAAAACAGCAAGACAGCCTACCATGTTTTAGAACAGAGCTTATAAAGTTCCTTGTATATATGAATGAAAAAGTAGCACGTACTAAGAGCGGCAATGCGTAGCGGTACCAGTGAAGGAAGGCTTTTATAACAGGGCAGCTTCATCAGGGCAGCATCTTCAGCTTCACACAGGTTCAGCAACTGTGTCAAATCAGAAAGGCAGTTCACAGAGCATAAACACATTGATGTATTCATATTTCCCACTTTAGTGCAGAGTGTGTCAGACCGACCTCTGTGTAGAAGACTTTGTGCTCCACCACATTGAGGTCCATGGTGAAGAGGCGGGGCTGTAGGGTGGTGCAGAAGGTGTTGCCCTCCATCAGGCCGATCTGAGCGTTAGCGGGCTGATGCCGCAGCAGGTGTTTCTTTGGAGGAACCATATCCTGCAGCACCTGGAGGAAATAAGGAGAGTTTTAAACTTTCCCTAAATAGAGGAAGGAAGTTGACCTAATGTTCCTTCCTTGCTGGAGTTAACTATAAGAATTGTGTGATAGCCCTGGGCCTGTGTTAAAAGAGTTGATGGAATGGTCACTCGGACAGTCTACAGTTATCTAAACTTATAGAATAAACATGTGTTGTCTTAATTTTAATTTTATTTGCAAATAATTTATTTTTTAGAGAAAACTTCATGAATGAATTATTTTTTTCTAACACATAAAAATGTTTTTAATAATATAATGTACTCTTTTTAATGTTGGAAAGGCAAGTAAAAATATGACGGAGCAGGCAAAGCAATTTCTGTTATAATCGTATTGAGTGTGTCATACTAACTTCTTTATGAGGCTCCATTATGATGGTGACGCTCTTTCCTGTGACTTGAGCCAGCACCTGCAGGGAGTGCATGGCCTGCTTGCGGACAGTGGAATTAGGGGAGGTCACTTCTCGTACCAGGTCATGGGTCACCAGGTGGAAGGATTTGTCCTGGGCAGACAGAAGCTCCTCAGTCTTCTCCTCATCCTTTAGAGGAGTGGCACAGCGTATCAACAGCTGCTCCAGCGTGGTCTTTGCCATGGCAACTGCACCATTAGACACCTGAGAGAGACATTATGGGATACAGAAGTTCATGCAGGTAACCCAAAGATAAATGATTTCCAATGACATTAGAAAGTGTTTGTACCTCTCCTGTGAGGTCCATCATGACAAAAAGCAGAGCTTTGAGGAAAGTGAGCTGGTTCTGCAACACCCAGATCAGAGGAAGCCTCTCCATCAGGAACTTAATGGACACCACTCCACCTAGCTTAGCATACCAGGCCTGCTCATAGCAGCATGCGCACAGTCGCTCCACTATGTAGGAGAACAATGGAAGCTGGCACGCCTGAAAAAAGAACCAGATCGAGTTTCAACAGAAAATCCTTCAATTGTAAAATATCTCCTTTAAAGGGCTTGTGGGAAAATGAGTATCTAGGGGGAAAAAAAACTCACCCTTTCTTTGGAGCCCAGAATAATGCTGGCAACATCAAAGATGACAGCAAGTGCCACTTCCCCAATCTTGCACAACTCTTTCTCCTCATAGGCCATGCAGATGGCGATGGCGTCGATCAGCACGAGAGGGTCCATGCCTTTGGAGCCGTTCTCTTCACTATGGAACATGGCTGTGCTGGGCTGGCTTCCTGACTGGTAGCATGGTAGCAAGAAAGGGCCTAGGGCAGAAAATTTAATGTTATGCTATGACCTGCGTGCACTTCTGATGTTTCGCCCACACAGACAGAAAATTAAATCTTATATTTTTGCTGCTTAGCAAAAAGTCATAAAACTATATGCGGCATGAAGCAAAGCGGGGGCTAAAAGCCGTGAGAGCGGAGCGAGGCCGGTGGAGTGAATGTTAATGAGCGCCACCTGTGCCACACACTGGTGTCAAATCCCATGGAGGAGCTCGGGAAGGATAAAAGGAGGAGTGATGACAGTGGAAGACAAAAGAGAAAAAGGCCTGGGACTTAATGGTGCTTTATTTATTATGTTTATATGCGGCAGTCATATGTGAGGGGCTGCTTCTTACTTTCGTTTTGTTGTTCATGTTCATTTTGTTATTAAAGTTACATTGAACGCTCACCGGTTCCTGCCCCCTCCTACCCTGAACATAAACATTGTTACACTGTATTAAAATAGGACTTAATAAAAGCCAAGAAATTTTCTCCAATGTCTCTGCAGCCAATAGAAACAGTTACTGTTTAAGGGTGTTAGGACACTTGGGTGTATTCTGATACACTTCAGTGGCCAAGATAATAATAATAAATTAGATTTATTTTATAGTACAAAACTAATATTACTAAAGTTAAAAAAAATCCCCATTTTAACATTTATAAAATTTAATAAATCTAAGCCATAATCACTACTTTAACTGTGCAACGGTATTCAAATTCAAATCTATAACATAGGTCAACGAATAGAAAACTATGATGAATCTTCATGTCCACTATGTTCAGTACGATAGTCCTGTAGGGCTGAGCGAATTGGGTAGAACTCTTCACTGCCCTAGTATTTCAGAAATCCTTTTAAAGGTATACATGTGAATTAAATGTGGCACAATGGCCTTCATCATCACGGTATGCTAATGCCTATCTATTGCAAGGGGATTTCATAAATAGGCTGATTGAGCACTGTTGGGACACTCTAGACACAGGATAGTTCTGTCTGGAGAGACAGAGTCGTTTGCACCTCAATGACACATCTGTACCATTTGCTTCACAGGACATAAGCTTTCAACTTCATACAGTTTATTTACTAGTGTGTTGTAACATGTAACTATGTCATGTTTGGTCTTATCTGACAGCTTATAAACTGAACTGAATGGTGGTGAACTTAATAGAGATATTAAAGTATCCTAATGTACAATCTAAGTACTATTGCTTAAAGGGACATTGTGTAGGAATTTCTCCCATCTACCAGTGAAATTTCTCCCATCTACCGGTGAAATTGTAATTCAAACGAATTGTGCTCTTCAGCGCCTCACTTTTTCAAATGCGTGTTGCATCTAAGGTAACTGTTATGTACCAAAAAGCTATGACAGGATGTCTTCTAATAGCACTTCGTCGAGTTTTCCTTTAGGTGAACAGGTTTGTTATTTCAAACAAACTGCAACTTGACACAACAAACAAACGAATGTTACAGTATGAATAATAACAGTGCAATGCAGCCTTTTAAACGTGCCGGGGCAGTGACACAGCGCCTCTCACTGCTCTGCTCCTCCGTTTCTGCTGCTTTCAGTTACGTGACGCTGGCTTTGAACGAAAACGCGCTGTGGAAACGCGTTGGCCTAGTACTTTTTGACCTGCTCTGCTATTATAGTTTTTCAAGATGGCGGAACTACATGGAAACCTCCGTGGACCTTACCCGTCACATGTATGTAAAGATAATAAATTCTTCGTTCACGAGGATAAGTCCGATAATTGGCAGAGGTATTTGTACACCTTTGAGGACATATTTATGAATAAAAATATTGATTTTAGATAATAAAATACCTAAAAAACTACACATTGTCCCTTTAAACATCCATTGAAGAGAATGTTAATGCTCTTTTCCCCCTCTTGATCACAATCCATTTGCCTCATCTTTTGGTTTCGTTGTTGGTATTCCACTCATGTTTAACAATGCTTTGCTCGGGGTATAAGAAGGAAAGGTAACTGTTGATCTTGGAGAAAGGCTTTAACCCTGCCACTCCCGCACACCAGTGCATAACCTCATACTATGAGAAAGGCTTTTACAGACTCTTCTGCACAGCAGTGCATTATTTGTTACAACTAAGTTTTCTATACAGTATGTCGTTCCATTCAACTGTCTGTATATTTAAACATGTAACCTAATAAATACATTTGCCTTCTCTAAAGGCTTTGAGAATCTTTCCTTTTATCACTGATGTTGAAAGCTAAAGTGATTATAACTTTCGTTATCTAAACGTTCAGGTTAAATCCCATTTTCCTATCAGTTCTAAGAAAGACTTTTACCTTTAAATAATAAGAGGTTAAAGAATAAAAACAACTTTAATCGAGACAGATTATTTATATTGGAGTCAGATAAATAACTAAATTATGCACGTCATCCTTCAACTGCCTTTTGTTCCGGTTATTGGTTCAAAATAGCAGCGTAAGCATCCAGCCTTACAGTCCTGATTAAATTTTGTGGGATAAGGACCACATACTGTAACAGGTAGATATTTAAGACAAGTTTGAGGTCTAAAAGGAATACTAATTACAGTTTTAAATAATCCAGATGCCCAAGAGTCCATGTATTTCCATCTCAAGATTGAATTTCAATAAGGATGAAATTAGCACACAGGCAAAACGATTCCTCACCACACTGCTGAGCCACTGCCACCATGGTGTAATGGCGGATCAAGCTGGCAACGAAAGGCAGAGCGCTGGGCCTGAGATCCTTGATGACCGCAGACATGAACGCCCCCGTTAGGGCCTGCTCGAACGTCCTGCGCGCTGGGGTGTCCTGAGCTTTGTACCGGTGGGAGATGATCACGTTAGGGATCCACTTCTCTGTGAAGCTGTTGAAAACCAGCAAAGGGATTTAGCTCATAATTTGCATTGCATCCATGAACTCGCTCCATTACAAGAGCCTGAAGTTGAATAACCCAATCAGGCAATTTGATTTGATTACAGAGTATAAAAGGCTTTTTGTGTTTAGACAGCTGAGCCCCATGGGAGTATGGCTTTGTGTCTGGCTGACATTTTGTCTCATGTTTGGTTATTTACCCCAGCTGATAGCAGCACAGTGATGGAGTGAGTGTTTTATCCTTCCTCAAGCTTGCATTCTATAATGCCAAAGCCGGTAGCAGTGGTGATGGATCGCTCCATTTCATTATCGCTATTTAAAAGGCTTGGCTTAGGGAAAGGACTGAGCCGAAGAGAGCGGTCAGATCAATTCAAATTCATAACGCTGCCACTTGAATGGGACTCAATTATCCGGCCTGGCATTTGAGATATTAAGAGGGCAGTCCGCCTTCTGAAAAAGGCCCTTTTCATGATGACCAGCACAGTGTACCACACTGAAAGAGGGAGAGAAGATGTCATGAATCAAGACATCTGACAGCAGCTCTCTTCCCATTTAACTGACACTCGGTTATTTCAGAAAGGGGCCCGTATGACTGGCTTTTGGGGTAAACAGATAAAGTACAGTCAATTAGCATCAGCGTGGAGATCAATGACAATGTTATGTGACCCTCTTGCCCAGCCAGTAGAAACGGCTCTGAGTAATTAGCCCTTTGAACACTGTAGACAGTGGCGGCCAGGCTGGATGAGGCCCAGAGGAGCTGCACACATAGCAAAAACAGCGAAAAATGCAAAGGGACATTTCAGTCTCAAAGTGCACAAGAATATGGCTGCAATTAATAGTTATTTTGATAATGATTTTCTGATTAATTCGTTTTTTTAAAAAGCCTAATTTTTTTTCTAATTTCATTAAAATAAAATGTAAGTCCCCCTGTGGTGAAAATCAAGCTTTTAATGTTGTTTATAAGGCTGTGGTGTTTTGCATAAGTCAATACAATTGCTGAGTATTTGTATTTTCCTTAAAACTGCAGTGAACCAAAGACGCAGTTTAAAATCACTGGTGTTTCTGACGTCACAAACTCAATGAGTGGATCTCTGTGCTGGTGCGAGTGAGTGGCGGCGGGGCTAATTTACATATTCATAGAACTGTGTACACTAAATGAGGCAAGGGTGTAGTTACATTCAAGCTATTTTAAGGGGGACCTAATAATATTTATATTATATATATATATATATATATATATATATATATATATATATATATATAATACATTTACTTTAAGGCTATTGTAAATACAGTAACTATTTAGGCTGTGATATATTTGCCAAAAAAAAGTCACTACATTAACATTATACCATTTAGTCAGGTTTTTTTTTTTTTTTTTAAGTTTAACGGAGACCCTCTTGCTCTTAGAACGAGCCATTATGCAAAAAAGTAATAAACAAGCCGTTCTAACATTTACAGATGAACATATAACAGTAACTAATCCAAGATTTTTAATAGAGAAAAAAATTGTTTCATTGTGAGCTATTCACAAGGGTGCCAGTGCATGATACATTGAGTGGTTGTCTTACTTGGGATGAGCAAGGAGCTGGTAAAGGGCATGTTTGTTGTCCTCCAGGCTGGTCATGGCCACCAGGAAGCATTTGATCACCTCCCAGGCCTGTCGTCTGTAATACGGCTCAGTATTGGCACTCTTTAGGCAATCCAGTGCAGTCTCTATAGCCTAAATACATCAGGAGAACAGCATTAAGCCTTAGTGGACCAAACGTACTCATCAAAAAATTGCATTAAACAGCTTAATACATCCCATTATAAACACAAAAATCTAGTTAAAGTGATAAAAATCTCATCACAAAATGACACATGATTGCGCTCTTGACATTTTTATTCAAGTTTCATTGCACATATACGACACTAATCTTCCTCGCTTGAGTGAAATTTTCTATGATGACACTTAAAGACCCATCAAACATTAAAACATTCTGCAGTGATTAGATGCTTCTTAAACCCTTAAATTATAAAGAGACAAGCTAAAGTGCTAAGACATGCCAAGGGAGAAGATGAGCTAATTAATAAGATTCAAAAAAGGCAGCTTGCCACAGAAAGGGTTGTCTGAATAAATTATCGTTGAAGACAGTGTGACCACTGACAGCCATGCAAGTCATTTCAAGACAGAATCTCCAAAACCAGCTCTTAATACTGATGTGCTCTGGGAAAAGGTAAAATAAATGGCACAAGAGTTGAGGAAAAAAGAGGGCCACACTTTCAGTATAGCACTGTTTTACAATTCCTGTGGGTCCTGAGCTGTTCTGCCTTGTTGAGACATTATTATAAATGTCACATAACCTTGTACACATGTTCTATTCCCAGAAGGTACCTCTACACAAACCATGTCATTTTTCAAAAGCTCAAGGCCTCTACAGTGGAGGCCTGGCCCCTAAAAATGTGTATGTGTTATATATAAAAGCATTAGTTTCTTTAAAACTCTAGGAGTTTACCCCTCCCCCCACATAAAATCATTGCTCCTCTTCAGTGGCATCAAGAAAATGAGCCTAGGAACCCCTTGTAATGAACTCTGACACCATGTCAAATGTTTAAATTTAGCTTAATACCATGATGCTTGGAAACCAGATAAATATGGGTAGGATTACTCAAGCAATCATGCAGAGAGACCATCAGCACTGAGGGAAGACAATCTGTCTCTGACCAGAAAAGAAACAGAGAACTTCCTTGAACTACGCAGCATTAGCTCTCATTTACAAACGTCTGGCTTCCTGGATAGGAGGAAAGAAGTACGGCTTCATATTAAATGGGAAGATGGCTCAGTTTGGCTGGTGTCCAAATCAAACTGCGCTTGTGAACTGATTCCCACACATATTGAAACGAGCGAGGATGCTTCGAGAGTGAAGGCCGGTCCTATGGGGGACAGAATGAGTTGTTGTCTGTCTCGATCCAAACACGTCGCTGGGCTTGAAGGCGGCTGCAAACAGCAGCTGCCGCCTGCGGCAACCACAGGACGCATGCAAATGAAATTATCAGCAACGGCACAACACCGGTAGCATTCATCTTTGTGGAGTGAACACAATTACAGAAATGACAGTTTGCGTTTGCCCAAGCAGCGACGAGCAGCAGGAAAGGCCATTTAGCTGGAGTAAATAATCCCGTCTGCACAGCAGGGAGAGATTGATTAGAGGGGGGTGGGCAGAAGGGAAAAGATGAGCACAGCTTACAGCCTGATGATCTATTTAATTACCTGGGGAAGACGATGTCTTTCTGCACACACTACACTTTGACAAGGATTCATTACATGACGAGAATCCCTCTTCCAACCCCTGAACCACCCCCATCCCTCTCACACACATATTGAGGGCAAACTGACACATAAAAGGAAGTGAATTTGTTACGGTTCATAGAGAACCAAGCCAGAAACCAAAATTGGTGTTTAGGTATGGTGGTTCGTTGTTTTCAAAAACATGACATAGCCTCTTATGGTTCTGTGAGAGTTCTTATCAACAACCAACACAAGTGGATTAATCTCAAATCAACCTCAAATTCAAACCTCTTCAGCATTGAAAAGGCTATTTAATATGAATATATTTATCAATTTCCTATTAGAGAAATAATTAAACCTTAAATGAAAATATCACTTCGAGGCCAAAGGACATAATGTGCTGGCCATTCTTTTCTATTAAAATGAAACCAATTTGGATCCCCTGCTGACAAGCTCTAAAATAAAACTAAAATAGTATGTGAAAAGATGAGTATATGACAAGGTACTGGGGGAAAACTGACATGATAACATTTGAGCAGAAAAATGATATACAACATTATTTTAGCATTATATTTGACTTTTATTTATTAATAATCACAAAAACTATTATTTCTCTCTCTCTCTCTTATATAATGTATATGTAAGAGAGAGAAATAATATTTTTTGTGATTATTAATAAATAAAAGTTAAAGAAATGCTAAAATAATGTGATAGTTATTAAAAACTAAAAAAAAATTTAAGTAGAATATCATAAAAATACATTTGATTTTTATGTATTGTGCAGTCCCTACAAGGTACTACATATATGACGCAATGACATTGCAATGAGATGCCTGTATGAAAATGATAAAAGCATCACCTTCTCCATAGGCAGTTGAATGGAGGCTTTGCAGTCGGTGAACTCTGCCTTGATGCTGGGGCCTTGAACCTCAGTCACCACATACTGCAGCTTCTGTGACTCCTTCAGCATTTTCCGGTTACTTCCTCCAAACTTTCCCAGTACCCGGTAAGCAACATGGGAGATGGTCTCTGCAGGGTTACGGAGCGTTCGCCACAATGCCTGTTCATAAAGGCATTAAGAAAACATTTGAATCATCTCTCAGATCTCTGTCAGGTCAAAGGTGACAGCTCAACAACTTTACCTGCATAAGTTCGGCTCGGACTGGCTGGATGTGGTCATAGAGGAAGTCAGGCTGCAGGTTGTCCACGCAGAGCTCCAGTGTGCGCAGGCCCTGGCTGACCAGAGTCTGGGAACCGTTGAGGGCAGACACCAGTGGGTCCATGAGCATGGGCAGGTAGGGTAGAAGAGAGCTCAGCCGCACTGGGACAGTGAGGCACAGTTCAACAAACAGATCCTTCATGTGCTGCTTATGGAGGCCACTCTGCAACATGTTCAAACCTAAAGAGAAGCCACAAAGAATCAATACACAAGGCAGATACATAGTTATTTTTAGTGTTTTATTTAGTGTTTTGTAATGGTAAAAAACACACATCTCAGTGGTTCTAAACTGGTTTTGGTTTGTCATCAACAACAGAAGATATGTGAAGAGATGATACTCATATTTAGTTGTAAGGTTAGCTGTATTTTGTTTTTGCATTTAGCAGTTTTTCTTTACCTACTGTCTGTGACCTTTTCAGAAAGGTTGTAAACCAACAGTTGAAGACTATTGCTCTGAAAAACCCTACAGTTAGGGATCTCACTCACCTTGCAGCAAATTAGGCAGCAAAGGCAGAAACTCCTGGTACAAGAGGTCATGGCTGCCCCCTCCTATTGAGCGGAAAAGGGCTCTCAGCAACAGGAAGTAGTTATAGGGCTCCTTGGCAGATTGAGCCAACTCCATGGAGCTGTTCACTATTTTATGAAGGTGAGGCTGTGAAAGAAAAATTCAGTACATCCTTTAGTAAGTTTACAAAACTTCTATATGTCATCGTCATTGTATGTAAGAGTGAACAAATATGCTTTTCTGATAAATTTTTCAGGCTAATTAATTGGCATATATTTGATGATTTGGTGATAATTAAATCTATACATGCATTTGACACCCACTTACATTACCATTCAAAAGTTTATTGTTGGTAAAACATTTAAATGTTTTTTAAATTCTCATGCTCATAAGGCTTCATTGATTTGATCAAAAATATAATTAAGTTCTATTGATAATTCACAATATCATTTTAAGTAAATCTTTTTTCACATTTCAATTTTTTATTTATTCCTGTGATGGCAAAGCTATAATTTTAGCAGCCATTACTCCATTCTTCAGTGTTATATGATCCTTCAGAAATCATGTCATTATTCTCATTTAGTTCTCAAAAACATTTCTTATCATAGCACTGAATTTAAATGAAAGTATTTTGTAACATCATAAATATCTTAAATGTGATTTTTGATCAATTGAATGCATCCTTGCATTAAAGTATTATATATATTTTTTTAATTCATACTAACCCCAAACTTTTGAACAGCTATACAGGTAAGGGCCAAATGTCCAGATACAGTAAAACAAAGTGTGTGTGAAAGAATAGTGAAAAGTAAACTCTAACCAGCTTAAAAAATAGACCATTTCAAAACAGTGACACTGAAAATAAGATGATAATTTCAGCGGACAACAGGATTGATGGGAAGTGAGATAAAGAAGCTTCTTCCTTTCCACTATTTCACAGTGACCTTCACTTTGGTCTTTCCTGTCAATCTGAGGCACAAGTGTCATTTCTCATCAGAGGAGCTGACAGAACGCATTAAAATTAATGCAGCGCGGTTACTGGCGCTGAGGCGTTAGACAGCTTTGAGGGTGCGAGCGATCCCTTATCCAATCGCTCTGAAAAAATTAAATTGTGAATTACCTACTCTATAATCTAAATAAGCACGCTAGGCAACTAAAAGACAAAAGAGGATACAATTTACTTTAAAAACCTTCATGTGCATAAGACCTCACCTTGAGCATTTGCTCATTTTCAGCAGCAAAGAGAGACACTGAGCCGAAGACCAGTTTGAAGAGTTTAAGATAGAGGTTTGATAACTCCACGTTAGAGCCCATCTCAGGAAGACGCTCCAACAGATACTCCACGAGGATGGTGGCAAACAGTGCAGAGGTGGTTAGGTTGGCCAGGAAGGAATTTGCCACAATCTGTTGAAGGATTGGACAGCCATGTCATATCAATGGTCAATGCATTTTGCAGAAAGAAAAAGCCAATTCAATTCTGCAGTGAACGAAAATAGCAGCACCAGTACCTGTAGGGCATAGTTCTTGGAAATGCGTTCCACCATGTATGGAACGGTGGTCTGGAAGATCTCTTTGAAAGTGAGAGGATTCATCATGGTGAAAACTCCGGCAAAGTGCTCCAAAACCTCCTTCTCTTCCTTCATCCGCACCGTCTGACAGTTAGCCACGCGGATGTACGTCTGTCCATTGCCAGCAATCTGTACCTAGCCAAAAGGGGGTTGGCTCTGTGATAAGCTGTAAACTTCAGCTCTCAGGATCATGTGAATTTGAGTAAACCGACTGTATCATGCTATGAGATGCGTCAACATAACTGGACACACCTCTACTGTTCTATCAGAAAGTTTAGGAGACTGTTTGAAGGTTTTGCTGTGGTAATCTGCACTAATCAGTGGACGGTCGTACCTGGTAGATGTCCAAGGCCTGCATGGCATATTTGACCAGCTTGATGTAAATCTGTGTCTCTTTGGGCTGGAGTTGCTTATTAGGAATGAACTGGGCCTCTGAAATACAACAATTCCAACATTAAAATACCAAAATGTTCAACAGAGCTAATATCTAATGACTTGGGACAATCTAAAGCCAAGAATGTCCATCTCACCTCCAGGAGCTTTACAAGAAGTGATGCCCCATGTAATTGTTTTCACTCCACATACAAGGGTCTTCACCAGACTGCGACAGTCGGACACCTGGAAGGTCTGTTTGTCCTCCTTCTCGCCAGGTCTATCAAAAGACGTGGACGGAGGTGGTGCAGGGGTAACGGGTGTTGGGGGCGCAGATGGAGGTAAGGCGGGCGTAGCTACAGTAGGAGTTGCTGGGACTCCTTGTAATGCGGCAGATTCTACCACACCCATCTCTGATTGGGGCTTACACTTCTTAAAGATGGATACCAGTTGGTACCGTGCAATGGTGTGGAACTTCAACACAAAAACCTGAGGATATAGAAATTGTGCAATGTCAGATCAGTGATTTTGTGCTTTACAAATCAATTTGCATATGGCCAGACAGTGGCATTTTGTAGCCCATTGTAATCACGATCACAACATGGTTTACATGGGCTAATGTGGTCTCTCTCACCTCCAGCATTCTCATGAGAATGTCTCTGCCATTGCCATTCTCCTGTTCGCTCTTGGATCGGATGCAGTCTACGAGGTTTAGCAACAGCTTACAGGACATGGTCTGGATACTGCTGGGAAGGGACTCGTCATCAATGTTCTTAGCAAACAGTTGCACCGCCAGGGAGAGGTCAGTCAACGGGAGGTTCTGTCTTACATGGTGTACTAGGTCTGCTAGTGTGCTGTATGCCAAGGGCCTGAAACATCAACAGACTCGCAGTTAGACAACAGCATTCATGCTTTCTAGAGGATTTCTGTTCCGTTTATACCAATTTCACGATTCTCAATTTTGATAGACAATGTTGAGGCCATTGAAATTGCTGTTTGCAAAAGACATGACAGTATTTACAGAATACCTTGCTAAAAGAGCCATGTTAACTGCTTTTGATTATTCAAAAACATACACTACCATTCAAAAGCTCAAAGCTGTATTTCTTTGATCAAAAATACAATTATATTTTGAAATATTATTACAATTCAAAAGATCGGTTTTCTATTTTAGTATATATTCAAATGTAATTTATTCTTGTGATGGCAAAGCTGAAGCCATTACTCCAGTTTTCAGTGTCACCTTCACAAATCATTCCAATTTGCTGATTTGGCTCGAGAAACATTTCGCATTATCATCATAGTTAAAACAGTTTAATATTAAGCTGCTTAAAATTTTTGTGGAAACCATAATATTTGTTTTCTTTTGATGAAAAGAAAGGTCAAAAGAACACCATTTATTTGAAATATGAATATTTTGTAACATTATAAAAGTCTTTACTGTCAGTTTTGATCAATTTAATGAACCCTTGCTCATTTTTACTTGAATAAAAGTATTAGTTCTTAAAAAAAATCATACTAATCCCAAACCTTTGAAGAGTAGCGTAATTTTATAGTACTACTGACTCCTTACAGACATCCCTACTCTTGTGGTGTAGAACCTCCAGCCTAAAATTGATCAAAACCAACCCTCAAAGAGCAAATAGCTCTCGACCCTGGCTGATAATAATATCTTTGGTCGATACTTGGGAGATTTCAGGCAAAGTTTAGAATAAACGTCACTAATGGCTTTGACAGATTGTGAGTCCAGCCAAATTTGCCTGCTGAAGGCTGATGGAAGCCGTGGATGAGAGAGAGGTGGTGTTGGCATGCATATGACATCTGGGGCAGAGAGACAGAGAGTGGCCAATGCCAGGACAGCCTGGCACATGAAGATAGGCACCTGTATCTCCTCTGCCAGTGGGGCATCTCAGCTCAGTCAAGCACCATTAAATATCAATTCTGATGTGTTGCACTTGATGAAATCTAAAATTTTCCCCCAAGAAACTTGTGAGGAAAGGGATTGTGGCCTCAAGCCATACTGAAGAAATTACAATAAAAAGAACCCTTACAGCTCATTCCAAAATGTTCCAAAATCAGCTACCTTGCGGCCACCTTCTAAGAGAGCAACATAACCGAAATAAAACCTCATAAGTAATGCAAATCTCTAAGCAGGCAATCATAAAGTATGAACATCTGTCATCTAAATAGTGTGTTTCAGAACTTCAAACTCCAGTAAAATTAGTTGTGTCAGCATGTTTTTAAGCTAGCAATGTGATACTCTAGTAAGTAAAATGCATAGCATTTACAAATATTGGCCATTTTTCCAATTTAAATGTTTTTTGTTGAGATATCTTTGCCATCCTCTAAATCTTAAAGTTAATCTTTAAAAACACAAATAATTGAATAATAGTTAATTATTTCACTTTTCACACTGTACATTATAATGTTGTGATGCCTAAAATCACTTTAAAATTTAAGTTTTCAATGTTTCATTTTTTTATTTATTCATTAAAGATTTTAATATCATCCATTTATCAGTTATAATCCATCACATTAAAAAATGATCAGCTTATCTGTATCAGCCAATAATTTTCTCAAATTTTTCATTAATAGTTTCAGTAATAAATGAATTGAATGCTTCTGTTGACAAATATATGGCAAAGCGATATGTTAATTCATAAATAAAATTTTCAAAATGTATGGACCCCATAATATGATTATAATATTTTGAGGTATGGTGTGTACATACACATATACATAGATGAACATATATACATATTCCTTCATGTATTTGTTCTCCTATTCTTGTAAGTGCCAGGCTGTTTGTAAGTGGTAAAAATGTTAATAAATTAGAAATATATATTTCACTTTACACTTTCACTTTTATAACACTTTACAATAAGGGTTTATTAACTAAAGTAGTTAACATGAACTAAGAATGAACAATACTTCTACAGAATGTATTAATTAATGATTTAGTTAATGATTATTTCAACATTTACAACACAAATAGCCAGATCAAAAGTTGTATTTAACATTAATGCACTGTGAACTAACATGAACAAACAATGAACGACTGTATATTTATTAACTAACATTAACAATGAATAAATCCTGAAACAAATGTATTGCTTATAGTTATTTTATATTAGTTAATACATTAACCAATGTTAACAAATGAGACCTCATTGTAAACTGTTACCAATATTCCTTTGCCAAAACTTTTTCATCTTGCTTGTCGCAATGCATTCTGAGATTGTCTTCTCTGCAGAGCACAGCATTTGGCTTTAGAAAAGAGCTTTTGCATCATGAAGGCATCTACAATTCCTTGAAACTGCCTACGCAGGCACCTAACTATGCTTTAGAAGTTAAATGTGTGCCCTGTATATTGCACAGATTGCTTATATTGGACAATACCATATAAATTTGGAGGTGGTTAATCTGCGTTCTTACCTTAGCGTCTCTCTCGCAGTGTATCCTGAGCCAATGAGTATTGACTCATCGAAAAGCTTGTCCATGCATGGAATGAATTCTGCAACACAAACAGCTTTTATCAGATGCCATTGCAGGCTCTAAAGCTAAACCAAAACGGCTCAAGGGCCCATGAACTCTGAGATACATCAATGTCGGGTCTCAACAGGGAGAGTTTCTTATCGATTCATTTAACCTTCTCTACAGGATTAATGATTTAGAAGAGTGTATCAGATTCCTCTCTCAAACGCTATTGATTGAGGGGTGAAGCTCAAAAAGAAAGCAGCCGTTACATATCAAAGCGGTACCCCATGAAGCTCAGTGGCGTAATTAACACCAGATGCGAGCTCTCCTACAATAGCGAACGCTTTGCATATCTTATTTGGGAAATCTCCAAACAACCTGCAAAGTGTTTAGCGGTGGATGACTCACGGCTGCGTAGATCTGTGGTGAGGATGTGCTTGGCAGCGATCAGCAGCTCTTTCCGCAGGTGAGCCGTCTCGGGGGGGCAGTTAGTCAGCAGCTGCAACATCCCCTTCACCATCTGCTGGGAATACTTCCCAACCAAGTCCTGATACACACATATTTCCACATTAGTCACCGTTTGAGTATTACAAGAAGTTTAGAAAAGTTTAATTAACAGGTGGTCAAGCTATGTTTTCCTGAGCCACGCTACCTGGTAGATCCGGATGATATAAGCAAGGAACGACAAGGTCTTGATCTGAGCGGCGATAAAATCTGCATAAAGCTCCTTGTTGAACAGCTTGTGTTGCCTGTCACGGAGAGAAACCAGAAAATGCTTTAAATGTCACTATGTGTTAAATTGCATCCATTTCAGTGCATTAGTGGTGATGTAACGCCACACACTCAACGAAACGAGAGAGGTTACTGACCGAGCCTGCGGAGACACCTGCAGCATGATGGTGTTCATGATAAGAGGCACGAACTCTGACACCACGTTGTGAATGTTCAGTTTGTACAGCTAGGAAAAACATCATACAGAAAAGCAATTAATGTATCAAAGTACAGTGGGACACAGACAGAAAACAGACCTCTGCTTGAAACGTACACACTGTTGCAGTACAAATTACACCATAGATCTACCAATACATCTAAGCATTTTAAAAACATATCATATTGTGAACTTTTTATGCAAAACTTGATTTAGAGCTGCCTGAGAATTTTATGACACAACGACAACTAATAAGTTCTGAACCAGAATATTTGTGGGTTCTAGTATTTAGGCAGAAAATAGGAATACACCTGCTGGTCAAATGTAAAATGATAACATGCAGAGAAGGTAACCCAAAATCGTGTTTTGATTGATTGTAGCTTCCTGACAGCTACAGACTGCTATGACTCAAAATATCAATTTATTTTCTTTGCAATTAAAGCTCATATTGACCAAGACAAAAAAGCACACACAAAAAAAATAATCACAAGCACCCTTTTGATAAGCGTGCCAGGTTTGAGTAAACAATGGATTTAGCTAGTGTTTCAGATGATTGACAACACCTTTTATAAATGAGTCAAATATCTAATTGAGGAGGGCTGGCATAAAGTCAATATTGAATGAGTGTTTTTATGGGCTCTCACCTGATACATGAGGACTACGATGATGGGAAGCTCTGCCAACACTTTGAGTGACAGCGATCCCCGGGGGATTATGGTATGCTGGAGGACACAGAGAAGACAGATGGGGCCAGTGAGAGATACACGAGGTGTTACGATAAAACTTTTTAACATCTATATGGAGTAGTCTTTGTTGATAGTAAAAGTCAATTCAAATCAATCTTATTTCTATAGCACTTTTCACAATACATATTGTTTCTAAGCGGCTTTGCAGAAAATGTTTTTCAGAAGGGCTGAACTGCAACTGCATTTTAGCACCTCTTTGCACAAAGGTCATAAGCAGAAATTTGGTGCCCTCTAGTGTCTACATAAAGAAACTGTCATTCGCATTAGAATCAGTCTACGATTAGAATACTCCAGAAATGTAAACACTTCACAAATGTTGGCGGACTTGGCTAAAAATACATGTGCAATGGTTCAAAACATTTTGTGACTGAATGCACATATTGTGGTGGTCACAAACGCATGTGACAACATTGTATTTGTAGTATCTAACTCTAAAGTCACCTTTCCACTGCACACCACAAACGACAGCCAATGGACCGGAAGTAGGGATCCACCGATATTAAATTTTTGGCCGGTACCGATAACCTATAATTCTATATATTTGAAAGCCGATAACCAATATATTGGCCGATAAATCTAAATCCAAAATTGTATCTAATTTTTGAGAGCATGATTACAACAAAAGTCTCACCATTAAATGCCATGTCACGAGCACACAATTATAATGTTCTCATGATTTTATGTAGCCTATATGGCAGCCTATATGACAGAACATGTTGCACTTAACTGTATTTTCCTTTTTTAAAGTGATTCAAATCATATTTCAAGCAATTCAAAACCATCATGGCGAACAGTGCACATCTGAAGGAAATAATCAATTATTTATTGGCTTAAATATATTGGCCAATTTTTCTTATTGGGCCGATAACGCTAACATTAAACGAACATATATCGTCCGATACCGATATATTGTGCATCCCTAACCAGAAGTCATTCATTTGCTATGGAGAGTCACACAGGGACTATGTGGGGTGCCGACCAGCTGCAGATGCTGAATTTTCGGATCCGATTTGAGCTTTGGATGCATTAAAAAACTTGAGCTACAACAAATGCGGCACGCTGACCAGATGTGATGTATTCAAATGTATTTCAATCAGATCGGTGTGAGAATTATTTCAGAAACATTTAACTTGAAACATTTAACACAGCATTTCTGATCAAGTCAAAATCCACACAGATCAGCATTTGGACATTCAGATCTTATCAGTTTTACTTTCAGCGCCCAGGCTTATTGGTACTTTACATTTCACACACACACACACACACACACACACACACACACAGTACCATTCTCTGGACTAAAGCATATCGCTCACATCATTGTGTCTCTGCTGATCACATTTGTCAAAACTATTGAGATAATGAGGATTGTGTACAGGTGTTCTGCAGTTAGAGAGTATGTGTACTGACCGTCCGGGTCTCGCTGTCCTCACGCTCCGGTGCGGTCTTCACCAATACTGAGGTAATCATGCCCACCATTTCTGGAGAAGGCACAGTGTTTTCTGCTATAACCTGAGGATTCTCAAAATACCTTGTCTGCCAGACAGAGACACAGGTTTAGAAAACAGATATTCACAGACAAACAAATACTATAAATCCAATTCTTGTTATAGCTTACCACAACTTTTGGCAGTTCTTTGTAAATTTGCTTCACAAAGTCCAAAAAATGATGAATCTGTAAGAGTGGGCAGAGAGATGTTTATGTAATAACATTTATTAAAACACAGGAAATGCAAATGCTAGTCATCATTACAGAGTGCCAGAAGGCTGCATCTCACCTCTTGAGAGATCGGCGGGCGAAACTGTTTATGCAGTTCAATGATGATGCGTAAACAAATGAGCACATTCTCTTCACTTTCAATCTAAATGATGAAACACAGAGGCAAGAACCAGTCAGAGGCAATATATATATATATATATATATATATATATATATATATATATATATATAAAAATAATATATTTTAAAAAAACACACAAGATGATTCATTGTTAACAAATGTAAAATAAATTGTTTTCTACAACCACTGATTCATTTCTAAGTAACTTTATAAAAAAGTGCCTGCTAAATGAATTTAGTGAAATAATCCACTCTTTGAATTCTCTAGAAAAAAGTTATTACCCTTGACTTAATGACTTAATAAAATCAAATATAGAGTTCTGTGGCTTTTAGTGCATGTATAAAAGCTTTGATACCATCTAAAATACCGTTCAAAAGTTTGGGTCAGTAATTTTTTATGTTTTTGAAAAGAGTCCCTTAGGCTCACCATTTATTTAATCAACTATACAGTAAAACATGAATATTGTAAAATATCATTACATTTTAAAGAACTATATTCTATTTTCATGCATTTCAAAACGTAATTTATTCCTGTGATGGCAAAGCTGAATGTTCAGCATCATTACTCCAGTCTTCAGTGTCCCATGATGCTTCAGAAATCATTCTAATATGCCGATTAGCTGCTCAAGAAGCATTTTTTATTGGTAGCAATATTGAAAACAGTTGTCCTGCTTAATAATTTTGTGGAAATCAAGATACACTCTTTCAATATTCAAAAGAACAGCATTTATATGGAAAAATAAATCTAAACAATGTAAGCCTGTATTGACACTTTATCTATTTAATGCATCCTTGTTGAATAAATGTATTAATTTCTATCAAAAAAAAAAAGATTACAGACAAACTGAACTGTATTCTATATGCTAGTGTATTATAATTCAAAATCCACACAGATCAGCATTTGGACACTCAGATCTTATCAGTTTTACTTTCAGCGCCCAGGCTTATTGGTACTTTAGAGTTCACACACACACACACACACACACACACACACACACACACACACACACACACACAGTACCATTGCCCGGACTAAAGCACATCGCTCTCATCATTGTGTCTCTGCTGATCATGTTTATGTAAAAACAGAACAAAAATGATGTCCCTCTTGCAGGTAGTGGCATTTACAAACTTTTATCCAATAAAATGCTCTGTAAAATGAGAATTATACAGCTATTTTATAGAATCTCTGTATATCAGTTGAACTGTGACATTCAGGTAAAGACTGACCTCAAGGAAGCGGAACATGACAGAGAGGATGTTTTTGGCATGGGGACGCAGATGTTCATTAGTTGGGATTCGGTGGATGATCTCTAGGACGAGTTTTCTTAATTGCTATAATGAAATTCAAAGACACCCACAAGTTTATTTAATTGCCAGGAACGAGGCATTGATGATGACTAGAGCAATATTTTTTTTATCAAAAAGCACACCTGTGTTGGTTTCTCCTGAAGGAATTGCACTTCTCCATCCTGCAGAAATGTTAGGAAACGAGGGATGATATGCTCCAAGAAAGTAGAATACTGTGGTGAGGATGTGACATTCTGAGAAGGAAGAGACTAACATCAATTACTACGTAAAAGCAGCTTTCATTTCAAACTTTTCATAAGTAAAATATAAGAGTTTACCTCGAAATTCTCACTGACTTCCTGCATCATCTTCAGTTTGGTTTCATCCGCTGATGTTTAAATGAAGGAAAAACACACCAGTAAGCAGAGTTAACACTTTCATCTAACATAGTAACATAGTATTGAAGCAGAAGGAAATAGACTCACGCGTGTTGTTGTCAGTGAGTGCCGCCACAAACTGCAGGTATTTCTTCATGAGGGTGGTCTGATCCACCACGGTGGGGCTAGGGGTGGGGACGAAAGACATGGTGGCGGCCGGGATAGACAGGATTGCGCTGTATAGGGGCAGACTAATGTCTGCGCTCGTCTCAGTAGAAGTTCATGTAATCTTTAGGTGAGTAAACAAGAGGAATGGTCAATTTTACTATACAGCCTTGCACAATCAAGAACAGTAATGATACTTCAGTACAAAATCAGGATTCTACAAATGCAGTGGTATTGAATTATTATCAAATTCACGTACCATGGTATTTACATGATACTACATGTCAAAAAAGCACGATGGTATCTACACACAAAAAAACTGTATTACCATGGTACTTTGTAAGTAAACTCCTTTTGCTACAGCAAAATGGGGTTCGGGGACTAGGGGCTCTGTAAAAGAGTTATTCAAATAATAATAATAAAATAGAATAAATAAAATTATAAAATAAATAAGTAAATAAACTTGATTAAAATAAATAAGAAACATATTAAAGGCACATTATGTAAGTTTCACCGCTAGAGGTCGCTTATAACAATAACTAAGGCGTATCTTGATGACGCCGTGAATAAGCGTGGAATCATGGGAGTTGTCGTCTTCACCTACACAGCTGATGGAAAGCAATCAGACGGGAATCATGCAGAAATCATGTTCATGGCTGAGCTAATGCATTCAAGTTTTATTAACGTTACTGTGGTATGAAGCAGTGCAGGACATTTTGCGTTGCTGTTTTCATTATGCACATTGCAGTGAGCTAGATCAATATTAGAATATCAAATAAATAAAAGCTGGATGACTCGTCATGTTGCTAAATGGCATGCAATGCTACTTCCTATTTTCTACAAATATAGATCTTTCTGATTATGCTTTATTCACTTGACAAAATAGTGTGGCCTCTGAAGCATGGTACAAACATGTTACTCGCAGTAAATCAAGAAAATGAGAGATTCAAACAATAAGACTATAACAATGATACGTTTTCTGTCGATAAATGTATCCAAACAGTTGCTCACCTGTCTAATAAAATGCATAATATATAAAGGGCCTTTGGTGTTTCCATGGTTTCTACTGAAGGAAAAGGTAGCGCAGATTTTTTTTCATTGACAAGCAAGATAATGACACAGGCCGTTACACTGGTTCAAATAGCTGATTTCTCTGGAATTAGAACTTTCTTTGAAACATTTGGGACAATGTTACACAAGGAAACAAAATATAACATTATTCTAGTGGTTTTGGATATTTTAAATATTCAAAATATCCAAGAATCTTACATATTGTGACTTTAAAATGAAGAAATATACATTTTATTTAAATAAAAAACATCTAACAGAACAGTACTATAGTAAGTAGAATTTATTTTAATAATGTAACATACATAATAGAATATATTTTCAATATTTATTTTACACATTTTAATGGTATTTTTTTCAAATTGGTAAAAATTGGGTCTCTATACATGGAAATGATAAAGCTGCCTTTTAAATTGGGGTTTGAGCTGAATAATGATACTACATCGTCTTCTGCAGAACAGCTTAATCGTTATAATAATTTTGCAACATTGAAGCTTTTTTCCTGTTTATTACTGCAAGGCTGCTTTGAAGCAATCTGTTGTTTAAAACGCTATGTAAACATACAAACAAACGTGACGTGACAGTGTGTTTATATAAACTATTAAGAGCAAACAACAATAATCTAAAACAAAAATAACATCTCATCCAGCACAATTACTCACGAAGTGTTTTAGTGAAGTTCACCTCTAGTTTAGGAAAAGCGATGGGCGCGCCAAACTGCAACAACACGCCTACTGCAGTCACGCTCACTGACATGACGCGCTCGAGCCAAAGTGCTCATATTAAAAACTAAATTAACCTATCTATAACAGAGCTGCCCGGAACACAGGGACTTTTACGAAAATTAATTTGTTTATAATAGTATAGAATAAGCTAGCAACACAACCAGGCCATTTACAGAAGAAAGAGCCTACTGTCGCTAACTGGCTAGCCGGCTGCTAACCCAATACCAAGTCCAAGACATTTTTCACATGCAAAACTCAAGACTTTCACTTTTTACCTTAATTTGTGCACATTTCTGGTGCAGATTTCTTTCAGACAAATGCTAATGAGAGACTTCTGCACTCGATATGTATCTAAATTACAAAATTACTCACAAAATACAGCACCAACTTACCAGCAAGGGGACCGGAAGGAGTTGTAAATGAACTTCCGCTACACAGAATGAAATTTAGTGGAAGGGCTGAAAACAATCCGCCGTTGTTTTTTTGACAAATTTTGTAAATTATTATATTTTGTAAACCGCATAAAACTAATTTTATGCTTTTATACTAGTGTTTCCCAAATTGATTTGGGTGCCCGAGGTGTGTTTCAAGCAGTGATTTTCATATTTACACAGCAATATAGTTCCACGCGGACGGATACCACAGAGAAGACAGGCGTGTGAAGACCATCGAAAACGAAGGTCTTCCAGTTTTCAATAAACTGGTATATAAAATGTTTAACTTAACGTTACTGCACCCCAGTAAACAACATAATAATAATTTTAATAATCGATTCAGGGAGATTTAGAAATAATAAATTTATTTAATTATTTATCGACATACGTTTAGGTTGAATCACATTAATAGAGAATACTATTGGATAAATGGATACATGCTTTATAGATCAGCTGCACTGATGTGCTGCTTTTTATTGGATTAATTATGACAATGATAAGGATGCTTAATAAATATATCTAATGGCAAACAACATGTAGGTACATATGTGACCACTTGTGGGCGATAGAAAAGCTGGATCCTCATCGAAACTCATCCAGGTGTATTAATACCCAAAACGATCATTAAAGTAACTCATAAAACATCAGAATTTCGTGGCACTGACAGAGATAACGAAATTTCAAACAAACACGTTTTAGATGTGACTTTTTCACATTTAAGAACTCAAGTTACGAAATAAATTTTTTCTATTTTCATTTCCCATGTTTGTTCTGTTTTGATTTTGACAACAGACCTTAAGGACATTTCAGTTTATGTATAAAAATCAGTCCCCTCAAGTTCACAGAGATGTCCTATGTAGCAACAATGGACATGTTTCTGTCATATTTTACAACTAGAATACTTTTGTTTGAATTTTAATGAACAATATTTTGCATTAAAAGTGTGCTAATAACATTTTTTTATCGTGATAAATGCCACTTGGTTTAATATTTTCTGTAATGTAATGTAATGACATTCATATATGTGTTCAAATACTTTTGGGGCTACTATAAGTTACATGACAATGAAAGCAGTATACCGCATGTTGAGACTTATGATTTGATATAATGAATGTAAAATAACATTAATAAGAAATCCACACATATATATATATATATATATATATATATATATATATATATATATATATAATTTTCGCATCATCAAAGCTGTCTATTGCCAATCATACTAATTGAGTACAATCACAGCAGTGGTAGCAGATGTAATCCTGGTGGAGCTTCAACAGAAAGGTCACATTATCATTTCAATAGCCCCTCTGTTGGGCTGGGTGCATAAAAGCAGGAACAGGACCCTGTCTCTCACTGAACATCTGATTCATGTAATAGTTTTACATGAACTGAAAAAAAGAATATATTGCACCTAAAATAAAATATGAAAGTAATGCAAATGGACTCTTTTCACATTTCCGGAGTTATAATTATAAAAATTAAAAAATTATTAAAAAAAGTTATAATTATAATTTTTGCACTCCCGTTTGCCCCAATAGCAAAAGAGAAAATCCACAATAGCATTTTCATAACTTTCCAATATAGGAAAAAAAATATTGTGAGAATTATTACTGTTACGGTAACACAGGGAAGAGGAGAGGTGATGATATTTTTAGCAGTTTATTGATGAATTCACAAAAACAAAGATAATACAAACATGAAAAATCCAAATCCAAAAAGGTATGGCGAGATCCAGACAAGAAACATAAAACCTAACAGTAAACGTAACCGCAAAAGATTTCGATTATCGACTGATTATCGAATGACTCTTAAAAATAAAGTTTCTGTATTGATGGATCCATGAAGAATCTTTAACATCCATGGAATCTTTCCATTGGTCAAAGGGTTCTTTATAGTAGAAAAAAAGTTCTGTAGATAATTAAAATGTTCTTTACACTAAGAACAGTTCACTGAAAGGTTTGGAGAACCCAAAATGGTTCTACTATGGCATCATTGCAAACCAAACCCTTTTGGAAGCTTTATTTTTAAGTGTATACAGTGGAAAACAAGTGGCTAACAAGGAACAGGTGTGTAATGAATTGTCATGCAACAAACAAGGCAGCTATAGAAACAAAGGTAAACAGGAACAAACCACAGGAAGAGGACACAGGAAACAATGGAGACATAAAATGCACTTCACAATAAGAGTCCTATAACACAGAACACACAGAACACAGGGGAAATTGTGACAATTACGTTGGTCAAACAAGAGAAAGATGTTAAATTTGCAGTCACTTCCTCGGCTGTTGTATTAGAAACACTCACACAGCAGTGCTAACCTAAAGTGCTTTTAGTGTTTTCTGTAATTTAATCCCAAGGTAAAAAAAAAAAACACAACATAGTGATATAAACCTACAATCAATAAAAAAAGTAAATATAAAGGTGTTGCTAGATTTACAATGTGAAAACACATAATCACAGTTTGTGAATATAGGGTCCTGATTGTTTTGTTCACCAGTTTAAATACTAAAGTTGCAACATATTTTTCCTCATATTTTGACATACACCCAAGTGAAATAAAATAATGCAAGAAGGTTTTGATTTAAAATTATAACGTCAAAACAAATTTAAACAAAAATAAAATGCATGGATTAATCATTCTCGATTCAAGATCAATAACATGCATTTAGAAATAGATAGGGTAAATTATACTTTAAAAATGAATATGCGGCAAGTATATGTAAGGAAAGAAATTCAAACTAGAAAATGAATTGAAATCTAAAATTTAGAGTATTTGCTGTGTGAAGCAGTAAGAACACAGCGATGTTCCCTGAACACCTGGTGACTCACATTCAGCCGTATAAGAGGGTCACCGGTTCACAGCACAAATGTGTTGCCACTGTAAACAGAACTCTTATCTATTCTGTTTAATGAGTGTAGGGTATCAGGCTCAAAATATAATATTTGGATAACATTTTTTTCTCCAGAGTGCATCAACCTTTTGTGAAGGGCCTTGTTTATTCACTGGCTTTTCCATCTCTCAGAAACATGATTGTATGAGATGTTATTAGTCATGTAAGTGCTCTATTCAAGGGTAACGACTAATGTGTTTCTCATTGAAATATTATTGATTAACTTTTCAGTTATATTTGTCTTTCCATGGGGTGATGTCAGGCTAAATCACCTAAAGCAGTGGTTCCCAACTCTGGTCATACAGAGGGCCCTCTACACTGCATAGGATGTGTACCTACCTTGTTTGATACAGTGTCTAATTTAATTCATGTGCACTCTGTTAATGATCTTATGATTTGAAACAGATTCAGGTGCACTCCTTGGTGGCACATCATATTTGAGCTTAATGGATATATTAAAGAAATTATGATATGGAACTTTCATGTCATGTTGTTATTCAGTGTCCACGCTGACTGATTCGGTGAGTTCATTCAGTGAATTATCCATCAAACAGATTAAATCTGCTAACTTTTGTGATTTTTTTGTGAACAATTAATCAAAGAATAAATTAATTAATGTCATTTGATTGTGAACTAGACTATAGGTTGTGCTATATTGTTTGATACTCACAAGCAGTGATGCAAATCCCACCAGTCCCATTTTTCTACACTGTAAAAAAAAATATGCCACTCCAACATAAACATTTCTAGTGGCACGTTGCACCTAAAACTTTTAGTTGGCCCAATTTAAGTTGCGGAAACTAAATTTTTGTGTTGTGCTGACTACCCCTGCATGTAGGCTGGACTTGAAATAGAACGAACGTTGTTTCAATTAAATATTTTCTGTTGACTAAACATAGCTTGTTGGGTTCGGCCAACTAAAGTTAAGTTTTGTAAACTACATCCAATAAGTTCAGCCAACTAAAGTGGTGTTTTGTTTAAGCCACCATTATGGTGATCAGTGTTTGCTTTAGTTGGGCTCGTGACCCTTAAACTGTTAACATTAGATTTTGTTTGGCAGTTGTATCTCAGTTATAACTGCCAGATGATCAAAGACAAAAGATGATCTGATGTTGTTGGTTATGTTTTGACATAATCATTACTCGACTTGCATCACAAAACTCATTTAGAGCCTAATCTCTGACTTTAAATGTATAATGTCGATTTCAACATCACAGTGATTCTACAGTACAAGATCTAGAAAATTCTAAACAATCCAAAGGATTTCTTAAAAGTTGTTCTAATAAAAAAAACTTTCTTTTTAGGCACAGACATAAAGAATCAGTGTATTAATCTCAACAATGGTGACAAACAGAATGTTCCATTAGGAAAAGGATATTATTAAGACGTTTCAGATCATACGTTTTGATTGGTGGCACCCAAAATGCACTGCAACATGTTATTATTGTCACCATTGATGAGATTCACAGGCTGATTATTGATGTCAGTGTGTCAAAAAAAAAAAAAAAATTTTAGAGTGTAGGCATTCAAAACCTGAAGGATCCAGGACCAGGAGTAGGCCTTGTCTATTATCTATTTTATCAATCAAAATTGACAGATAAAAGAGATCAAACATTATATTGTTATATTAACATGTTTTTAGTTTATGTTGATTAAACTAATGGCATGGTGGCAATGCACTGATATAAAATAAAAACATTAGTTGATTCTACTAATAGTGTCACAGTGTTGGGTTTGTGTTCCCCAGGTGTCCACTAGAGGTCCTCGTTATCACGGTGTCCTTCACTATTGACTTCATTTCCCAGCATTCTGTCTGTCACTGTCACTCATCAGTTCATTGCACTCAGCTGTTCCCCGTAATCATTGTTCCCAGCTGTTCATTGTTAGTCTTGTTAGATCTGTGTATATATTCCCTGTCTGTGTTAGTATGTGTACGGATTCGTTGTTTAATGTCCCCACACTTCCGTTACTGTTGTTGCTTCTTTCTCGTGTTTTGTCGTTTATTCTTGGACTGTCTTTGTTGGAATTTGACCCTTGCCTGGACTGGATGTGAGTACGGATTACCCCTTTTAATAAATACCTGCAATTGGATCTACGCTGTCTGTGTGTGTGTGTTCGTGACAGAACGAATCCGTCGTCACAAGATCCAGCGGTATGTTTTGCAACATCTCTTCCCCAGCCACCGAGCGGGAGAGAAGGGAGTTGTTTAAGGGGACCCGGTTGGTAAAGTTCCGTGGGACCCGTGGAGGTCGCCGCAGAGGAGGTAAAAGGGAGATGTATCACGTCCCGTCTCCACAGTCAGAGACTCTTCACGTCCCGTCTGCCCAGTCAGAGATTGTTCACGTCACGTCTGTCAAGTCAGAGACTGTTCACGTCGCGTCTGCCCAGCGAGAGACTGTTCACGGCGCGTCTGCCCAGCGAGAGACTGTTCACGTCGCGTCTGCCCAGCGAGAGACTGTTCACGTCGCGTCTGCCCAGAGAGAGACTGTTCACGTCGCGTCTGCTCAGCGAGAGACTGTTCACGTCGCGTCTGCCCAGCGAGAGACTGTTCACGTCGCGTCTGCCCAGCGAGAGACTGTTCACGTCGCGTCTGCCCAGCGAGAGACTGTTCACGTCGCGTCTGCCCAGCGAGAGACTGTTCACGTCGCGTCTGCCCAGCGAGAGACTGTTCACGTCGCGTCTGCCCAGCGAGAGACTGTTCACGTCGCGTCTGCCCAGCGAGAGACTGTTCACGTCGCGTCTGCCCAGCGAGAGACTGTTCACGTCACGTCTGCCCAGCGAGAGACTGTTCACGTCACGTCTGCCCAGCGAGAGACTGTTCACGTCACGTCTGCCCAGCGAGAGACTGTTCACGTCACGTCTGCCCAGCGAGAGACTGTTCACGTCACGTCTGCCCAGCGAGAGACTGTTCACGTTCCAGAGCCGGAGGCAGAGCCAGTGCCCGTTCCAGAGCCGGAGGCAGAGCCAGTGCCCGTTCCAGAGCCGGAGGCAGAGCCAGTGCCCGTTCCAGAGCCGGATGCAGAGCCAGTGCCCGTTCCAGAGCCGGAGGCAGAGCCAGTGCCCGTTCCAGAGCCGGAGGCAGAGCCAGTGCCCGTTCCAGAGCCGGAGGCAGAGCCAGTGCCCGTTCCAGAGCCGGAGGCAGAGCCAGTGCCCGTTCCAGACCCGGAGGCAGAGCCAATGCCCGTTCCAGAGCCGGAGGCAGAGCCAGTGCCGTCTGCCTTCTTGGATCTGGACTATCTGGAGCGTCTGGTTCAGAACCTGGACATGCCCATGTCTGCTGTTCCAGAGCCGGAGCTAGTGTCTGCTGTTCCAAAGCCGGAGGCAGAGCCCATGCCTGTTCCAGAGCCGGAGGCAGAGCCCATGCCTGTTCCAGAGCCGGAGGCAGGGCCCATGCCTGTTCCAGAGCCGGAGGCAGGGCCCATGCCTGTTCCAGAGCCGGAGGCAGGGCCCATGCCTGTTCCAGAGCCGGAGGCAGGGCCCATGCCTGTTCCAGAGCCGGAGGCAGGGCCCGTGCCTGTTCCAGAGCCGGAGGCAGGGCCCGTGCCTGTTCCAGAGCCGGAGGCAGAGCCCGTGCCTGTTCCAGAGCCGGAGGCAGAGCCCGTGCCTGTTCCAGAGCCGGAGGCAGAGCCCGTGCCTGTTCCAGAGCCGGAGGCACAGCCCGTGCCTGTTCCAGAGCCGGAGGCAGAGCCCGTGCCTGTTCCAGAGCCGGAGGCAGAGCCCGTGCCTGTTCCAGAGCCGGAGGCAGAGCCCGTGCCTGTCCCAGAGCCGGAGGCAGAGCCCGTGCCTGTCCCAGAGCCGGAGGCAGAGCCCGTGCCTGTCCCAGAGCCGGAGGCAGAGCCCGTGCCTGTCCCAGAGCCGGAGGCAGAGCCCGTGCCTGTCCCAGAGCCGGAGGCAGAGCCCGTGCCTGTCCCAGAGCCGGAGGCAGAGCCCGTGCCTGTCCCAGAGCCGGAGGCAGAGCCCGTGCCTGTTCCAGAGCCGGAGGCAGAGCCCGTGCCTGTTCCAGAGCCGGAGGCAGAGCCCGTGCCTGTTCCAGAGCCGGAGGCAGAGCCCGTGCCTGTTCCAGAGCCGGAGGCAGAGCCCGTGCCTGTTCCAGAGCCGGAGGCAGAGCCCGTGCCTGTTCCAGAGCCGGAGGCAGAGCCCGTGCCTGTTCCAGAGCCGGAGGCAGAGCCCGTGCCTGTTCCAGAGCCGGAGGCAGAGCCCGTGCCTGTTCCAGAGCCGGAGGCAGAGCCAGTGCCTGTTCCAGAGCTGGAGCCAATGTCTGTTCCAAAGCCAGTGCCTGTTCCAGTGCATGTCTGTTCCAGAGCCGGAGGCAGAGCCAGTGCCTGTTCCAGAGCTGGAGCCAATGTCTGTTCCAAAGCCAGTGCCTGTTCCAGTGCATGTCTGTTCATGAGGGTCTTCTGCTTCGCCCTGGCCGCCCGATGGGTCGTCTGCTTCGCCCTGGCCGCCCGATGGGTCGTCTGCTTTGCCCTGGCCGCCCGATTGGTCGTCTGCTTCGCCCTTGCCGCCCGATGGGTCGTCTGCTTCGCCCTGGCCGCCCGATGGACTGTCTGCTTCGCCCTGGCGGCCCGATGGACTGTCTGCTTCGCCCTGGCCGCCCGATGGACTGTCTGCTTCGCCCTGGCCGGCCGATGGACTGTCTGCTTCGCCCTGGCCCCCGGCTAAACCATCACCCCCTGTTTCTGTTCCCTTTCATGGACCTGGCCCCCCATCCCTCCCTCTGATCCTCCACCATTCCACCTCCCTCCTGAACTCTTGTGTTGTGTGTTTTGTCTTGGAGCGTCTGGTAGCCGCTCCGTAGAGGGGGGGTTATGGCACAGTGTTGGGTTTGTGTTCCCCAGGTGTCCACTAGAGGTCCTCGTTATCACGGTGTCCTTCACTATTGATTTCATTTCCCAGCATTCTGTCTGTCACTGTCACTCATCAGTTCATTGCACTCAGCTGTTCCCCATCATCATTGTTCCCAGCTGTTCATTGTTAGTCTTGTTAGATCTGTGTATATATTCCCTGTCTGTGTTAGTATGTGTACGGATTCGTTGTTTAATGTCCCCACACTTCCGTTCCTGTTGTTGCTTCTTTCTCGTGTTTTGTCGTTTATTCTTGGACTGTCTGTGTTGGAATTTGACCCTTGCCTGGACTGGATGTGAGTACGGATTACCCCTTTTAATAAATACCTGCAATTGGATCTACGCTGTCTGTGTGTGTGTTCGTGACAAATAGATAGTTTAGACTTCTAGTCTTCACTTCCCTGCGCATGCGCCGCAGCGCCGGACGCTCATGAGTAAACGACGACAGTGACACACTTGAACGAGCAGGCGCAATTTTCCTCTCAGCCGCTTCAGAAGCAAGGAAAAAAGGTTTATGGTAAGTCATTTTAAAATTCAATGTCTTTATCGACTGATTTTGTCTAAGGGTAATTTAATTATTTTCTTAGGCGGAGAAAAGTCAAAAAAATGGTTTAAATCTATAGATTTATAAATAATAACTTTGCCTCAGAAATTACAGAAGACAAAAAATCCTAACGGCCTCTTTAGTGTAGATAAAACGTTAACAGTTTCCATTGAGGCTATTTTAAAATAGTTGGTTTCTTATGTCACCTTTGGAAATACAGTTTAGTAAGGCTGTTAAACGTTTCAACTTTAATATATTTCCAATAAATCATGTTTTAGGCCTAGTTACTTTTATTTTTCGTCGTGATTAAACACTAATGCGTATTGCATTCTCGTTTCACAATATCATGCATTCAGGATTTAAGAGAAGGAAACAAATTGTTATCTCGAGATAACGAGAAAATTGAGTCCGGATCTCGAGAAAACAAGATAGAAAAAAATAACATTCCATGGCCTCTTATGGCTTCCGTAGTTTTGTGATGCGGTTGCGCATGAAATAATAATAGCCCATCCGCGCATCTCTAATACAAATGGAATGTTATTGTGTCATGGAACATTGCGCTCCCAACTCGCGAAAGATCGGATTTGCTCCATCTTTTGATAAGTTTTGTTTAGAAAACCTTAAATCCATGCAAGACACAATGTCATTAGAATCAATGAATCCATGTCATTAGACACAACGTGCACATGTGCAGACCAAGGTTTTTTTTATTTATTTTTTGCGGTGATGACGGTGACGAGCTTAGACCCGCGGTTGTAGTCACGTGACCGCGGTATCGCGGTAATGTGGTAACCCTCCCAGCCCTAGTAAAAGTAAAAGTACCCCCATTTAAAACTACTCTTAAAAGTACAATTTCTCCCCCCAAAAAAATACTCAAGTAAATGTAACAATTTACCATCAGTGTGCAATGCGCGTGTACGTTCGTTAATAAATAAACTGCAAGTGTCTTGCGGAAGAACATTGTAGCCGGAGCTACTTCTCTCCGTTAATGTCTATGGCGAGTCAAGCAGGCACTTGGCAACTCCGCAGCCGAGCCGACCCCGGGATAAAATAGTCAGAATAAACACTTATTATAGGCGTACCGTAGTGATTCAGGATAAGTCAAAAACACCGTTTGGAAAATGGATTCATGATACTCGTTCATTTTGAACGTAAGTTACGGACTGCAGCAGCTGCTGATACAACGGCGTTCTATGGTGCATGCGTGAATTTAACTGAGTACATGACCATGCACTCGCACAAATGCGACCACATAAAAATTTTATTTGCACATTCTCAAAAATTGGTCGCATATGGTCGCAGTCTGGAACCCTGTGGCATGCATCTTCAGCAGTTTGCAGTGCAGGCTGCAATATTAATATTACATGTTTTGTCTCGAAACGCATATTTGACAGTGAGTTGACAGTAAATCAGCATCCTAACTCAAGCTAATACTACTATGTTAAATTTATGTTCATTAACAGAAACAGTAACATCTGTTATAAAAATTATTTGGTAAGATGTAATATTCTGACTGTTTGAGTTTTATTAAAATTAACCATTGGTCATCCAGTATTATGCATTTAGATCATGATAACCACAGATAAAACCAGGCATAGCATATAGCTATAGCACCTCACGATCATGGCAAAATGTAACTTTATGGTTTCTATGGTATTTGTATGAAAAAAGTAGCCTAAATACATTAATAAATACTGTCATTATATTCCATTAGTCATTTAATACATTGTCTACATTAATAATATAATACAATTCAATATGTATATCCCACATTTCATGGTGCATTTCAACATTTCTTGATATCGTTTAATCGAAGACAAATTATATCGCGATAATTATCGTTATCGTTTTATCGCCCAGCCCTATGCCTAACGAATATCTCTTTCTTTCCCTGACCCTGTCTTTCTGCTTGAGCAGCACTGGTTGACGCCTGAAAATATCAATTAATTACAATTACACTGGTCGGACTGTTCAGCTCTGTTTCAAAATGATACCTCCGGTTCAGGCTAATCCTCATCCTCAACACGTGCCTTTTTTAGTTGTGGAAAATACTTTTTAATACTCATCTGGATTGAAGCAGCAAACATTCAGTGTAAAAGTAAAAAAATGACAACATTATTTATAATAAGTTTATTTGATTCACAGCTGCTACATATTTTGACCTCGACAACACAACTGCATTTTACCGCAAACATGCGAGTAGTTAACTTTCTAAAGAAGGCACAATCGCTTGTTTGCTAAGGGTCGGGTCAGGACTCCAACATTAACACAATGACAACATGAATGACAGAGAAAAGAAGAAAAGAGGGAGACCAGGGAAAGGAAATGCAGCTGAACGATTACGCTGCGTGTTTTAAATAGCGTTAAAAAGATTTATAACGAAACGCGCATTATGCGGCCGGTTGATTCTGTGGCGCACCGCCACAAATTAGTCTGTGTGGGAATACCTGATCGTAATGAAAGTTCCGTGTAGTTGCCACTAGGAGGTGAATTCCGACAGTCGTGTCCGAATGCCGTGTGCAATGGACAGGAGGCTTAACGTCTTTTTCACACATACTCCGTTTGCAGTGCGTATGTGGTTGGTATATTTTTCCATACCAATACAGGTTAGAGCGTTCACACTGCACGCGGATGCGGTCCGGAGGTGTGTTCCAGTTACGGTGCGCAGTGCAGCGATCGTTTCCGCACTGATTCAATTTTTGCTGTGCTGCACACGCTGAATCAAAGCCACAGCGCATTGTTTGCACTAAAATTAACATGTATTGACACGAAATTTTAATAATTTCATAATATACGCATAAGTGTAATATGTTCTACAGTGAGGAGAGACGAGATAACTGCGTGCACAGGTAAAGTACCCTAGGCTATATGTAGGCTACTACTTGCTTTGCTTCAATTATTCAACTTTATTTAACATAACAGACATTTATGCACAAATGAGATTTGAGACATAAAAGCCTGATATGTAGTTTATTTATGCAGGTTGGCTCTAAAAAAAATTGAAACAAACTCGTAGCCTAATCCGTCATGTCCTGTTCCAATAAAGATGTAATTTTACATGAATTAAATAAAACAGAAAGAATGAGTGCATGTTGGAAATAAAAGCACTGAATACATTTTTTTTGCTCTTGTATTTGCTCACAAAAAAAAAGTATTATCCAGTGGATTTCCACCAACAGCGGGACGGCTGCGGATCGGCTGCAGATCCCCCCCCCACCCCAGTGTGTTGTTCTGCTGTGTTTTAATTATTGTCAAAAACAGGAGTATAACAGTAAATAAATATCTGTTCTGCATATTGGTTATCGGGGACATAAACATGCAAATAATCGGTTATTTAAAAAAAAAATATCGGTCAATCACTAATCACGTGACAGGCTGATGGACAGAAAAGTACTCAAATCAAGGTGACATGGATGACACTCGTCTCATCGTGGAGGTGGAATTCTTTATGAGCCACAGAATGTTGTAAAGAAACAGACACTCCAAACAAGATGGTTGATGTGAGAAACAGGTTTATTATATATTAGGTAAATGGCAGTAGCAGGAACTGTTATGAATGAAGGTCTTATGGAGGATGGAGAACCGGAGGTACTGACTGTCCTTTCTGTTGTGATGGTTACGATACTGTGGATGATGGAACACACACCGGCGTTGGTTGAGAGATGAGTAATGGTATCCACAACTAAGAGGACGAAGATGACGAACCGGGAGACACTGGAGATGACGATATGTTGCCAAGGAAGCGTGAAAGATGAGCAAAGATACTCAAGAAGTCCTTACTCTTTTATGAGACCAGACAAAGTGTCAGAGTGAGATGTGTGTTTATAAGTGTTTGTGGTGAGCAGATGGCGTGTAGGTGCTGGGGATTAATACTCAGGTGATGGTGATCTCAGTGATTGTGTGGTGGTGGAGCCTGGCACGGGACATCAAGCTGCGCCTGCCCTGCAAAAAGCTGAGTCCCAGATACGTTGGTCCCTTCACCATCATCCGACAGATCAACCCCGTCACCTACCAGCTCCAGCTACCCTCACACTGCAGAATCCACTCTACATTTCATGTTTCACTCCTTAAACCTTACCACTCACTTGTGCCCATTCCCTCCACAGAGCCAGGCCCGACAGAGAAACCCCCTCTTCCAATGATTCAGGAGGACGGGACTATCTACACAGTCCGAGAGATCTTGGACTCCCGGCGCCGTGGTGGTCGTTTGGATTACCTAATCTACCGCTGTTCATTAGATCTACCGATATAATAATTCATCTCCGCCGGGGATAACTTCTTGGAGAAGAAGGCGCATGGATGGAGACGAGATGGATTCCCCTGCTGCTGAGATAGCACTGCTCGTACTCCGGTGGTTGAGGCGTCAACTTCAACGATGAACGGTTTATTTGGATCTGGGTGGACTAGGAGCCGTGCATTGGTGAAGGAATCCTTGAGACTCTGGAAAGCTTCAGTGGCGGCAGGTGTCCAGGACAGAGACTTGGGCTTATTCTTGAGGAGATTGGTTAGTGGAGAGCTGTAGTTAAGAATGAACCGATGGCAAAAGTTTGAAAATCCTAGGAAACGCTGGAGTTCTTTGATGGTAGAAGGGTTTGGCCAGTTTCGAACAGCTTCCTCTTTCCTCATCCATCTGGATGACGTGTTCACTAATGTTGTAGCCGAGAAATTGGATGGTGTATTGATAGAACGTGCATTTCTCGGATTTAAGGAAGAGTTGATGTTCACGGAGGCGTTGGAGGACCTCTGCAACGTGGTGCTGATGTTCAGCCAAGCCCCGTAGTATAGGCAAAGACCCTGAGTTAGCCTCCTCTGCTATTTCGTGAGTGTTAGGGGAGTGTTATCCACTTGCATGGGGACTGGTTCTGGAGTGCTGGAATACTCTGGTTGGCGAGGTAGAAAATGTGATGACTGACCATGTAGATCTTCCATGTAGGGCTGCATACAATGATCAGTGCTGATGGTGAGCTGTATGAACCTTTCTATACCCATGGAATTCTTGTATGCAGCGAGTTGCAGTCGTAGACGCGGATTATGTCCCTGCCGATAGGTGGTGAGGAGCGAGCACTCATTTCATCCACTTGCAGCTGCTAGAGTCCGGAACTTGATGGTATAATCAGAAACAGAATCCTTTTCTTGTCACAGAATGGGTTGATTATAGGTGCGAGGACTCAAGTGCAAAGCAATAAGGATAAGGTATATTTATTAAGCAAACAAACACAAACTACAAACAAAACTCCCTCATGGTGGAAAACGAGAACAATAACAGGCAAGACCAGGAAACACAAGGAACAAGGACAACTTGGAAAACGAACCAGCACAGGGAGACTAATGGCGATTTTCCACTACACAGTACCAGCTCGACTCGACTCGACCCCACTCGCCTTTGTTTGGTTTTCCACTGTGTAAAGGTTGTACCTGTACCTGCTTTCGGGTACTTTTTTTCATATCACCTCCGGCGAGATTCTAAGCGGGCTAAGGCGATACTAAAATGTGACGTGAAAACACTGCAGACAGCTGATTGGTCTGAGAGAATCGTCACTATTCACTGCGTCATCATTGCACGCGCCAGACGGAGCTATTTTTTTCAGCAGTTTTTCATTTTGCTGCCCTTAGCCTCTCCTGAAACAACGTTTGTCTTCTTGCTGTGAGAAATAACCACATCTCGAGGATCAAACAGCATACACTTGATTTCCTTCATTGTCCTGTGTTTGTGGGGGTAGCGGGTGTTTGTCGCGTATTTGCTATGGCGTCGCTATGACGACCAGATACTATTGTGGAGGTACTACCTGTAATGGAAAACGGAGTGAAAAGCGAGGCGAGTCGAGGCGAGTTGAGCTGATACTGGTAATGGAAAAGCGCCATAAATAGGGAAACAAACATAAGAGGGTAACGAGGCAGGCAGGTGGAGGAAATTAATCAATTATGAGAAAAGATGGGCGGGGCTAGTAAATTGACAGGAGAGCACATGGCACAAGGACTAAACAGACCAGACTAAACACAAACACATGGGAGTGTCAAAAACCGTGTCAGAGCTCTGTCACCAAACCAAGATATAAACCAGACAGAAGTGACAGAACCCTGACATTTCTTGATTATGATATAACTGCTCACCAGCGGAAGATTCACCATCTGGAATCCCAAAAACTTAATGGAAGTGAGCGGTGAAAGAACTCAGAGACTGTGTAACGGTGGCATTTTGATTCCAGAGGGTCCGGGCCCAATTAAGCGCTCGCCCCGTCAGCAGGGAAATAATAAACGCCACTTTAGATCTCTCAGTGGGGAAGCGGGACGACTGCGTCTCCATGGCCAGCGAACACTGAAGGAGAAATCCGTTGCAATCCTCCGCCAAACCAGAGTAGGGCGCTGGGTTGGCCACAGGACTTGAGGCCACTGGTAGGGAAGGAGGGGCGGTGACGGGCGATGCAGAAGTGGGTACGGTGAGTGCTCATTTGAGCGCATCCACGAGATCCTGGAATGGATCAGGAGAACTCATTTTTCAACGGTGTTGGTCTGGTCTTCTGTAAAGAAGCAGACACTCCAAATAAGGTGGTTGATGTGAGAAACAGGGGTTTATTATATATTAGGTAAATGGCAGTAGCGGGAACTGTTATGAATGAAAGTCTATGGAGGATGGAGAACTGGACATACTGACTGTCCTTTCTGTTGTGATGGTTGACGACACTGTGGATGATGGAACACACACCGGCCTTGGTTGAGAGATGAGTAATGGTAGGCATGACGAAGAGGACGAAGATGATGATGAATGGGGAGACTTGGAGACTGAAGGAATACAACTTTGTCAAATGTTTAATTTAGTTTCATATATAAACTGAGAAAGTTCTGTAACTTGAATTTAGCATTCAGCTGTGGAGCACGAAACTCCTGTCTTATTCTGTGACTCTGTATACAGCTGTCAGACGGGTTTTCTTTCTATTGTAAGTTAAATGAAACATGTTAATGAAACTCTTGGAGACTCTCGCGAGCTTTTGTCTTAGCAAGAGAGAGTCCTGTCACTCCTGTTCTGGAGTCTCAGGGTTTGAATAAGTTTTTCCCTCTCTCTTTTAAAACAGGTTCCTAAACTGGTATACGAGTTTCCACCATCACAATGTAATCCCTCCCTCTTATAATGTATATATATTACAATGTTTGACTCAAGAAGTCAGACTTGATTGAGATGACTACAGCGACGAAATAAAGAACTTATACCTCAACAATCTCCTGGTCTGCAACTCTATCTTTTCTACACTTGAGAAGAAAAAGTTCACAACAAGACAAACTCTGTGAGACAATGATAAGTTGCCAAGGAAGCGTGGAAGATGAGCAAATATACTCAAGAAGTCCTTACTCTTTTACGAGACCAGACAAAAATCCCAATACTTTGCTGAAAAGATGTTGTGGTCTGTGTTTGCGAGATCACGTCAGGGTCACCAATTTGTAAGCCCGACTCGATCGACCCAAAGTAGACATATCCGATCAGTGGGTGATGGTCTCTGTGTGTTGCCATCTTTCAAAGTAATTTGATTAAATGAAATATATTTTATCACATGTATTAACTTATTTCATCTGACTCCATAAATGAAAAAGTTTTTAATGATATCTGTGCATCATTAAGTGTGAGCGGGTGTTTGACTATTCTTTTTAACTCTCGACTAGTCGATTAGAACAAAATCAAAAGTTTACGATTTATTACGTCAGGTCTATCACGCCTAATCAGTTATAAATATATCATTGCATAATCAGTTCATAGATAATAGATACAAACATCAAATGCTCTGAAATAAAGAGAAGATGCAATACCTTGACATTATACAATACATGATGCGAAGTGTTTTTTACACTTCGCATCACGGGCTAGTCTGGGTTACAGAATTACGCCAGCATCTCGTTGCATTTCATTATATATACAGACCAAGGCAGAAACCTCTTTTCAAATGTAACAATGAGTTCACAGTGGGAGTTTACATTAATCACCGCCCCAGATTTACTGGGGGCAGAAGTTGATTTACGTGGAACCATTTGCTAACAATGGGAATTCAGAATTGAGTTTACACCTTCTGAGAGCAGGAGACCATTTGCCTGGAAGACACACCCTCCTATGTATGTGAATTATCTCTTAATTCTCTTAGTAAACTCTTAAATTCCATATTACCTATTGGTTTACTTCTTTGAGAATGAGTCCTTTGTACCAGTCGCACTGAAACATTTCAAATGATATCAAACGTGTAATATGGTATGATAATTATTCGCATTAACCCATATAGATTTTTTTAGTGAATTTCAGGTGATCTCAGCATGATAGCACAAGAGAGAAATTCAAATGTTCATTTCCTTTGTTCTCTCAGAGAGTTGCGCTATCTTCCAGTTTCTCCAGTCTTGCAGACTGGGCGGTATATAGAGGTTGTATGATATATTGATATTTTTTTGAAACGATATTGAATAAGGCGATACCGTTTTATATAGATACAGTAGTTTGATACGAGCACATCTGAAAAATAGCGGAGGACGCAGTGTGAGCTGCTGCAGTGAAAGTACATACCGGTAGTAATTTGTCCAAAACATGTTATATTAAGGGCTTCAAAATAGCTTGTAAGATATAGTTAAGTTTAAAGCAGCTTGCCCTGTCAAATGGACTGACCGATGCTGTTGCTGTCTGGCAGATAAATACTTGCGCTGTTTAATGCGTTTGAGATTTCCCAGGGCTCGCAAAATCGCTAGCCCGACGTCCCGGGGCTATTGTGTTTTCCAGTCAGGCTACCAAAATGCATAACCGGCCTGCCCAACGGGCTATCTGAAATGGTGTAATCAAATTGCTCCCTTTAATCACATTATTGACTAGTTATTTTAAAGGAAAATATGACCGCAAGTTTTTGATAATGCTGATTTATCCGCAGCACAATTTCTCATGAATCTCCGTGCCTGTTTTAAAAGAAACACATGATCAGTGGCGCAAGTTTGTTTTAAAAAGTGGGTGGGACAGGTGTGTGTGTGTGTGTGTTGTGTGTTGGTATGTTGCTAATACAATGCAAAATCTGATATATGTAACGATTCAATTAACAATTGTTTTGAAAAAATAAATAACATTACGATGTCTAGATATCAATTTCAATAGTAACGTTGCATTGGGTTTAATTAGTCTTTTAAAGAGATCCACTAATATTGTTAGTGCCGAGAATTTTCACGTGAATAAATGCATAGATCAGCGATTTTGCTTGTGTATTTTAGTGGTCTTGTGGTTAAAACATCTACATAGTCACCAGATCTCAACCCAACAGAGCATCTTGGGATGTGGTGGAACGGGAGCTTTGTGCCCTGGATGTGCATCCCACAAATCTCCATCAACTGCAAGATGCTATCCTATCAATACGGGCCAACATTTCTAAAGAATGCTTTCAGCACCTTGTTGAATCAATGCCACGTAGAATTAAGGCAGTACTGAAGGCGAAAGGGGGTCAAACACAGTATTAGTATGGTGTTCCTAATAATCCTTTAGGTGAGTGTACATGTTGCTAAAATATTTGTTGTTGGAGAGTGAGACAATAAATCTGCCGTATGTGGAATTTTAAAACAACAAGTATATTTCTTTATGAAAGTGACCATTATAATGGGGTAATCAAATGCAGGCTAATATATTTAGTTTGTGTGTTGTTGTTTTTTTGGGTTTAGTTTAGCCTTTAGTCAACTTAAAAACAAAAGCATTATTTTTGTTTTTAGATTGTAATGTTAGAATGTAATTGATTTTAATCACCTTTTTGCACATAATATATGGCATAGACTACATTACATTCACTCTATTTTTTTTTCTTCAACATTGTTTGTAGGATATCATTTGGGCAGGATATGAAAAAACATTTTTTTAAATAAATACAGATTTTCTTTATCCAAATAGAAAAACGTAGAAAAAATATATATATATATATCGTATTTCCAAATATTTAACCAAAAAATAAAGAGATATGTTTTGGCCATATCGCCCAGCGCTAGCTGTGGTGTTAGAGGAGGAGGTTGTGCTTGATGACATAAAGGACGTGTCAAATGCCTTTGCTGTACTAATTGGGCTTCTTTATGCCCTGAACATCACTTACCCAAAGGAGGTCAAATATACATTTGAAGTACTCCAAAAAGTGCTCATGAAAGTTGGTGGCGAGGCATGTTCGGCCAGAGTTCTCAAAGTAAGGAACAAACAGTTTAGTGGAATAGGATTTTACTCTCACACTCTTTGACATTCTGACATGTTTTTATTCATCAACTTTGAGGACAAAATCTCAAAATCAAATATAACTCTTCGCTAGCTCTGATGAAAAAGAGAAAATCAATGTTCAATGATATGCAACTTCAATGTAAGTGTTTTTTGTTCTCTTATTACACTCGCTCATCCATTCAGATTTCTCTTTACATACACTCACTCATTGAATTAGATATAAAAACAGTGTTTTCTTTCAACCACAATTTTTGGAGAGTTTGAGTTCATATAGAATATCTTTGTAACAGAACCGTTCTAAGCTTAATTTTCATTATAAAATGTTAGAAATTGTTACAAGCCTTTAAAATGTGGAATAGATGAAGAAACATGTCGCAGGGTTAGTTCACCCAAAAATGAAAATAGTCATTTCACACCCTCATGTCATTCCAAATTTGTAAGACATTCATTCCTCTTTGGAACACAAATGAAGATTTTTTAAATGAAATTTGAGAGCTTTTTGTCCCTCCATTGACAGCCTATGCAACTACCACTTTCAAGGCCCAGAAAGGTAGTAAAGACATCATTAAAGTAATCCGTGTGACTCCAGTGGATTAACCTCAAGTTTATGAAGTGATGTGAGTGCATCTCTCTCTCACTCTCTCGTGTAGACACTAAGCGTAATATGACAATTAGTAAGCACCATGATGATTTTTGTAAAAATCGTATTAAAATTAAACACTTCATCACAACCAACACCATCAAATGCTGCCATCACTTAAATCACACTTTTGAGCAAAAAAAAAAAAAGCATTTGAATGATAAACATCAGCATACCAGAGAAATATTCACAAGGGAAGCGAAGTGCATGCGCTCATCAGCCTCATCATGCTGTACAAGGGAAAACCCCGGGGATGTTCCACCGATGATGCTCCCACCCCAAACAATGAACCACAGAAAAAAGTTCCTTTAATGTTATATTCTCCTACTCATGAACAATAATACAAACACAATTTTGTGATGTTCATCAATCCATTCTAATTACAAAAGTAGAAAAACTACAGTAAATTAAAGAAAACAATACAATATAAAAAAAAAACAAATTAAAGAATAATTCACACCAGTTATATTAACTTATTGCCTGAATAAGTTGATACAATATTTAACCTTAAGTTATGACAACAAAACAACATTAAGTAAAAAAAAAACACTTTAATCACTCGTTGTAATAACTCACATTTAATGAAATCCATTTTAAAGGGGCATTCGGCAACTCTAGCTACTTCTTTGCTAATTTTCACTTTTGTTGTCGCATGTTGTCTCAACGAGCTCCCCCTACAGCTGTGAGGCGTATATTTCACAACAATGTCGTAAAAAAACTCACTTGCGGCACCCTCCTCCCCCTTTCTACCGCTGCTCATGAGCATTTGTTATTATCGGAGCCGACCAACTTTATCGTGTGGAGTCATGTCTACCGAGGTGGGTAATACATCATACACATTGAGGGTGGCGTGTGTTTTTATGTTGAATTGTCGTGAAGCAGTTCGTGTTTCTCGCTCATTCTCGCTTCTCACGAAACTTCCTATTTCCAACTTAACGGGACGTTAGTCCTCATGTTTTCCACCTAGGAATGCTGGGGGGAGCGGGGAAGGTAACCAGTCTCACCAGAACAGGTTATTAAACCATCCAAATGATTTCTAAACGGTTTTATTAAGTTGAAATAGTTGCCGAATGCCCCTTTAAGGCAACCAGGTAACTTACTTTGAGTCAAACTAATAAATATTTTTTTACAGTGCATGTATAATATATATATATATATATATATATATACACACACAAACAGCACAAAAGTGAGTACACCCCTCACATTTTTGTAAATATTTCATTAAATCTTTTCATGGGACAACACTGAAGAAATGACACTTTGCTACAACTTAAAAGTGTAAATGTACAGCTTGTATAACAGTGTAAATTTGCTGTCCCCTCAAAATAACTAAACACCCAGCCATAAATGTCTAAACATCTAGCAACAAAAATGAGTGCACCCCTAAGTGAAAATGTCCAAATTGGGCCCAAAGTGTCCATATTTTGTGTGGCCACCATTATTTTCCAGCACTGCCTTAACCCGCTTGGGCATCGAGTTCACCAGAGCTTCACAAGTTGCCACTGAAGTCCTCTTCTATGACGACATCTCAGAGCTGGTGAATGTTAGAAACCTTGCGCTCCTCCACCTTCCGTTTGAGGATGCCCCACAGATGCTCAGTAGGGTTTAGGTCTGGAGACATGCTTGGCTGGTCCATCACCTTTACCCTCAGCTTTAGCAAGGCAGTGGTCGTCTTGGAGGTGTGTTTGGGGTCGTTATCATGTTGGAATACTGCCCTGTGGCCCAGTTTCCAAAGGGAGGGGATCATGCTCTGCTTTAGAATGTCACAGTACATGTTGGCATTCATGGTTCACTCAATGAACTGTAGCTTCCCAGTGCTGGTAGCACTCATGCAGCCCCAGACCATGACACTCCCACCACCTTGCTTGACTGTAGGCAAGACACACTTGTCTTTGTACTCCTCACCAGGTTGCTGCCACACATGCTTTACACCATCTGAATCAAATAAGTTTATCTTGGTCTCATCAGAGCACATGACATGGTGCCAGTAATCCATGTTCTTAGTCTGCTTGTCTTTAGCATCATCTTTAGAAGAGGCTTCCTTCTGGGATAACAGCCTTGCAGACCAATTTGATGTGTGGCGAATGGCCTGAGCGCTGACAGGCTGACCCCTTACCCCTCCAACCTCTGCAGCAATGCTGGCAGCACTCATACGTCTATTTTGCAAAGCCAACCTATGGATATGATGCTGATCATGTATACTCAACTTCTTTGGTCGACCATGGCGAGGCCTGTTCTGAATGGAACCTGTCCTGTTAAACCACTGTATGGTCTTGGCCAGCATGCTACAGCTCCGTTTCAGGGTGTTGGCAATCTTCTTATAGCCTAGGCCATCTTTATGTAGAGCAACAATAATTTTTTTCAGATCCGTTCAGAGAGTTCTTTGCCAGGAGGTACCATGTTGAACTTCCAGTAACCAGTATGAGAGAGTATGAGAGCAATAACACAAAACTTATAGCACCTGCTCCCCATTCACACCTGAGACCTTGTAACACTAACGAGTCACATGACAATGGGGAGGGAAAATGGCTAATTGGGTCTAATTTGGACATTTTCACTTAGCGTGTACTCACTTTTTTTTGCCAGCGGTTTAGACATTAATGGCTGTGTGTTATTTTGAAGGGTCAGCAAATTTACACTGTTATACAAGCTCTACACTTACTACTTTACATTGTAGCAAAGTGTCAAATCTTATATATATCAATCTTAGCATTTTATTCTTGTACATTATGCATTTGGCAGATTATTTTTATCCAAAGTGATTTACCAATGACCTTGCTAGTGCCATGCTCTTGATGAAAAGCCTTGAAAGTACACTGACAAAAATGGTAAAATGTTTTTTATTATTAACTGGTTTTATTTCACAATTATATGAAATTATAGATATAATTATATTAAAAAGGTTCAAATATAATTTAACATTATACTGAAATACAGGAATATACATTCATTTGCCAAAAAAAACCCCTAATATTTATGGGTTAAACCAAATATACCTAGTTCTTTTAAACAATAGCAGGCTACAATTTTTTTCAATAATAGTCCATTGTACCCAACATCACTTTGTATTAACCAAAAGATGGGACTTGCCGTTCAGTAAGTGAGCCATGTATATATTCAGTATCAATTCATTCAGAAATTTCTCAGATTTCATTCAAAATAATGTCATTTGTGTTCCAATAATGAACGAAGGTCTTGCGGGTTTGGAAGGAAATTAGGGTGAGTAGCAGAAATTTCATTTATGGGTGAACTAACCATTTAATAAAATGGTCGGTTTAAAAAAAAAAAATTACTAAATTATTTAATTTTGACTGGTATTTGCTTTATTTCCAATACCACTCAAGAAGGTCTCTGTCTTGATAGTAACTTGCCCTGATTGTCAACTCATTTGTATTCGTATGAAATAAACCCATTCTAACATACAGTACTATTAATTGTGCAGTGTCCGATTTATAAGCTGTTTTCCCCACAAGAAGACAAGGATTTTGGATTGTGCCATCTTTGTCCCCATAATGTAGGGTATACATGACACACACACACACACACACACACACACACACACACACACACACACACACACACACACACACACACACACACACACACTGTCTGTTATTTTATGTATTTCTTTTATTGTTCTTTCCAGTGGGGTGGTGATGTTGTAATTATATATCAAACATAATTTTATTACTTCAGTTAATTCATGCTTAAAATTTTAAATGTCCATGTTTTCAATTAGTTTTCAACAGGTTGTGGGCTACGTTGTAACAATGCCACTTTTTGTAGCCCATATGAAAATAATTCACACATTTTAGGGATTTAAAAAAAAAAATTCACCTGCTTTATATTAGACCAGCAATTTATAATATGCACATTATATCAACATGGCAGACGTCAAAACAATCAACTCTGCACGGTCACCATCCCCCTATAAATACAATTTATAAATAACTTAAAGGTAGCCTATATTAGGCTACACAAAGCCCTAAGTAATAGGCTACTCAAATTATCCATGTGTTAAATAGATTTATAATTAAGGCCTTTATTTTTGCCACTGGCCACCGTTTTTGGAGAGATAGCCTAGGCTACCCTTTCTCAAGAAACTCTCGCTTACTTGTTGGATTAAAGCTGCTTGGTTTTCTTTTCAAGAAGGTTATTTTATAGCTACAAGGGCCAATGACGTTAATACTACAGCCAATCCGATTCCTCCAATCGCTGAAGTTCATTTGTTGACAGTGTCGCTCTTCTTGACAGCAGCACCAGCGCGTGAAGCGGGGAGTCAGTAGTTCAAAGGGCAGGGGATCATTATATCCACCGATGGAAATCTTTTATTCGGAATGAGTAGTTTAAGGTAAGTTTTGCGATTCAACTCAATACGTTCTTCTTACAGATTATTAAACCTATCCGCGCGCCTGTTACATCACTACAAAATGCTTCATCTGATCGCCGGACTCATATGCGTCTATGCACTGACGTGTGTAAAAAATGTCTATGGGCAAAATGAAAAAGGTGAGCGGTTTCTATGCACTGCAGTAGCAATTGACAAGGATACAAGTTGCCCCGTGCAGTCTCTGCCTTTGCAAAGCTCATCGGTCCAAGAGGAGGAACTGAGAAACACGGTCATGCAACTTCGCGAGATAATTTTACAGCAGAAGGAGACAATTGTAAATCAGTTTGGAACAATTAAAGAGTTGACGTCCAAACTGTCACGATGCGAGTCTGACTCTGAAACATTTAGGAAAATGAATAAGGACACAATGGATGATGTGCCTAAAGATCCAAATGACACCATTGACGTTCTTGGAAAAACCATGCAGGGTCTGAAGGATCGACTGGAAAACCTAGAGGTAAGAGAGTCATATAAGTTTGACGCTTTGCCGTGTTCTAAATGTATAAATAAAGAGATTAAATGACTAAAAGCAGTTGTGCTGGATGTTTCTCTGCCACGACTATTCTGGTAATTATGTGGAGGCGTTGAAGATTTACAGGGATTATCTCATTAGTTAGTACGTCTCTATTCCTTAACCACAAACGGCAAAGTTACTTATGATGCCCCACGCGACAAAATGTCTGGAACGTGTCAATGCCACTTAAATGTCAGGTGTTAATCTGACTGTGTGAAATGATGGAGCTAACCCTAACTCGATATTTTTTTCACATGAAGTGGTCTTATCTGGCACTGAATGAGTTGTTGTTAACAAACTACAGTTTGGGGGATGTTCATTTTGTTAGTTCGTGTTTTAGGGTTAATTATACTCAATTAAATATTTTACCTGGGAAGCCCTTTTTGATAAAAGGCAGAATTGGGCAAAACCTTACATTTTCATTAAATATAAACCAAATGAATTTAGATATATCCTCAAGACACCTAACAATTTATTTTTGTCCTGATTCATTTACATGTTTATTTATCCAACATGGTGTAACTTCAAGAAGTCATTCTTGGCTTTTCAGGGATTGGTTTGAGGTTTGGCCACGAAAACATCTTTCTGTTTTCAAAAAAAGAGGAATATTACGTGATATTACATAGTTATCATTAGCATTTAACTGATTTTAAGAAACAAAACAATTGTGACATTACAAAGCAGAGTATGATTTCTTTTTCTTCAAGAATGACATTGATTTCTTTGACTTCAACGCAAATATTTTCACCTGTTAAAGAAGATGCTTGAAATCTAAATTTGATTTGTGAATAGAAAAACATTATCTTTTCTTCATAACTGGGTCCTGGACATTAAATATTATAGTGATGTAAAAAAGAAGAAGAAGAAAAATGTGTACAAAAAAGAAAGAAAATGAACTGGATTATGTACAAAAGAGTTTTGCTTCTTTTTAATGTTCTTAGTTCAGAACGGAATATGTTCAATCTAGCAAAGACAAAGCCTTTGGTTAAGTCTGTCAGCTATGTTTAGGAATCCACTGATTGTCGTTTTTTTATCTTTTCTTTCCAAAGCAACAGCAAATGCGAACTAATATCTCTGGTGGCTCCTTCCCTAATGAGCTGAGAAATCTACTGCAGCGTAGACTGGAGGACTTGGAGAATCAACTGCTGAAAAAGGTCAATGAGCTCGAGGATGAGAAGTCCCAGCTATATAATGAGACAGTCGCTCATCGCCAGCGCACGGACAATACCCTCAACTCTCTCATGAACAGGATCTCTGAACTGGAGAAAGGTTAGCTCAAAACACTCCTACGTTCTCTACTCATTCTTATTTCCAAAGGACAAGAGACTGGAAAGTGTTGTAACATTTTATTTCAAATGAAACTGTTTAGCACTGTGTGCTTGTGCATTAAAAATTGCTAAAATTCAAGCCTGATAGCCTTGTGGGCGGCGGTCCGACATATAGAGACATATATCCGGCGACCTGAGTTCTATCCCGGCTCGAGGTCCTTTGCCGATCGCGTTCCTCTTTCTCACCCCATGCTTTCCTGTCTGATCTCTACACTGTTCTATCCAATAATATACAGTATTTATATATATCCAGTTATACACGAATTTTGAACAATACTCGTTCTTGTCTTAGGACAACTTTGATTCACTTTTTTGATCCACTTCAAATATTGGCTACTGGATGTTACCATATTTATTTGGTATAGTGAAACATTCCGCATCTTTTTTTCCTCTACATTAAAATCTAGTCTTGATAATAGCTGTCCACATCATCTTAATGTTTGATTTGAAAGAGTTAGGGCCGAGGGGTAATCAGGTTGTTTTGTGGTCCGTCAGCATATTTCTGCATAATTCCAAAGATGATGCAATGATAAATCACTATTTTTGGCTTTTAGGAGGAGCTGGATTCAAATCACCAGAGAATTTCAAAATCTCTCTTCCTCTTCGCACAAATTACCTTTTTGGACAAGTAAAGAAAAGCCTACCAGAAATGTACGCCTTCACTGTCTGCATGTGGCTCAAGTCCGGTGCGAGCCCGGGCATTGGAACCCCGTTTTCCTACGGAGTGCCCGGACAGGCAAATGAGATCGTACTGATCGAATGGGGCCATAACCCCATAGAACTGCTCATCAATGACAAGGTAAAGAAATGACGTATGAAGAAAAGAAAGCTTGGCATCGAATGTTATGAGGACACTGATGTTCAGTAATCTGCAATTGCAGATTATTAGTCATCATTTAATCATCAGTATAGATAAGTGCATAAGAAAATGTATATTTACTAAAAAATAGAAATGTCTGTCTTACTTTTTTACGATCAGTTCACTGAAAAATGTATATCTTGTTATCATTTGCTCAATCATCAATATTTAGGTTTTCTGTGAAACACAAAAGATTTGATGAAAGTGGATGGTGATTTATATAAAATTTATATAAAAGTTGTTATTCTGAAGCCATATGAGCTTAGTTTGAAAAACAGATTAAATTAAAATAATTGTTCACTGTTAATCTCTCTATCGACTGCAACTTTGAAAATCCCATTTCCAATTCTGTAAAAAAAAAAGATGTGTTGCACGAGGCGGAGCCACATGTCTTTAAAAGTTTAAAGAAACACTACTCCAAATGCGATTTGAGAGGAAGATTATCAGATTACTTAAAGAGATAGTTCAGCCAAAAATGAAAATTCTGTCATCATTTACTTACTCTCTTGGCATTCCAACTATATATGACTTTCTTTCTTCTGTAAAACATGAAGATATTTTGAAAAAATCTCTCTCTCTTTTTTTTTAGAAGGTCTGGTTACCAACATATTTCAAAATATCTTTTTTTTGCGTTCTACAGAAGAATGACTTAAGGAAGAATTAAAATATTTTTAAATATTTTTGGTTGAACTGTCCTTTTCATTTCAGTTTGTCATAAAAAGCAATTGTACAGCTTCATATGACTACTTTTGTTGAAAACAGAAACATAAGATCTCACTTTGTGCTTAAAAAATAAAGAAAATTGATCAACTATTAATATTGATAAACTATTTTTTAATACCTCCTGTTGTCAAATAGGTGGTGCAACTACCCCTATCACTGAGCGATGGGAGGTGGCACCATGTCTGCATCACTTGGACTACCAGGGATGGGCTTTGGGAAGCCTACCAGGATGGCCAAAGATTGGGTTCAGGAGACAATCTGGCCCCCTGGCACCCTATCAAGCCAGGAGGAGTCCTCATCCTGGGCCAAGAGCAGGTGAGAACATAAGAAGAGCTGATACAGCAGTTACCAGACCCAGTCGCACTGTAGCTTTAATATTATGCAATCCCTGCACAATAGTGTTACTGACTCATGAACATTTTAAATAAAACTTGACCTCAGGCAGCAAACAATGTCATAGAGTTAGCATGCGAATGCTCTAAGAGTGAATAAAAGGGGATATTGTTGTTGTCTTAACGAGGCCTGTCGTTTATGGCCTCAACAGGATGTAGTAGGGGGGCGCTTTGATGCCACCCAGGCCTTTGTGGGGGAGCTGAGCCATTTTAACATCTGGGATCGGGTCCTGCGCTCCACGGATATCATCGCTATGTCAAACTGCTCATCCTACATGCCTGGGAATGTGGTGGCCTGGACCGACAGTAACATCGAGGTGTTTGGAGGAGCCTCAAAGTGGCCGCTGGAGCTGTGTGAAGACCGGCTATTTGACAATTAAAAGTGTTTGTGGATATTTGTGAGCGATATGATATCCTTTTCATCACTCAAACAAGAAGTAGCAAATATTTCTAAGAATAATCAACCTAAATCAACAATGTATTTACATATTTGTGGAGAGATAAATACATACAACATACAGATAAATGTAACATTTCAGTTAATATAGGCTATTCAGTTGACAAATATTTGGCTAAAGGAAGTGGCATTACAGAAAGTATTATATCAAATGGTACTACCATGGTACTCTATTAAATACCATGTAAATGAATGATCATCATGTTTATCAACCATGTATTTACATGATACTCCATGGTGCATTACCATGTCACCTTGTTGGTTTACAGAAAAGCACACACACATATGCTTATCCTGTTAGAATATAGCTGCGTTAAGCCTAACTCACGTTTCATTACTAAGTTTTTGATTTGAAGAACAAGGTCACGTATTATATAGGAAGATCTTGTGCTTCACAAGTCAAAAGTCTGAAATTTAGACTTTGGTGAGGGAGACCACATTTGAGATTACTTTTACAGTTAGCCTGTTTAGCATTAGCACAAACCATCAGAGCAAATAATGTGGTTAAACCACCATCAATCTTTTTCAAATCTTTCATAGATTCTTATAAATACATGTTTATTTAAAAATATAGAGAACCAACTCTTTTTAGAGTCTAAAGCCCATCTCCATTTTTGCTGAGTGAATTACCCATTGAAGATTATAAATGCTTTAACACTGTCAGATATTTTGAAGACAATGAATGAATTGTGAATTATGTTGCAAGGTCTGTTTGTTTGAATATATGATCATATTTTTATACCCTGCTTTTATATCAGATATGTAATTTAGTGCTGTTTTGTTTATGCAATGTCAAGATACCCATATTTTGTTTAATGAAAAGCCTTTTTTGTTTACTGTGCCAATTATTCAAGGTTTGCTTGACAGTGCTTACCTGTAATTGCCAAAGAAAAATAGCGTTGAAATCTTGTTGTTCCTCTGCTATATATTCTATTGTGGTTTAATCTGTTTGTTTGTTTTCAACACCAATAAATACATATAGTATTGTAATAGGCAGTAATTTTCTATACAACACACATTGTTCATTGGCCCTGCTTGTTTGTGGCAGTGGTAAATTTGTTTTGACCAAATCTACCCAAATCTACTGTAGAAAAGTATGTAATGTATGAATCAAACCTCTGTAGATATAACTGGTTGAGGTCAAAAAGTGGAAGGAAAGCATGTAATCACACCGTTCTGATGGACAGGTGGCTCAGAAGGCATTAGCCTGTCTTAAGGGATAAGATCATTCCCAAGCCAAAGCTCGTGTCACAGAGGGACATTTCACAAGACTGGACAAACAAAACTATTTAAAAAAAGAAAATGACCTTAAGAGAGGTGGACATAACATTAAAACATTAATGGGTGGTGTAAGAGGTCAGCGCGTACCGTTTTTAGCCAGGGATATTGAGAAGGACTCAGGGTTCTAGAAAGAAAACAGCTGCATCTCTGTGACCTTCACCTATAGGGAGAGAAAATCTCCGGCTTCCTCACAGCTCACACCCCTGAGATGATTAACACTTTAAAGAATTCTGTTTACTCATGCTCTGCTAAATGCATTTCAGTCACACATCAACATTATGAGCTTTGAAAGGGAAGTAGATGACTGATTACACTACTGGCTGTGTGATTTATAATTTGCAAAACAGCATTAATCTGAATAAGGAAGAGTGACATATTTAGTTTTTGTTTAGAATTATAAACATAATTGGATCATTTAAAACATTAGAGCTAAAAGTATTATAATAATAATTTCAAAAGATTGTGAATGCTTTTTTTTCACAAGAGTATTATATATGTATTAATAACATACAGTGTCCACCTTTGTTTATAGAATTTACTGCATTTAATGATTGGCTTTTATGTGAAAATATTGATGAGGTCTCAAAGGTGTAACGGTTTTAAATCTATTTAAAATGTAAAATTCAATCATTTTAAAATTCTTGTTTTAAAATGTAAAATTCAATCATTTTAAATTTTAAAATTCATTCATAAATTGTTAATAATACAAAACATATATATTAGAAGCACCTTAATTAAAAATAAATTCATTCTCTAAATAAAAAAAAGAAGTAAAATTATGACACATCAAAGGTTTGAATTTATTGATGACTTTATTGTCTCCAATAGCTAGATCTAAAGGTCTCATCTCAGCACGACTCAAGATAATCACACTCTTGTTCAGACATTTTTTTTAAAGGAAATGAATACTTATATTCAGCAAAGATGCATTAAATTGATCAAAAGTGAAAGACACTTCACTTCAAAGACACTTCAGACAATGCGCCAACATTTTCAATAGATACTCTTCTTTGGAACTCAAAAATTAAACAAATTTTAACCCTTTTGAAAAAAAAAATTGTTTCTTGACGACCACAACAGAATCATGTCTGAAGGATCACGTGACACTAAAAACTGAAGGAAGAATGGCTGCTGAAAATTGAACTTTGCCATCACAGAAATAAATTGCATTTTAAAATATTGAAAAGTTATCTAAAATAGTAATATTTCACAATATTACTTTTACTGTATTTTTGTATTAAAATAAATTACTGCTTTCACTGTATTCATGTTTTTACTGTATTACAGTTTTCCAATAAATAAAGCCTTTGTGAACATAGTAGACCTCTTTCAATATATAAACAAAGTCTTACTGACCCTAACCTTGTGAACGGTAGTGCAAGTTATGATAAATGAGTGTGTAGGCGACAGGTTGTACTATTTGGTCGACTGTGTCCTTGTGAAAAAAAAAAAGAGACAAATCTTTGCTTAATTTTTGTAAAGAAACATTTTCAAGTCCTTCCACATACATATGACTCCCGTTACACTTCCAAGGGCAAGAATAATGCCTCAGCTACCTTTGAGCTGAAGGGCACAGTTATTACTAGACGTATGATGCATTGCTCATCTGTAGCCTTTAACCTACAGAGATATTGTGCAGTCCCTTGTGGAGCTGTAATTCTTGTCTTCCTGGTCCCTCACAGTGCACATGGCAAATGTCATTGATCATCACAGCAGGAATATACAGGCCATACTCATTCATTCCAGCAGAAAGAGCTCTAGGTCTTATACAAGGAAACTCTCACTCATAATCACTCGCAAAGAAATATGATGGTTTTCTGTACAGCCGTGTGTTCTGTACATTTGGGTCAGGTTTAAAATTGTAACAATATTCCAAGGCACGCTTGTTGAACTGCATGCAATCCCTGTAACCTTATTTACTTTCCTACTTTAAAAAGGTTCATCACCAATGTCAACATCCATTAGGATCTCGAGGAGTTTTGCATTAACAAATAGAACCTTCATGAAGTGGAACCTTGAAACCTACCCAAGTATGAACTAAAAGAGCAGAGAAAACAGGAAGGTGATGCAGATGAGCAAAATAAAAAGCTTTCATGGGTTCTGATTTGGGTTATTCATAGGATTGTGAGTCTATACCTGCCTTCTCTATCTTAGCTTCAAATGTAAATAGATTGACAATGTAACAAAATAATGAAATTCATGCAATGAAAGATGGATCAAAAGGAAAGGAATACTTTAAATGTAATTTAGTTTGGGGCGGTCACAGTGAGACTAACAGGTTTGGGTGTTGTGGGAAGCCCCCGGCTGATGAAGAAGGGGCAGGGCTTCATTTGTCTTAGAAGCAGGAGAATTGCCCTATAAAGGGATGGTTGCATCCTTGACACGCAGCTCGATGTCTGTGAAGGAGAGATAATTTCTATCTGCCACCTGAAGACAGACAAAAAGAAAAAATGACACTTATTATATTTGCTAACAACACCTAAATACATCTACTCTCAAATCATATATACTGTATATAATCACATAATTACAAACGGTCACACTGTGCTCACCGGTCACTTTTTATTTCCTGACCTGCATTACAAAAACCTTCATTGGAAAATTATAAAATAATAATATAAAATAAAAAGAGGTATTATTTACTGAAAGTAAATAAATTGAGGACAAAACAAGGTAATTTTTATAAAATATGAAAATATGTTTCTGAACAGTGTGAATTAGGTTTTTTCCTGGCCAGTTGCATGAACAGCCACACTATGTGTCCTACATTCTTAAAAATATGGCAACAGTGGTTCCACAAAGAACCTTTAATATCCATGGAACCTTTCCATTGGATTCCATTATGGAAAGAGTACTTTATGAAAATGGTCTTTACACTAAGAAAACAATAATTCTCTTAAAAACTGTTCATTGAAAGGTTCTTTGGGGAACCCAAAATGGTTCTTGTATGGCATCTCTGTGGAAAACCCACTTTTATTTTTAAGAGTGTGTAAGAACTAGTCTGGACAACTAGCAGTTAGTCAAGGGGTGATCAGTCTTAATTATTTCTAAACACTTATTTTAACTAATTAAGTAAAGGTAACTAATAGAGAGACGATAATAAAAAAACAACAACTATTGAATCTAACCTTTAAAACTACATTAATTTACAAATGTTTTTCCAATTTAAAAAGAATATTTGAACTCATAGCTTATTTTTAAGAGAATACATTATACAACTTCACCCCCAAAAAAGGAAGAAAGAGCATGGACTAGTTACTTGAAAGATAATTTAGCATCCTCTAAAGGCTTAAATACTTTCTGGTGTATGTCAACCTCTAGTGGACAAACCTGAATGTTACACTTAATTAAGGCTATTTCCACAAAAAAGCGCAAAAAATATAAACATCTTCACATTATTCTCTGTTCTTAATTTCTTTCCTGATGTGAATCACTCACCAGTGCCTTAGACAGGAGGGATTGCTGCCGTGGACGACACACTGACACAGAGATGAATAGGAGGGTAGCAACAATCACTGCAGCGCAGGGCAAAATGAAGAGAAGACTCACAGCTAAGGGGAAAACACATTTGTGTGAGATTGAATGTATAACAGAAAAATAGCAAACATTGATATGCAGGAAATGGGACTGGACGGCCGAGTCACAGCCTATTCAGCCAACAGCATAATAGTGCTTTTATAAAGCAAAAAGTCAAATAAACAAGAAGCTAATATTTTGTAACTTTCATTTTAGACACAATATTGCCAGTTACGTTATCTGTGCTCTACTAAGTTCTAAACAAAGTTAAAGAATTTGACTCAGTCAATATGTTTCCAACCAACTAAAAATGTTTCATTACTGAATAAACTGGTGTTTTGAACTAATCAGTTGATTAATGATCCAATGATCCAATCACTACTGGAGGTGCATTCACTGACTTGTGACTATACCACCTGACCTCTGCAGATCCATTGGCTACAGCTGACATTTTGGGCAAATTCCAAATGGGAGTGAGCATCCCCATGCCCTTCTTCATTTGAAGGGCAGAGCCCTTGAATTGGGGACTTTAGCACAATGGCACTTGCGTGCCATTATGTAGCCGTTTGGAATGCACTTGGGGAAGGGAGCAATGAAAGAAATTTCCTCATTAACCTAGGATATTCCCATGACAATACAGCATGGTGTCCATCAGCTGTTCTTACGACAGAATTTCTTATTATTGGTGTTAACATAACTGTTGCAATACTGTATGCCTTTCTTTCTTTTATGCACCACAAAAATAAAATGTCCCGCTCACATTTGTCCATATAATGACCCGCCTCAAGCTTTTTTTGAAAAAACAAAAAGTATCACAGAATGATATGTGACGTGCCTTATATTTATATTTCAGGACAGTTGTAGCCTAATGGTTAGAGAGTCAGACTTGTAACCTAAGGTCACTCAGTGAAAAAATGCAAAGATACTTTTTTTGAGGGGGGATTTCTAGGCATTTACTAAACCTTATCGTAAACCCCCAGAACACTTGGAATATAAGGCATGTGTCGCATAGGATCATTCTGAGATACTTTTGCTTCTTTTTAAAAAAATCTTGGTGCTGGTCGCTTTTCACTGCTAATCGCAAGCATGCAGGACAAAAATTCTCCTTTTGTGGTTGATAAAAGAAAGAACGGCCTTACGGCATTAGAACAACACCAGGGAGAGTAAATGATTACTTAATTTTCAGGTTATCATTTTAATTTTCAACATGTTAAAAAGTCATAAAGCTTTCTTGAAAACATGAATGTCATTGTGCTGTAATATTGGGTAATTCAGACTTCTCTTTGCTGAATATGAATGAATCATGAATGGACAATCAGTGGCCTAAAGGTATATGCTGGAGACCATGCTGTTGTGCGTCAAATGTGGTTAGACACAGTATCCTGACGCAAACTGATTTTTAATGGTCATGCTCATTCACGTGGCTCAGCTTTCCATGTATTAAAAGGGACAGTTCACCCAAAATAAAAAATGCTGTCATCATTATGTTTGAAAGTGTCTCTGGTCCACATTCACTTTCACTGAATGCAAAGAAAAAGCTTGGACTTTATGCTAAATCATTTTGTGTTCCACAAGTCACAGAGATTTGGAACAACATATGGGTGAGAAAATGACAACAGAATTTTCATTTGTGCCACAATATGTTCCAATTATGCCACTCTATAAACAAGGATTTCCACTTATAGGAATTACTCACTTATAGTGACAGTTCCAGTTGATTAAAACATTGTTGTAGAGAATTGTACTATACTTACGGCTGCTCTGCACATAGATATCGTAGGATGTCTGGAGGTTGCTGATATTATTCCTCACACTCAGGTCTAAGCAAAACGTTCCTACTGATGTGAAGGTGTAGTTCAGATTGTATATGTTCCCGTAGAGCTTGACTAAATTGCAGGAAGCTGGACTAGGAGTTTGGCAATCAGACAAAACTCTCCAGCACATCCAAACAGGAGGACTACACACATCACATGTGATAGAAGAAAATAATGGATTTTTTTACAGGATGATTTTAGAATTAAAACACTTTATGAAGAAATCAATTGACTTTCCAAATATTTTTTGTTGAAGTACATTTTTACCTTCCTCCAACATGAAAGGACAGACTGCTGCTTTCGTCCACGTTATAAATTAAAGGTCCTCTCAATTCAATGCTCCTTATGGCATCTACAAAACAAAATAATCTTTGACATGCCACTTAACATTAACACATTAACACCACTGGTAATATATAAATAGTCAAATCAGAACATTGATGATAAGTGATAATGACTATAAGCCCACCTAACACAGTCAAATCTACAGAGTACAGCCCAGTCATTCTGGAATGTTGGGGGTTATTGGTCCCAATGCTCAATTTAAATGTGTAGTTCCCTGGTAAGGTGTAATAATACTTCAGAAAAGGGGACGAGCCTTTACGCACTTCCCTAAAACACAAAGACAACTGTAAAGAAAACCATTTTATATTTAAAATATCCATTTATTAAAATGGATGATCAAATAAAAATTACCCATTGCCCATGTCCCATGTGTATATAAATTTGACAGAGCGCAGGTTATGTCTCGGGTCAGACAGCTCAAATGAAACCATGGTGGGTATGCAAGATGCCAGCTTCCCACTATCCCGCAAGTATGTTGAATTCCCTTCCATTTGATGAAAAATGATCTTTCCTTTGACATTTCCTATGGTGAAATAGAAACTATGTCACATCAAAACCTAAACCAGTGACAACCAAGTCAAAATGGATAAGAGGACTAGTCAGCTTACCAGATAACTGATGGGATAATTCGTCGGGTATCCCAAAAGCAAGAGAGGAAATCAGTGAGAGAAAAGTGTGAACCAGAACACTCCGGATCCTGATAAAACCAGTTTACAGTTTGAAATAAACATTCAACATAAAAACTAAATTATTAGACCACAAACTGAGAGAAATATTTGTTTATATCTATTATTTAGAACTATAAGCTATATTTACCAGTTCATGTGGCCTCCAAATCTGTACAGCTTGTGACTTGTGAGGGTATGACTGAGAAGTTCAAGCTTTTATGTCTTACACGCTGTTTGGTAAAGGCTTGAAATCATATTCGCGTGTTGAATCCTTATGCTTATCTGAATAATGATGTGCGTTGTGCTACCAAAGAGAACATAATTCATGCAGAAACGTGACAAATTCACAAGCCCATTCCTCTGGGTGGATTTCTAGAGAACGTGCAAAGGTCTCTTATCCCAAATCTTAAAAATTATGAAGGCTAGTGAGTGACAGGGGCTTATAGGCCGAGTCACACCTTTCAATATAAGTAGCCTATTACTCAGGTAGGCTACCCTACAACACAAACGTCCACAAAGCGGCGCTGTGAAAACTGAAATGTGTATCACAGATTCTTTCTGTCAAAGAAAGGAGCCTTAATAAGCCTGCTCAAATATCAAGATTTTAAGATTTTTTTTAAATCCACAAACGAAAACGGACAATCTGCTTATAGCCTATAGGCTAAAATAATATAGACCTAATGATAAAGACTTTCCATGTAGCCTATTACATTATTTCGCCTTTGACTGAACAACTTTACGACTATTAATGTAGGCTATATTATATATTTTTCTTTTAAAAATCTGTAGCATACTTTGGAAATTAAGTGTGTAGGCCTAATTGTAAAAGTTTTAGTGTGTGTGTGTAAAAAAAAAATTCTCAAAACAATATACAAAAGTAACAAGCAGCAACGATGTGAAACAAATAAAACCGAAAAAAGGATAGATAATTAGACATTTCGGGTTGATTTTAGAAATCTATGACGTCACGGATCCCACCTTTCCACGTGTGGCATGAGGTCGCGCGGAAAGGTGTCATCCTCCTATACATCAGTGCAGTATCGTGTTCTCCTCGAGAGCGCCGAGCGCTCCGTTCTCTTCTCTACCGCTTCTCACGCGTTAACAGGTGGGACGAAAACACAGATTTACGATTTGTGCGGGGAAAGTTAAAACAAACACATTGTCACCAAGGACGTTTGAGGAATACCTGCTAAAATGTCTCGAGCCCCGGAGGAGGTGAACAAACTCACCGAGAGCACATATAAGGTAAAAGCCGGTTTAAACTGCGTGTGAGCTATGTATTGTATATTTGTCACTCGGACCACCTGTTATTAAACTCAGTAGGCTACATACAGCCTTTTGAAAGTTGTGTTGCTAAGTTATATAATAAAGTGCTATGTTATGGCACTCTTACATTTTTGTCATCAAGGTACGTGTAAGTTGTGCAATAGTGTCATGAGTGCATTTTGAAGTGCTTCAGTTGGGTTTCTGGGTTGAGTTAAGAAACCTGTTTGTGCTGGACTGTTTCTGTTATTGCATACTTGACTGTTCATTGTTTTGCCAAGGGTGTGTTACTGGGAATGAGCAGAGGAACTGACTAGAATTACATTACAGAAGGGCATTTCAATAGAGACCAAGAGGGCCCTGAGATAGGCAGGGCTTTGATCGATCTCACAGGCAATATAATTATAAGTCAATGTTTAAACAATGCTATATTTAACTACAGTAGAGGTATTTTTAGAAAGTAAAGTTACTGTAAATCTCTTTTATTGCATGGCCAATAAAATGTGGTTAACATTGAATGGGAAAAATGTGTCTTTTTGAAATGTGGAAAAAGTATAGTTCACCCAAAAATCTATTTTTTTAAAATGTATATATCATCATCAAGTTCCGAATGGACAAAAAAATCCAGACATTTTTCAAAATATCTGCCCAGTTGTAGGCACATTCATTTGGGTCAGTTTTTGAAGATCTTAAGTTTCATTCATCAGCAGTAAGCTGCTTTCCATGTAACTTTGAAATATGAGCTTTGTTCTGCTCTCCTAGAATGTGATGGAGCAGTTCAACCCAGGACTGCGGAATCTGGTTAACCTGGGAAAGAGCTATGAGAAATCAGTGACAGGTAATCACATCACTTAATTTAAATAAAAATAAATATGTACCATACTTGTGCATTTTGTGCTCAGCTGCTCAAATAAACTCTGTATTGCTCTAAAAATTGTTGTGATATATGAAGCGTGGATTTCAGTTCCTGTTAATCAATATGAGTTATTCACTCTCCTGCAGCAATGACCTTTGCTGGAAAGGCATATTTCGATGCAGTCTCAAAGATTGGGGAAAATGCTGCCGTATCGCCGGTTTCTAGGGAGTTGGGTGAGTATTACTCTTTAAATCATCACCCAGAGGTCCAATCTGGTCTTCGCCGAAATGGATGTGTTCTGTGCACAGAGCGGCTTAACATTTCCTTGTAGATGATTCATTGCACTCAACATGTCTTTGAATATCCAGTGCCGGTTATTTCCTCATTTTGTCAAAAGGCAGTTCTACGTTTGCGTCTGCTTTAAGCCGCAGACAGGTTTGGTTCTTGTTGACTTTTTGTGACTCAGCATCAGTTTGATTCATATAGTCTGGAAATAATGATAGAGCTTTACTATGATTCATAAACTGCCATGCCAAGTTTTCACACTCACTACCACCACAGGTTTGGTTTTTTTGTGCAAATTATAAAGATTGATGGCTTTGCCTTCACATTCATCTTAATTTGCTAAAAACATTGTACACAATGTCCTTATTGCAAATAAATTTTTAGGGATGCACTATATATCGGCCACCAAATCGGTATCCACCGATATCCACCTTTTTCCTGGTTAGCGAATTTACCCATGATTCATGGCGGGTTTGAACCGGAAGCCGGTTGTCCTTTTATGGTTCGAAGCTTTATGAAGATTAAGCGCCGCTCGCTCGGAACGCCCGCAGTGATGCGCTGGTTAGAAAATATGTGAAATAAGTAGGGCTGCCCGTCCAGGACTGAAGTTGGGTTGGAAGTATACTATATGGGAGAGAATGCTATACCATAATGAGCCTTTTCGTAATATACTGTATTTCCTATTCTGCATCTCAACGCACGCATAACCTTGCCACAAAAAACAGCAAAAGTAATGATTATGCATGAAACATTTGAATTGTTTATTTAAAAACTAGTGTATTCTAACTAGTGTATGTAATTTGATGATGCTTACTTGCCATCTTCGCAGTAGTGAACGCGCCTATAGAGAGAAATACACACTTCATACCAATTAACCTGTACATAAGCAGAGATCAGCCCATTTCTGTTCGTTTTTAATTATTTTGTTTCAAAATTAGACATTTCATGCTTTCTATAGATATACTTCTCAGGTATGTGAGGCAAGTAACTTATACGCTGAGTTTCGTTGATTAATGAGACGCGCTCCAGTTCACGTGCTGGCGCCTCAGTGTCCTGTATATCTACTATATTTGCTTCTTATTTATTATTCCAGGCAATTTGTTGATAAAACATTGATTAAAATGAAGATACAATTTATACTAAACGAAATTCACTTTAAAGAAAGGCTTCTACAAAACAAAACTTTATAAGTGGTCAAAATCATGTCTGAGCCATTCCAAATGTTTTCCGATATATTGGGCATTTAATGATCCTATCTTACTCATCTCATGTGATTCCCTTTTCATATAATCAACATAGATGAAATAAATAAAAAAAACATTATATTGTGAAACTTAAATATAAAACGTATGTTTTAGTTTTTTTTAACTTATAGTTAAGTGTCACTGCTCCGCTTTGCGCACATGCTCTGGTGTGTAGCCTATACATGCATGTGTGGGTGCCTGTGATGATGGAGGGGTGCGATTTTCGAATAATAATTGAATAATACCCAGCGATCTTCGAATATTATTTTTGCTTGAAATGCCCATCCCTACTGGTAACGTATTAGGCGTTTGTCAACGAAATGGTGCGAACAGACATACACCTTTTTCGTTGGATGCTTCAGTTTTAGCGCAGCTAACCAAAAATGTCTACTCTCTGGCATTGAATGTAGCTGATAAGAACCGTACATGGGCATTCTCTCCTTTTTATCTTATGCTCAAAGCACTCAAAGCACAAAAAAATTTTTTTTTTACTTATTTGAATTGATAAAACAACCAACAACAGCACATGTAGAGCCTGAACTCATTCTCTCACTGCTAATACAGTAAGAACCGAAAGTAGGCAACCGGAGTCGTCGTCATGGCGGCGCGCATTGTTTAGAGCAGAATAAGGTGGATATGTTCGGTATGTTTTAACGTTATCGTCCCAATAAAAAGTGTTGGAAAGTATATTAAAGCTGATAAATAATGGATTATTTCCTTCAGCTGACACCCTTCAGGTGCTCACTGTTCACCATGGTGGTTTTGAATTGTTTGAAATATGATTGGAATCACTTCAAAAAAAGAAATTACAGTTAACTATTTAACTGTATAAGTAAGCAAGTCTGTCATATAGGCTACATAAAATTATAATGAGTATCATCTACTTACTGTAGATGAGCTTTTGCTCTTCAGTGGTGTGTCCTTTTGTGAATGACTGAGCTCCTTTGGCTTTGTCGTTCCCTGTTCTTCCTGGAATCCCTTTCAGATGGCTCGGATGACCACCAGACAGTGCGAATTCTCTGCACATGCCGGCAGCAAACACACAAAGCAAACAGTTACTCTTTGAGACTTTGTCTGCATACCTTTCCGCCCCTGAACCTCTTCCAAAAAGCATCATAGCTCAAATGTTCCAAAGGAACATGCAAACTCAAAGTGCTTTCCATCTATATTAACATTTAGTGCAGTCATAGACAATGCATCATATCAACATCTAATGCTGTAGTGATTACTGGTGCAACCTTCTATGTCAACCTGTTGCGTATAAGGAATGCATTGCTTGTGACACCTGATTGACACAAGGACTTGATTAAGTGAGCATTGTGTCAACATCAACACGCCTGCAAGAAAGTTCCAGAATAGTTCCAAAGAAATTTAGGTTAACACAATTGAATTAATTATTAATTAATTAAACTTAATTAGTACTCTAGACTGCATGTCTGGGCCACACGTGTCATCAAATGAAGCTATATAATGAATTACCATTGTAACTCTCCATTTAGTTCTTAAACAGTGATCTAGGGAATTTAAAGGGACACTTCACCTCTGGGAAGATGAATGTGTATTTAAAATGGGTCATTTATGTAGAAGAAATGTGAAATTATTTTTGAATTTGGAGCTTTCTAGACCTTAATCAGTAGAAAAATACTACTGGTTTTCTACTGATACAAAGCTTAATGCTAAATCCTGAAGTGACCCTCTAAACATCCAATTGAGACTGTATGACTGGAATGTTAGAATTTTTCAGTTTAGTCACCCTCCCTTTTTCTATTGCATTTTCTAATGCAGGAGTACTTTGTTATTTTAACAAAACAAGTTCCTTAGTGTCAAGATGTTTATCTTATGGTGGAATTGTGTGTGACAGACATTCTCAACCAGAATGTGGTTGATAAGAACATAGTGAATTTCTAACTTGTCAAAAACCGTTTAGGTGTTTGATTATGTGAACTTGAACATGTTTTTTGGCTGTATTTGGTTAGAATAGGTCTATATATCAACACCTAGATCATTGTACTAGTGATTTGAGATCTTAACAGTGGTTGGCAATAGAATACCGCTGTCGCACGGCACGTTAATGCCTTTTAAACTCTTTCAGCCTTCTCAAAAAGCATTAAGGCATTAACCATTGTCTGGATTTTTCCTCAAAAGGCTTTCTAACTCCCTCTAATGTAGTTTAAATATTTATTTTTCTGTTAGTCAATATGATGTTTCTCAGTAGTTTTCATATGAACTCTAGGAAAGCACTTAAACATTAGAGGATTACAAACACAACCAGTTACCATAACTTAGATTATATTTAGGGTTGCGAATTAACAGAAGTAGTGAGTGACAAATCTTTTTTTCCTCTATATTGTGACATACATTCTAGTGAAATGGATTTTTGAAAGAAATAGGGGGCAGGGTCTTGGTTCAATCTTCCGGTTGTTGATTGGATGGAGTCTGGCATACACCACCAGAGAGTAGTGTATTTTATATATTTCAAAATAAGATGAATAACATGCATGTTAAAAAAAATATGGATAATTTGACATCTCATTCTACCTTTAGAGCATAAGACCCACATATTAAAGTGATAGTCTACCCACTTAGGGGGGAGGGGGGGACTATGGTAGTATAGTGCCCATCAACTGTTTGGTTACAGACATTCTTCTAAATATCTTCTTTTGTGATCAGCAGAAGAAAGAAATTCATATTTGGAATTGTATGATTACGTTGTTTTTGCCATATCAATCCAAGTGTGAGTCCTAGTTATTCAACCCGAACCTCAATCACAAGGACAACTTGAGCATGCGTCAGGATGTTTCTCAGTGATATACTACTCCAGTTTGAGGTACAGTATGAGATGTTGCAACTGTAATTCCTCAATATCAGTATTAACTGGTGTATGTCCATCAACAAACCGGTGTTTCAAATTTATTGCGGTGCACAGGCGGGAACTGTATCCGTAATGGTGCATACGTTAGCAGAGCACTAATGTGAATGACTGATGTAACATTAAAGTTTGCCAAACAAATCTTGCTCCATCCTTTATAATTACTCAAAGTAGTAAGAACGACAGACAATCTGCATTAATTGAAACAGTTTTAGGTAATAGTGGGCCATAGCTAATTTACAGAACTATACTGTACTTTCATATTATCCAAATAAATGCAGGTGTACCTTAAGGCGTACATTAGGAATAGTTTGATTCACACAGTCAATTTAGTTATTGTTGTTGTAGCAAGGATTTATTGTCACAGATCAGGTCTCAGTTTCTCTTGCATAATATTAACTTGCTATTGAAAGGATCACCTGTCATGTCCAGAAAACCCTCTTCCATGTCATAGGAAACCATGGCATCATAACTGCATTAGTGTTGTTTAAAAAGAAAGCGATTGTATAAGAGCACCAGGTGTTTTGAATATGTTCATTCTTAAGCCTGCTCTCAGTATTAATAATCTGGAAGTGTAGTGTCAATGGTGAAGAAGCACAGCATTGTACAAACATACAGCAGTTGTGTTTGTAATGTTTTTAGTGTGCTATTTTAGGTTACAACCTTCCAAGAATAAAACCATCGCAGCTGTTAATGGAATTACCAAATGGAAGAGTCTCTCTGTCACTTTCACATATTTTAAGTCGAATTTATGTGTGAATGAGACCTAATATACTGTAGCACAAAAACACATAATTGTTGCCAAGTTGTAGCATGACAGGCACACTTTCTCATTGATGTTACATGAAGAACATAAAACGTAAAAAAAAAAAAACATTTCACAACAATACAATTTTCATACTGGCCTATATGCATAATCATAAAGAACACAAAACAAGCAACAAAACCATGATGGTTGAGCTCCGTGCTCATTTACATGCAACCAAATAATCCGTTAGTAATCGGATTGAAGGCTCAACCTGGACTGAAAAGCCTTCATGTAAACACCTCAATCGATCCGATTGAGCTCGATCCGAACCTTATTTTGATCGGATTGAAAGGGGTGGTTTATTCCTTTTTTAATCTAATAGAGATGACATGTAAACACTTGATTGGATTGAAAACCAAAACTGTGAAAGTACTGCGCATGTGCAATGACGTTGAAATAGCATAATGGCGTATGACGCGCTGAACGAGCTGTTCTTCCTGTTGAATGTGTGTTTGACCTAAAACGTGCAAATTATAAACATTTGCTCTACGATTGTTCAACTGCAATTACAGTAATCAGAGAATTAAGTTTATTTTGAACCATAGTGTCTGGTCTTTATGAATAAACTATGATCCGTATTCTTGACAATACACATCCTGTGATCTTGTGACTATCGCTGATGAGCATATCACGATATTGATGATAAAACGATATATCGTGAAGAACTAGCTGGCGGGTGGATTTCAGTACCAACAAATTGGAAAAAGCCATCGGTGATGGAACCTTGGTGTGCTTTTTGATACCAATCTTTCATTTGAAAGCCACGTTTCTAGCATCTGGAAAACCGCATTCTTCCATCTTAAAAATATATCTAAATTACGACATGCTCTCAATGACAAATGCTGAAAAGTTAGTTAATGTAATGAATCAAGAACCATTACAAGATTATTGTAATGCTCTACTGGGTGGTTGCCCTGCACGCTTAATAAACAAACTTCAGCTGCTAGAGTTCTTACTAGAATCAGGAAGGAAGTATGACCATATTAGCCTGGTTTTGTCAGCACTGCATTGGCTCCCTATTAAACATTGTATAAATTTTAAAATCTTGCTAATTACTTACAAAGCATTAAATGATTAAGCCCCCCAGTACTTTGGTGAGCTCTTAACGCATTATAGTCCTTCACCTCTTTTGCGATCTCAAAATTCTGGCCAGTTGATAATAACTAGAATATCAAAATCAACTGCAGGCGGTAGATCCTTTTCCTATTTAGCACCTAAAGTCTGGAATAGTCTTCCTAGCATTGTTCAGGAAGCAGACAAACTGTCAGTTTAAATCTAGACTGAAAACAAATCTCTTTAACCTGAAAGAGCACGAAAACGTGCTGATCTACCAGGCGAGACATACATGAGTTGGCATGCATTTGATGCATGCAGAGATGGGCAGTAGTTTAATTAAATGTATTTGAAATACGTATTTAATTAATTTTGAGTATTATGTAATTTGTAATTAAATTATTTGAGGGATATAATTTATATTATAATTTGTATTTAAAACACTTATTTAAATATATAATTTTATTTTGCATATATTAACTTTCATCACCAGGCTTAATAGTACAATAGACATATACAATACGAATAGGACTACCAAATTGCCTGTCAAAGTTTTTGGCTAGATGCAAGAAAATCACGTGACGTGACACATCCTATTGACCCTATTAACATTTCCGGGTTTCTCAGAAGTGGCAGTCGTCATAGTTGGGTAAACTTCTATAGCAGTGAATCAGATGCTATATTAAATATATTTTTTGTGTTTACATTTGCTCAAATTTCAAAAGAAAAATGCACAAGCAGCTTCAACACACTCCGCAAAAGATCGGAAATGGAATGTGTTTGAGCGATGGTGCGCTCACAGACACATCGTCCCTTTTCTCTGTTCTGTTCCGGATGTGTTATGCTTTCTGCAGGAGCTTTTAGACAAGGGCAGATTCTTTTCTTCAATAAAGGGTTATCTTGCCGCGATTTCTCTGTGCCATGTGGGGATTGACAGAAATACTCTAGGTCAACACCTGCTTGTATAGAGGTATATGCGAGGTGGTCGGCGTTTGAACATGGTTTCAAAGCCGCTGAATCCGCGCTGGGATCTGTCTGTGGTACTTAATGCACTATCTTAGTCGACTAAAATAACTAGCTTCCGGCAGACGGCCATACGTAAGTCGACTTGCGCCAAAAGAGTAACACTTGACGATGTATGACGTAGGATGTAGGAGTAGCGTGAGCTTTGAAGCCTCTCGTGGTTCAAACAAATAGGGCTGGTCAACCGTGTTCGTAATTACGTTGAGCGTAGGGTGGCCATTTCCATAACACCAAAAAGGACTGAGGGTACGCAAGGTCTCTCGCTCTCTTGATCTCTGCCGCCCGCTGCACGGTTTGGAGCACATACAGTATGTTCTGTCTCGCATGCGCGCTTCTAGATTCCAGGAGATTTTAACTTATTTACGGGCATTAGGGAGCCGCTATCAATATGCGGGATTTTATAGGTTAATTTTTTTTAAACAATTCAGCGCAACTCCAAAAAGGAGGACAAATGAGTGTCCAGCTTGAGGCTGCGCCGGACGCCGGACAGGGGGCTTAAAATCCGGACTGTCCGGCCAGAATCCGGATGTATGGCCACCCTAGTTGAGCGTCAAGTTCAAGGGTTACTCTTTTAGCGTAAATGGATGAGTACGGCCGTCTGCCGGAAGCTAAAATTTTAGTCGGTAAAGTTTTAAATATGGATATTTTTCTTACACGAACCCATCGCTTCACTTCATAAGGCCTTCATTAACCCTTTAATCATGAATGGATGTGCTTTGATGGACTTTCAAAGACATACACCCATTCACTCCCATTATAAAGCTTGGAAGAGCCAGGATATTTTTTAATACAACTCCGATTGTATTCGTCTGAAAGAAGAATGTCATATACACCTAGGATGGCTTCAGGGTGAGTAAATCATGGGCTAATTTTCATTTTTGGGTGAACTATTCCTTTAAATCAATGTAAAGCCACCTTTCCACTGCACACGACATTCGGACTCTCGGAATTCGCCACCTAGTGACAGACTGGCAGTCGTAATGATCTTTTATCATGACAGTATACGGCAACATGTACGTTAAAATCACATCAACACTAAACGTTGATATCCCGATATTCTATACTCTTACATGTGAGGAATGGAAAGGATGGAACTGGATAAAATTCTGATTGTTCCAATCAAATCTGACTTCTGACCTATAATGCTGCCTGAATCATACTCATACCCTGTTCGTTCGTTGGCCAGAGGAGAACTGGTCCCCCGACTGAGCTTGGTTTCTCTCCATTCTGTCAGCTGATGGAGTTTTGGTTCCTTGCCACTGTCGCCTTTTTTCACCTTTGTTGCCATTGGCTTTTGACTTGTTTAGTTGGGGACATTCAATTAAATATTCAACAATAGTATTGATTTGCCTGCATTGACACCATTATATAAGAACTGAACTGAGCTGGGCAATGACATCACAGTTTTCTCCAGAGCGGATATATATATATATATATATATATATATATATATATATATATATATATATATATGTTATATATATGTTATATATATATATATTATATATATATATATATATATATATATATATATATAAATGAACTAAATTAATAAATTTTTTACAACAAACATGAAACATCACTGAATTTACTTAAGCTGGACTGTGATGCTATTTTCTTGCATCAGTTAGAGAATTGCAGTGTAACACTAAACAAGACTTCACAGATAATGAATGAGAAAAGAGTGACGACGCAAAAGAGCGCTCTATTCTGTACGGTTTTCTGTGCGCACCGCACACACCCAAAGCGTGCAGCCATAGACATAAATCTGTACAGTGTGCGACTACTGAACTGAGCTCTCTTTGTCTAAATGGACAAATACACACAATTATGTCTAAATGTCCCGTTTTGGAGAGTATTCACGTAAACACAGTCGGTTATGTCTTTACAGAATGTAAACAGTTGTGAGAAGAATTTTAGATGTGCATCAGTGCAATTGGATCCGTATGTCATTGGACATGATCCAATGTCTTAAAGTGACATTGCGTAATAAACCTAATGCTATCTGCCCTTTAATATTAATCAAAAAACAAAAGAGAAAAGGATTCACTGCTCTTTAATAGTTTTAATAATGATTAATTATATTTAATTTATACAAATGTCTGCCTGAAAGAATAAAGAATGATGTATGCAAGTAGTTATAAAGAATGAATATATCATTCATTGAAAAGAAGACCGTTGTTCTACTTTAGGAGATGTGGTTTTATTTAATTTTAAGATATTTGTTTGTCACAGTAATTAAATCTGTGTCTGTCTTGCATGTTCAAACTTTAAAATCATTCATATTTAAGGGTTAGTTCACCCAAAAATGAAAATTCTGTCAGTATTTACTCACCCTCATGTTGTTCCAACCCCGTAAGTCCTTTTTCAAGAAAAGATATTTTTCTTTCTTTTTAATTTTTGGGTGAACTATCCCTTTAACTGATTAATAGATGTTTTCTCCGGGAGTATATAATGGGTTTGGAATTTCTAAATTAATGCATTACAATTTAACAGAAAACCATTAGATTTTAGTCGACTAAATCTACTGTAGATTAAGTCGACTAAACTCTTATGGTATTTCGTTGACTAAAACTAAAACAATTCAGATGACTAAAATATGACTAAAACTAAATCAACATTTGCTGTCACAATTAACACTGGTTACATCGTAAAAAATGGCATCTACGCTTGTATTAGTCTCTCTTTTTATCCAGAGGTTTACTGTTCTCAGCCGAATTCAGGCCGAAACCAGATCAGATTACGGACCTGCTCCTAGACACGATCATAACACAGCCCTGAAATGTCAGCAGAGACCGTGTCAACTAGACTATCCCCTGTGAAGGCCTCATCGACACGACAGATGTTTTTTTTCTCTGTACAGATGAAAACGTTATCAAAATGTTTCCCGTTCACACAGTTCTGCGGAAACAACTAAAAACGCTGTATTATGCATGCCAGATAAGTAATTGGCAATGTCACTTTATAAAGAAAGAATATGCGCCCATGCACATACACATTTAAACTCGCCTGTCTGTCGACTAAACATGTAATACGCATGTGCATGCCATCAACGTTTTTAATGTGTACATGGGTGTAACAGTTTATAATGTGTTGCTTATAACGGTGCCGCTTTTAAAACTCGTTTTCAAAAACTTGGACTTTGAAACCTAATTCAAAGTTTGGTTCTCAGGCCACTAAAACGCAGTTGTCGTGTAAATGAACAGCCAGAGTGCATTTAAAAGTTTTTTTGTTTCCAGTTGTAAACAGTGTCGTGTAAGCACCCCCTAAGTTAATAACTAATAATTTTTATAACGGGAAATGAATCAATTAAAAACTTACTTAAGCTAGACAATGACTTTCTTCTAGAGCTGCTGTACAGACAAAACAATCTTTCTATTATCCTATTATCACTGTAAAGCTGCTTTGAAACAATCTGTATTGTAAAAAATGCTATATAAAGGTGACTTGACTTGTTGCCCAGATAGCTAGTGTGCAATCTGCTGGTGACATGATGGAACATCCTTGAGATGGCCAGGTCTTGTGAATAGATCCAATCACATCACAGCATATGTGATATTAAAAATATCTATATGGCATTTTTCCCCATGGTATCGATGTCAAAATTGTTGCCAGTGAAAATACTTAATGGCTAACTTTGGAGAACCACTAGCCACAGTGGGTGGTGAGCAAATAAGTTAATGTCAAACTCTGATTGTAAATAGTCTGAAATCAACATGATGCATCTTTCAAATCTCATTTTATCTGTAATATGACATATTTGTGAAATGGGATAATCATTGTAAAAAATTGCCGGATGAGAACTGATTTGATCAAGAAAAAAGCCGGGGAGGCAGAAATTACATTTACTAGGGGTACATTTTGATTTCTGTTGTATTACATTTTTTCATTTAGCTTTTATACATTTAAAAGTTGATTTTAGTGATAATAATTCTCCATTTAGACTTTTTGGGATGCCCTGTAACCTCTGTAAGGTTGAGTACCTTTTGCTACATCTCTGGGGTTGTGAAAACACAGAGCAGGTGCTGACACTCTCAGTACAAAGACTGCATTTACCAACTCACTCCACTGACCTTACCATGCTAATGATGCTTTTATAACTGCTAGATGAGTGATAATGCTGCAGCTCACCTCAGTTTGTTTGCTCTGGGGTTTGTTTTTATGAGCAACACTAATGGAGCCCTAGCAAGACGAAATGATACTGATCATACGGAGTAGGAGAGACGCATGCTAAAGGTGTAGTCATAAAAGAATACAGAAGTCTAAAATACAATTTGATACCTCTCTGAAGGTAACTTTGAACTGTCCAGTTGAGATGGAAACAAAACTCTGTAATGTAAAAAATCAGTAATGTAGCAATAATGTTTCATTTTTATTCTCAGGCGTGGTGTTGATGGAGATTTCAGAAGTGCACAAGAAGGTCCAACTGGAGCTGGATGAGTCTGTAAGTATGCAAGGTTCTTCATATGGTTTATGATCTTCATGCATTCCTCTTTTTTTTCTCTTATTCCTTTCCAAGTCCAGAAGAAGCTGAAGAACACATGTTCTGTATATTCCACAAATTAAAGTAATAAATTAATACATTTTTCCTTTCAAAATTTAGCATACTCTTGATTCTTCATATTGTGTGTTGCCTTCATCAATGACTGCTTGGAGCCTTTTGTGGTTTTCCAACAGCATAATTTTTGTAAATTCAGAATTATTATTATATTGCCTTGTGGAATGTATACACTACTGTTCAAAAGTTTGTGGTCAAAAATTCTTATTAATACTTTTCTTCAACAAGGATTCATTAAATTGATCAAAAGTGAGTGTAAAGACATTTATAATGTCACAAAAGATTTGAACTTTTGAGTTTTCTATTCATCAAAGAATCCTGAAAAAAATTTATCACCTGTACAATACTGATGATAGTAAATGTTTCTTGAGCACTAAATCAGCATATTAGAATGATTTCTGAAGGATCATGTGACACTAAAGACTGGAGTTATGGCTGCTGAAAATACAGCTTTGCCATCACAGGAATAAAATACATTTTATAATATATTAAATAAAAACAGTAATTTTAAATAAATTAAATGTACATTTTACAGTGTTGTAGGGCTTTAATAAAAAAACTAAATAATTTTTTTATGAAATACATCTTCAAGTGTTAACCTACGAGCAGCACTGTACCAGGCAATGCACTTGGACGAAACCTTTAGGGCATGAGCTTTGTGAATTTGTAACTTCAAACATTTTTGTAGTCACATGATTTGACATTATAAATTATATAGTCATATTTTGCCTTAGGGATAGTGTGTGCTGAACTTATCTGTGGTATGTGACTGTGTTGAGGGCTACTGACCCTTTGCTCTCTTGACTTTCAGAGCATTTCTTCCTCCAAAACCTTTTTTTATCAAATGATCTTAGGTATTCAAACTCACAGCGTTATGAATATTTAACCATTGAAGCTGATAAGATAACCCTCTTTGTTCGAATTCTCTACTTAGTCATGTTATCGTAGTATTGGAATGATTTCATGCAATTTCACTGATATTGATTTTTTATCGCTGTGTGATGATGATTTATTGCCATTAACCTTGTTGTTACAGTTCATGAAGTTCCACAGAGAGCTCATTGCTGAACTTGAAAAGAAAACTGATATGGATATCAAGTACATGAATGTGAGTATTGTGTGTTTTTCTAGTTATACTTCCCATATTGCACTTACCTGCACTTACCACGATACTGTGGTATTACATTCCCTCTAGGCCACGTTCAAAAGATACCAGTCAGAACACAAATTAAAGCAAGACTTCTTGGACAAATCACAGGCTGACCTGAAGAAACTGCGCCGGAAAAGTCAAGGGAAGCATTTGTCCAAGTATGAGATCAAAGAAAATGAGGTAAGCATTTATTGTATTTTTGCTATGAAATCTATCTATCTGGCAGTCTTTTCTGTCTGATTATTCAACAAAGCTGTTCCTTTTGTAGTCCTAATATGTGGATGAGAATTGGCATTTTTGAGCCATGGTTTCCCTCTGGGCAGGGCCTGAAGTTAACTTTTTTGACCACCAGCCACGGTGGCAGGTGGATTTAAAAAACCACCTGCCACAGTAACTTTTTACCAGCCAATTTTTTGTTTGTTTAGTTTTTTTGCCTCATAAAGGTGAAAAATAGAAATCACACAAACATTGTTCTTTAACTTGTAAGAATTCACATTTAAGTGCTGTCAAGTAATTAACAAAATCATTATAAGTAATAACTCTTAAGGGGGTTGCAGAACCACGTCTTTAAAATTCGAACACATTATTTTCTATCAGTGTACACACACCAGCGGCGCCACTCGGCGTCTGTCCACGGCGCCCAGCAACGGCTCAGGACGTTGTTCAAAATCCTGCCGCGCCACAGAGCGCCGTTTACATAGTTTTACATTAAATGTACATTTATTTGTCTCAAATCGTCGTTAATGTATATACTGACTTCACCCTGTAATGCAATATACATTTAGTTTTACATGCATTCACAGAAATCAGCTGCTTGAATGAAAATTGTTGATGTTATCGGTCAGATGGAAAAAAAATAATAAAAATGAATCCCTCAATTCTCATTGGCTACCCGCCAATGTGGCTGGTAGATTGACAGTTTTACCCGCCAATTGCAAAATTCACCCACATTTGGCGCGTGGTCAGGTGTTAATTTCAGGCCCTGCCTCTGGGTTTTTAGGCTAGTGGCAACAATTTATAATTAATAATGTCTGTGATTTAATATTACTTGAATAGACATGCTCTCGAGAAAAAATTACACAGTCATACATCAATCATGAATTTTGCAGCTACTGTGCCATTACTGTGTAACGAAAAAGAAAAATGTTGGGCGGGGACTTGGTTATGCATTGATTGTTGATTGGATTTTGAGATGTTGCACTCAAAAGTGGAGGCAGATGAATGTGAGTTAGCAGGGGCAGGGTTCAAGTGGACTAAATTATACTTATAGTCCTACATACGTCACCAGATAAAAGGTCCAGTATGTCATTTTGAATAAACATTATTAGGTCAATTTTTTTAATGAAAGGCATGCATGAATGATTTGTTCATATATTTTGGAGGGCAAAATGTAAAAATATTTTCAAGTAGTATCCATGTCATACAATATTTTACTTATAAATCCAAAATCTAAAAGCCAAAAGGAAGTTCTCAAGTGAACCAATGACAAATGGCTGACTCTACATGACAAAGGGAACGGCTTGATTCAATTTAGTTTCTGACTCAATATCAGGAACATGATATGACACTTAATACGCTCTACTGGGGTGGGCTCTATTAATTTGGCGTTTTAATAGCTCACCATTGTTCCTCGTTTCAAAGGCGTACTGTTTCTTTGAACGGCTAGCAATGTAAAACTTTTTTTTATGTAATTTGTTTGCTTTTGAGTGTCTTTTTTGACAGATATCTGAAGGAAAATTGAACTGAGCTGCTGAGTTTAACAAAGCATCACGCACGATTATGTAAATTGTTTTAACTGAGTCAAACATTAGCATTCAAATGCTTTTTAGTCACAATAAATCTGAAACTTGAAATTGCCATTGTAAACACGGTATCAAACGTAAAGCTCAGACATTTGGTGAGTTCGAGTCCTGACTTTAGGTCCTTTCCTGGTCCAATTCCCCTCTCCCGTGATTTCCTTTCTGTCCTCCTTCTGTCCTATATAACATAAAAATAAAAAATCTTTTTGTGTGGGGGCAGATGATGTACATATATAAAAACTTTTTTCCTGCAAGTATGTACATCTTGAGTTGATGAAATGTCATTCACCTCAGTAGTGACTAGAATCTTATCCAAAAACATGTCAGATCATGTCCCTGACAAAACCCACCGAGTCATAATTTTAGATAGCTATGAAGTCATATCATGCATTCATATTGCACTGAGAGACAATATTTGTTGTGTGGGACTTGCGTGTCCAGGCATGATCCGCGAACGATTCTGAAAACAACTCCAAGGAAACAAGCAACGTTCACAGTCACTATGACAACTTGCACAGAACTACTGTATAATAGTGAGGGGATTCCTGTGAAGAAGAACAGAGCTCTGTTTCTAGTGTCATTTTCACAGGTCTGCTGGGTAACAGCTCTGTTCTATAAAAGCATAGACTCCTCAGTCTGAAAAAAGAGTTACTCACAAGAAAATGACAGCATTAGCATGAGGTGTTGACTGTGTGGACTTCTTAATATGTTGATGTATCTCATTTGGTTAAATGTGATGTTTTGTTTGTATTTCTCAATGAAATCTGTCCCAAAAAGATGTATTTCAAGCAAGAAATCAAGTATATCTGTCCCATTTTCGCTGACTACTATGAGCGTATCATGTGATGCAGCCATATCGTATGATTGATTTCATCTCTAGTGTATGGAGACCATATCATCCCGGCAGACAGACATGCAGAGCTTTATTGCTGAAGGATGTAAGGAGGCTCTGATGGAAGAGAAAAGGAGGTTCTGTTTCCTAGTGGACAAACACTGTGCCTTCTCCTATCAGCTAGCAGCCTTCCATGACAAGGTAACCCACTGAAAATATTCAGAGTCAAATTTTAAACTTGCTGATTTTCCAGTTAATATTGTTGTTAGACTTTGGGAACAACAAGAAATTAAAATGGTACAAGTCCACTACTTTTGAAGAGTTTTGGTTTAGTACAATAGTTTTTGGTTTAGTACAATAGTTTTAATGCCTTTAAAAAGACGATTAAAAAAAATAATTATAAAATGTAATTCATTCCTGTGATGCAAAGCTGATTTTTTAGCAGCCATAACTCCAGTCTTGCATGATAATTCAGAAATCATTCTAATATGCTGATTTGGAAATCCTTTTTCAGTATTATTTGATGAATAGAAAGGTGACGAAAATAACAGAATTAATTTGAAATGGAAATCTTTTGTAACATTATAAATGCCTTAACTGGTAAGTAAAAAAAAAAAACATACTGACCCTAACATTTTGAACGGTTGTGTACCTTGTTTGCATTTTCTTTCTTCAAACTGTATGTGCACTTGAACCCACAGGCCAAGGAGATACTGACCGTCAAACTGCCCAGCTGGCAAGATAAGTGTACCGATGTCACCAGGGTACCAGACACAGTGATATCCATGATTGAGGGTCTGCGGACTTCAATGTTAGCCATACCCGAGTCCTCGCCTACATTGGAATGTCGTGAGAGGGTTAGTCTAATGTTAGAACATGGTGTACCACGATTAAATTTACATATGACTGTTTAAATGGTATTTTTTGTTTGTTTGTTTGTTTGTTTGAGAGCCACATAGCATTCACGTTTAAGCCAAAACATCAACGCGTTGAGTTGTTAACTTTTATTGAAAAAAGGCATACTGATTTTTTTTTTTTTCTCTTCAGACCAATTCCAGTTTGATTGTTCCGCCCCCAGCCCCTTCACTCAAAGCCCACACAAGTCCACTGGCCAGCATGTTCTCCCAGGACATTCCCAAAAGCCCCATCTCATCAGACCAGTACTCAGGCAAGCTGACGGCTCCCTTGCACTTCGATCTAATCAGACTTCATCACTGCTGCTCTCAACAATCAAGTGCAGTACAGTAGTCTTTTTTGTTGATGAGGCAGTCCTTGAAACATCGCTGTGATTACTAATTTAGCTGATTACTGCCTCTGAATATCTTTAGTTAATGTCACTTAAGTTGCGCTTGCTTTGAAATCAACAGATCTAGACAGTCTAGATGGAAACAGCCTTTCTAGGTCTGCGTCTGTGTCTAGCGGTATAGATGTGGCCAAGAAGAACAGGGTGCAAACTATCTTCCCCCACACAGCGGGAAATAACGAGACCCTGCTGAGCTTTGATGATGGAGACATTATCACGCTGCTTATCCAAGAGGAGCGAGATGGATGGCTATATGGAGAACTAGAACATACTGGACAGTAAGTGCTAAAAAAAAACATTCATTCAATTCAAAATTGTTTTTCATCCTTTAAAGGATAGTTCATCCCAAAATGAAAGTTCAGTCATAATTTACTCACCCTCATGATGTTCTAAACTTAAATTATGTTCCTTTTTCTGTGGAAAACAAAAGAAAGTTTCCATGGACTTTAATTAGGAACAAACAGTTGAAGCATTCTTTAAAATATCTTTAATGTTCTGCTAAATAAGTCATATACAGTGTTTCCTCTAGGATTTTTTTCATTGGGGGGGGTGGTAGACCCCCGAAACTACTAGTGTTACAGAGCGGGCATGTTATGGATACTTGCAGTAGGCGGTTGTCGGTGCATTTCTAGAGTGAGCTGAAATGACAAGTGTGCACATAAATAGTCTTATTGCGGTTTAATATTCATACACTAGTCTATATCGCGATTTGATTTCAAGTGACTGCTCTTTATTCTTCATCAAAAAAATAAAAAATTCCGTGAAATTCCGCATTACAGTAAATTACGTTTTTTCCGCGATTCTGTCCGCTTTTTTGCATCGCGGAAATCATAGGGCCCTACACATTCTTTGCTTTTCATTGTCTAGAGTTAGAGTTTAATCTAACTTGCTGTATTTTTGCTGAAGTCCGGTGCTTTTGCTAATAGCACGGTTCTTGCTCCCTCCTCAGAAAATTGCAATGAGCTTGTATTTAATCCTCTATCGTCAGTTGCCAATCTAACACAGAGGCTGGCTTTGCTTGAGTTGTTTCTCTGGATTTTGTTGATTTTAAGAGATAAAGCAAATTTTCTGCCATTGTTACTGCTAAACTACATGGAGCTCGCAAGTCCGTTTTTTTTTTTTTACATATATATTTTGGTTGGGAAAACACTGATATTGGTTTGGAACAATATGAGGCTCATTAAAGACACTGCAACTTTTCATTTATATTTCCTTTGTCCATGGTACCCCTTTGGCACTTGGATGATAGCAACATTAGCTTTTCTGAGCTGGAAATACTGGCTCCATGATTCTGTTTGTCAGATTTACTCTTTGCACAATTTGGTAAGGCATGTTCAACATGTCAAACATGTTCGATGTGCTTACACAAGTCATTACGAGGGAACAAGCACGCTGGCGTAAACCTTTGCAGGGCAGTAGATTTATTCGCCCAAACAAAAGTGGTGGCTTCAGTTAGACATGATGAGTTCTCCACTTATCACAGTCTTTATATTTCCAAATGAAAGTTTTCTTGACCTGGGAATGTGCTTCCAATTTGGGTGGTGTAACAACGGGGCGGGCTGACATTTGACCTGACACGTTTAGAGCGAGTTTGAGTAAGGAATTATTTATAAATGAGAATGTAGATTGAAACTTCAAATGAATTGAGTTTTGTTTTCACATTTAGTAGTTTTTAAAGTCTGCATGAAATCAAAATTTACACTATTTAGATTGTTAGCGCATATTACTAGTCTTGAAAGATTATTTCATGGAAGTTAATCCACAGAAAAATGTGTGTCACACAGCTCTGCTTTATCATAAAAACTCAGCAAAAGAATATCGATTTCTTGATGCACATAATTATGTTTAACTGTTCTTTAGGATGAAGCTGATTTTTGATTAGATTAGTTAAACTATCTGATTGTTTTTCTTTTGCCTTTTTGAAAACAACAGTTTTTTGCAACTTTATTTGGTGATGCTGGTGGCTTATTAAAAACATCATTTAAAAGCTAACAGGTGAATCTGTTTGTTATATTAATATTTAAATGTAATCATTTATTCATAGCGGCATACAAACCAAGTGAAAGCATCAGTGTCTGTGCTTTGTGTGGTCTTACACTTGTTTATTTTGTATAATTTAATGAGCAGCTCTGTTATCTCTGACTAGATCTGCCATTTCAGAGGTCTGAGGTCCACAGATTTTCTCTCTCTACCCATTATGCTGGCGCCACTATTTTGAGAAGTAAAAATGTCTTAATGCACTGACGCACTCTTGAAGGCTCAGTTCAAAGTTATCCACAGCTGGCGGTGTGACAGTTCCTAAGCAACCAAAACCAAATGAACTCTTAATACTACATGGTGTTTCGCTGTATATTTGTGCCACTACAGTGGTTTCTAATTAGTCATACAACGGCAGAGAACAAAAAATTGTCTTAATGCATGTGGAAATGGAGCTGGCACCCATTTTTGTTAGAAAATCATGATGCACATTATGGATATTTTTTGCTTTCAATTGCAGGCGGGGCTGGTTTCCCTCATCTTATTGCCGGACGTACAACGAGCCAGTAATCACAAACAGGTGAGTCTGCTCTTTCTTTTATTTTAGAGCAAAAATGATGGGATTTCAACTGAATATAATGCTTAACTAACCATTAACAAACAGTAAGACATCAATTTATGTACTTTGTTCAGCAGAGTCGAGAGTGTGACTGATCTTCCAGAGCAGCCGGAGGAAGACGAGGAGGTGGAGGAACCCATGCTGCTGCCCCCGCCTGACTACAGTGACTCATCTAGGGACAGACCCATCAAGCACTCCACCCCCTCTCCACAGAACACGGTAAACACAGTGCAGTGGCAAATAGGAATGCTGAGAGCAAAGTTAGTTGGAAAAGTAGCCATTTTCTGGAAAGAGAGACACGGAAGTATCTATGCGTCTTATCTTTTTGTGGCTGAAATAAAGAAGGCAAAGTCATTCTGGGAGGTTGTCACCTGATCGAATCAGGTTTTCCTCTAGGGCAAAAAGGAAGCATCTTTGTTGATTCTGGAACAACTTTCCAATCAACCAATAAGATTTAAGGGGCAAGTTTACATTTTGTCAAGTTGATGCTTATGACTTATGGGGCTTCTAAATCAGTGTTATTCACCTATTATTTCACTTTAGGGAAAAGTTATGGGGAGTGTTTGGTTTAGGGATAGGGTTAGGACAAAATTTTCGGACAGGAATGTTGTTCCAGGATGCTCCCAGCCATGTTTTTCAAGCAGAACAACTGTTTTTAACATTGATAAAGGATCATGTGACACTGGCAAAATGGCTACTGAAAATTAAGCATTGCCATCATAGGAATAAATTACATTTTTAAAATGAATTAAAGAACATTTATATTTTTAAATACTACTGTATTGAACTGTACAACATATGGGGCCTGTTTACACCTGTTCACTTTATGAACAGGTGTAAACAGGTTTTTTTACTGATCGGATAACCATCCAATTTGTTAAAACTGTTCCATTTAGAATTGGCCACATAAATGTGTCTCCGCAAAACGAATATAAATCCGATCTTCAATCCCCACGTTGTATGCAAATTTAAGTTCACGTCGACGAAAGCAACAGATACACGCTGCATTTTATTTATCTTCAGCTAATCTAAAGATCAAAGACCGCAATAGGAGAGCGAGCAGCGCTAACACTAGTACGATAATTTAGTCCAAGTTAGTTTGATTTAGTCTCACTATTAATGAAGATGACTGTGTGTTGAGTTTCAGGATGCAACGCCGAACCTTCATTTTCGGCAGTTTCCATTTAAATTTCATTTTTTCATTTTGGGAAGAGTAAAACCGGATGCATTTACACTTGCCCAGTTTCATTTGGAATGCGTCTCAAGATTTATTTAAGTTAAAATTAAGACTACCATTTCTGAGTCGCAAGTAAATTTGTGACACTGACCATGTGAACTCTTCGTACATGCAGTCAGATGTTCTTCCATTGAAGCTCAAGATACTCTTTTGATCATCTCATCATGCTGAAGAACATGGTTATCATGTTTTACATACAATAAAAAATTTAATTTACATACATACAGCCTTGTACAATAGGCTTTAAATTGTAAAAATTAGATCTACATAAGTTACAAGTTACTTATAAGACCTGCAATAATGTAACATTTGTTCTTTGCCAGGGGGCCTAGGGAGTGGTAGATAAATGCTCTGCATTGCTATCATTGTGAAAAATAAAAAGACATCTGAAAAATGTTCCCTACCTGGTTTGTTTTCTCTATTCTCTAGAGTATTGCACTATATTAACTGATGTCAAACTGTATGTGAGTATCTGGCTCTCTCTCCTGAATGACCTCAAGACACATGTACTGCCTCAGGGCAACAAGATCAAAGTGTTTAGACACAACTAATTCACCTTGAATGTGATCATATGATGGTGGGCTGGTGACTCTTGTAGATATGTGGACTGTTGTTGTGGCAGGTATGTGAACTTAAGTCTGTCCTCTGATGACAAAATCACCCAAAAAAAGGAAAACTGTCATTTACTCCACTTCAGTGGTTTTCAACCCTGGTCCTGGGGACCCGCAGCTCTGCATATTCTGTATGTTAACACACCTGATTCAGATCATCAGCTCATGAACTGAACTAAGTGTGTCAGATAAGAGAGACATGTGCAGAGCAGTGGGTCCCCAGGCCCAGGATTGAAAACGTACTCGGTTACTAACGTAACCTCGGTTCTCTCTAGAGAGGGAACGAGTACTGCGTAATATCTTACGCTATGGGGAAAACCTCTTTTCCACGAGATATTGAAGCCAAAAATTATCCTTTAATTTTGATTAATGTAAAACGCTGTGCGGCAGCGTGCAGACATAGGCAAGACGGCTCGCGCGCCTATTGGCTGCCCTGCGGCCACAGCAGCAAGCCTATCGAGAGAGGCCCTGCGTGACGTGACATGGGGGTACTTCGCGCCCATTTCGTCGCGTCCCGCCAGAATAGGCGTGGCCTTGGCCTATAAATACGCTCGACAGGCTGATACAAACTGGTTTTCAACGTTGAAGCGAACCAGCGCTGTTGTATGCACGGCAAGATACGCAGTACTCGTTCCCTCTCTAGAGAGAACCGAGGTTAAGTTAGTAACCGAGTACGTTCTCTTACGAGAGTATCTCTCGTACTGCGTAATATCTTACGCTATGGGGAACACAATGTAAGACGCCGTGCGTACTGGGATCCGACACCAAAGTCCCAAGGGCAGTAGCCCGGGGCTCATATAGTGCATAATCACCGTAGACTCACAGAGAGTCGGAGAAGAGAGGCTACCAGCATCATTCCCCACGTAATAGCATCCCATAGGAGCTAGTTATGTCAACAATATATCCCGCAGACAGGGTGAACGCGTTCAGCCTGAACTGGGCAAAAATACGGGCTATTCAACACCCATGGAAGTGTTCCATCGATCAGTGAGTGATACTCAATCAAAACTCAGCATTTTGCGCCGGCGCAGCGGGACAGATAGTACTGAATTCTAGACCGACAGCAGCTTGGCCTGTAAGGCGGGAACTTCTAGGTTATAGAACCTTATAAATGTAGACGGCGAGGCCCAGCCTGCCGCCATACAGATATCATGCAAGGAAATCCCACTAGACCACGCCCACGAAGAGGCCACGCCTCTCGTGGAGTGCGCTCTGACACCCAAAGGACACTGCAGGCCCTTAGAAGTGTAAGCCAGCGCTATGGCATCGACTATCCATCTGGATAGGCTCTGTTTTGATGCGGCCAGTCCCTTGGAGCGTCCGCCAAACAAAACAAAGAGCTGCTCGGTCTGCCTGAAGACAGACGAGCGGGACACATAAGCTCTCAGCACCCTGACGGGGCAAAGGAGATTAGCATCCGCTTCCTCATTGTTCACCGGGAGGGCGCACAGGGAAATAACCTGGGCCCTGAACGGTGTGTTGAGGGATTTTGGCACGTACCCGTGCCTTGGTTTGAGTATGACTTTTGAGTCATTAGGCCCAAACTCAATACAGGACGCGCTTACTGAAAGCGCTTGCAAGTCCCCCACGCGCTTCATTGAAGCAAGAGCCACAAGAAATACCGTTTTGAAAGACAGGTGCTTCATGTCTGACAAATGGATTGGCTCGAATGGGGCACCTTTCAGGGCTTCCAGAACCGTAGAAAGGTCCCACATAGGGACTGAGGGAGGTCTGGAAGGATTCAGCCTCCGCGCTCCCCTGAGGAATCGCACGACACGGTCGTTCTTCCCCAGTGACTGGCCAGACGTCGGTTTTGCAAACGCCGCTATGGCCGCCACGTATACTTTGAGCGTGGACGGGGTTCTACCCTTATCCAGCAGCTCCTGAAGGAAGGAGAGCACTTCCGTAACCCCGCAGTCTACGGGTGTAAAGCCCTGAGCTTGACACCAGGTAGAGAACACTGACCATTTCGAGGAGTAGAGCCGTCTAGTAGACGGGGCCCTAGCCTGCGTGATCGTGTTTAACACTCCCTCCGGGAGGTTAGCGGGTACCCGTTGATGGCCCACACATGTAGGGACCATAACTCCGGGCGAGGATGCCAAATCGAGCCCTTTGCCTGAGAGAGGAGGTCTCTCCTCACCGGTATCGGCCACGGGGCAGTGCTGGCCAGCTGCATCAGGACTGGGAACCAGGTTTGGTTCGTCCATAGCGGAGCCACGAGCAGCACTGGGCATCCATTTTCCCTGATTCGTTCCAGCACTTGGGGCAGGAGCGAGACGGGGGGAAAAGCATAGAGGGGGCGTCGGGGCCATACGTGGGCCAGCGCGTCCCTGCTCTTGGAGAAAAAGTCCGGACAGTGAGCGTTTTCCTGGGACGCGAACAGGTCCACCTGCGCTCTGCCGAATGTCTCCCACAGCAGTTGGATCGTCTGCGGGTGCAGCGACCATTCCCCTGCTGGGACATTGTTTCTGGACAGTCTGTCTGGTCCCAGATTCAGGTGACCAGGCACATGCGCTGCTTTCAGTGAAAGCAGGTTGTGCTGAGCCCAGCCCAGGAGGCGTTTCGTCAGCCTGTAAAGGCTTCGGGACCTGGTGCCGCCCTGGTGATTTATGTATGCCACCACTGACATGTTGTCCGACCGGACTAAGACGTGGCGGCCTTTTATCTGGGGACAAAAACGCCTTAGCGCGTTGTCTACTGCCAGCATTTCTAGACAGTTTATGTGTAGGAGCTTCTCCCGTTCTGACCACTGGCCAAAGAACGGTCTGCCCTCGAGCAGTGCTCCCCACCCCGAGGTGGAGGCGTCCGTGGACACCACCATCACAGTCGAGGGAGTCCCCAGACTCACGCCTGACTGGTACCAGTCGGCTTTTTTCCAAGGTTTCAGAGCCGAGACGCATTTCCTGTCGACCCTGAGGCGAAACAGACCAGCGGCCCAAGCCCCGGGCGGAACTCGTGCTTTCAGCCATAACTGCAGTGGGCGCATGCGAAGCAGGCCCAGCTGAAGTACTGAAGATGCTGAGGCCATAAGGCCCAGCATTTTCTGAAACCGTTTGAGCTGGACTATAGAGCCGCGGCGGAAGGATTTCACGGCGCGCTGAATGTTCAGTCCTCGCTCCGGCGACAGACGTGCTGTCATAGACAGGGAGTCCATCACTGTTCCCAGGAAGGAGATTTCCTGGCTGGGAGACAGCGAACTCTTCGCCCAATTGACTGTGAGACCCAAATTCTCGAGATGCTCGAGTAATGCGGTCTTGTGTTCTATGAGCTCTGATCGTGATCGAGCTAGAATCAACCAGTCGTCCAAGTAGTTCAAAACTCGCATGCCCTGAAGTCTCAGGGGTGCGAGAGCCGCGTCCATGCACTTCGTGAATATACGGGGTGCTGGAGACAGGCCGAACGGTAGGACTGTGTATTGATATGCCTGGCCCTCGAAGGCGAATCTCAAGAATCGCCTGTGACGTGACGCAATCTGTATTTGGAAATAGGCGTCTTTCAGATCTATTGACATGAACCAGTCTCCCTGGCGCACGTGCGCGAGGATTTTGCTGGTTGTCAGCATTTTGAACTTGCGTTTCAGAAGCGCTTTGTTCAATTGTCGCAGATCTAGAATGGGTCTGAGACCCCCGTCTTTTTTCGGTACCAGAAAATATCTGCTGTATACACCCCCTTCGCTCTGAGCCTGAGATAAAGGTTCTATGGCCCCTTTGCTCAGTAGTTTCGCTATTTCGGTTCGAAGTAGATGAGATACTTCGTTGTCCACCGTGGTTTCGACACGCGCCGTGCAACGGCGGGGACGTCGAGCGAACTGTAGCGAATAGCCTCTCTTTATAGTGTTCAACACCCATTCTGATACCCCGGGAAGCATTGCCCATGCATTCGCGTGGATAGCTAGAGGCAGAATGATATCCGGGCTCTGGCCGCGGCACAGCGGCGGCTGCAGAGCTTCGGTGTGCTGAGACATGAACACTGCGTTTAGAGTGCGCGAGGCGGGGGGCGCGCCGATCACGGCGGGCAGGCTGTTCGCACTCGCTTTCTCTATGACACATTGTGGAGAGAGAACGAGCGGGACAAGCCCCGTAGGGTTCAGCGTGTCTGTGAGTGAATGTGGGCGCGGGACAGCGGGCACATTTACTGCACTGAAAACACCGTCGGCTTGCGCTGACTGAATATGTGTTGGTTTCGTTTTTACAGAAACCGTGGGACACGCACTGTGTAGTGTTTGTGGGCACTGTGTCGTGGGCACATTCACTACGTTTGCACAATCGACATGAGTCGATTTTATTTGTGCTAGCCCTGAACTGTGGCGGGCTGTGTCTGTGTGTGGGAATGGGCACTGTGACGTGGGCATTCTTACAACACTCATAACACCATCGGCTATGGCCGGGACACCAGAAAATACACTCTTTATTGGATTTATCTGGGTAGCCGTAAAAACGGCTGTTGTGTGCAGGCAAGCGGGCAAATGAACCGACTTGTTGACTGCTAAATACACTGGAACAGTCACATCGCATGGAACTGGACGAGCGAAATGTTTCGGTGAAAATCCGGCCGCAGCGAGATTTGAACACCGTCGCTTTCCTAAGATGGCTAGGAAGGCTTTGAGACCTCGGGCTTGATCTCAATCCTCGGCCGGGGCCCGCGCTGAGGGGGGCGGCGTCCAGCAGAGCGAGAGCGCGGTCTCTGTTCTCGGGCCTGGCGGCGCTGAGAAGCGGCGGCGGGTGGTGCAGGCTGTGGCTGTGAGCTGCGGGCAGACGGCTGTTTCGAGCGACCTGCTGCGGAGCTAGAGCGCTTCGGGAGGAAGTGCTTCATAGCCTGCGATGTCTTCTGAACCTCCTGGAATCTGTCCGCGAAATCTTTGACGGCAGATCCGAAGAGGCCCACTGGCGAAATGGGCGCGTCGAGAAACACAGAGCGCTCCGAATCCGTCATTTCAGACAGCGTTAGCCATAGGTGTCTCTCAGCCACGGTGAGAGAGGCCATGTTCCGCCCAACGGCCTGTGCAGCAGATTTAGCGGCGCGAAGAGCCAGGTCTGTAGCGCTCCTTAAATCCGCAACGCTGATCGATCCCACGCCTTCCTCGTCCATTTTTCGGAGAAGGTCGGCCTGGAAGATCTGCAGGATGGCCATTGTGTGTAGCGCCGACACAGCTTGCCCGGCGGCGGTGTAAGCGCGACCGTGCATGGCTGACGTCACTCGGCAGGCTTTAGATGGCAACACCGTCTGTGCTCGCCGTCCAGCAGAGGGCGGGCAGAGATGTGATGCTACCGCTGCTTCCACAGGAGGAAGACAAAGGTACCCTCTGTCTTTCGCACCGTCTACAGTGGAGAATGCAGCAGAGACAGATGTACGCATTCTGGCCGAGAAGGGGGCGTTCCAAGACCTCGCGACTTCTTCGTGAAGCTCAGGAAGAAAAGGCGCGGGTCTGGACTGTGATGGGGCGTGGTCCTTCTTGAGGAAACATCCATCCAGTCGGTTGCGCGGGGGTTGCGCGGGCGCCTCCCAGTCGAGGCCGAGGTTGTCGACGGCTTGAGAGAGCAGACGCATCAACTCAGACTCAATGCCCGCTCTTTTCCCGGAAGGCTCGCGAACAGCGGAGGGGAGGTCCACAGAGCTCGCCCAATCTTCGCTGTCCGACGCCAGGATAGAACAAGCCTCGGCTGTTTCGTCGATCTCAATGGCGGAAGCGGTGGCAGACGGCGGCCGCTGTCCATCGGTGAGTGACTCGAGCGATGCCGGCGAAGCTAGCGGGCGAACCGGCGAGCTTAGGCGGGCAGGAGAGGGCTCGGGAACGCGCTGAGCGCGGCGCTTTTTACGGCGCGGCGTCGCAGCGGGTTGAAGTGCAGGCTCTGAGAAGGATGCCAGGCGAGTCCTCAGAGTCACCATAGGCATTAGCTCGCAATGAGGGCATCCGCCTTCGACGAGAGCGAGAGCCGCATGATCCTCACCCAGGCAGGAAGCGCAGATGACATGACGGTCCCCGTCGCTGAGTGTGGCTCGGCACGAGCCGCAGGATCTTTGCATCTTTAAAAAGACGCTTGCTCTTTTAGAACAGATAGAAAACAGAGATAGAGTGTGAGTCGCAGCGGCGAACACACACTCAGCAGTGAAAAGGATATGAACGCCGGAAAGCGTAGCAGGTACGGCGGCTGAAGGCGGCGAGGTGCAGGCCAGCGACTTCAGGCTCGAAGGCTCGTCCCGCAGAAGGCTTACAATCAGACGGCGCGGCTTCTCACTCCGGATCCAGCGATGCAGTAGTGCTTCGCTGAAGAGTTGAAAATCAGTTTGTATCAGCCTGTCGAGCGTATTTATAGGCCAAGGCCACGCCTATTCTGGCGGGACGCGACGAAATGGGCGCGAAGTACCCCCATTGGACGTCACGTCACGCAGGGCCTCTCTCGATAGGCTTGCTGCTGTGGCCGCAGGGCAGCCAATAGGCGCGCGAGCCGTCTTGCCTATGTCTGCACGCTGCCGCACAGCGTTTTACATTAATCAAAATTAAAGGATAATTTTTGGCTTCAATATCTCGTGGAAAAGAGGTTTTCCCCATAGCGTAAGATATTACGCAGTACGAGAGATACTCTCGTAAGAGAACCACTGCTCTACTTCATTTTACTTTTTGCTATGGAACACAAAAGGATATTCTTTTGAAGGATTTTCATTCAACTTTCCAGAAAACAGAAATTCTGTCAATCTGTTCCTTAAAACCATGGTTATGGCTTAAAATGAATTGACTCTTTTTTTTTTTTCCTTTTTGAAGTTTGACAGCCTATAGTCACTGTAAACTGTTGTTGTTTGGAAAAATTAATCATATGGACTGCAGTACTTTTATGGTGTGCGTTTTTATATTTGTTTGTTTGTTTTGGGGGGTCTTTTTGTTTAGTTTGCCAGCCTGTGGTCGCTTTGTTGTTGTTCAGAAAAATGACATTGGAATGACATGAATGAGTGAATTGTGACATAATGTTCATTTTTGAGTGAACTACTCTATTAATATGGAATAAGGCCTGCCTTAATCTAAAATGTTATCTCTAAAATACTCCATCCTTCTCTCATATAAAGTTATGTGCATCTTCCCTGACTGTTACAGTTCATTGTCTCTTAAAGTAGTTATGATTAGATTGTCAACACTAAGGCAGAGAAAGCAAGCATTTCAAGATTATCAAGATTTCTGACGCATATGATGAGGTCATAGGACGCAGTGATTGTTCCAGGTACTTAGTCGGCTGGTGAAACGACAGAATTGTGTTGACGTCCTAATCGAACCAGTCTGACAGGGAAAATCAACTCTGCTCTTGCATGTTCTAAAGATTGGAAGCACCGTTTATGCTAATCACTTTTTTTATTCTTATTTCTGTGTTTGCAACAGGTGTCTTTGCCAAATGGTCACTCAGTGACTCCGTTCCTTGGGTGAGTGTCTTTTAACAGAATTAATTCCCCATATTACTACAGCGCTCTAGAATTTAATGCATTCTCTGCAATCACAATGCTTGTTTTCCTCAGGGGTGGGAATCCATTTTCCACGGTCAAACTACGACCCACCATCACAAATGACAGATCTGCACCAATCATATGATAATAGTTCATTCAGCCCCTGCCCCGATGTGAAGTTGTGTCTATATTGATGCATTGCAGATATGGCAGAAGAACCAAATGAACGGATTCTGTTACTACATCAATTTTAATCCTTAAATTTTCTAAAAATACAAACCAGCATATTTACAGGAAGCATTATTTATAAGAATTTTAGACTTTGATTAAATTATTATTTTAAATTGTATCTGGATTCATACACTTGTGTTTCAAAGAAAATGAACAGCACCAAACAGACTCATATTGGTCCTATGTCTGGGGACTTGTGAAAGTAAACCGAAATCCCAAATGTATATTTTAAGTATTGGAGCCAATAATTAGAAACACGACACATGCCCAAATCATGTTTCATTTCAAAATCCAGTGAAGTAGTGTTAGATTTGCCAATTTCCAAATTGTTCTGGTTGGAATTGATTAATTGTAGTCTGTTTTTGTTATACAATATCATGATTTCATTGTTTTAAAATGCTGATATGTTCCTTATCCTTCACACCTTTTCCACGTTTAAAAGAGAAATGTAAAGACACTTAGTTATATTGTTTATTCCTCATGTTAAAGATGAATGCAATGTGTGGTGATAACATTCCTACTAGCGGCACAGCTGATTGTTGGCTTATAGGCTTTATCTGGACATCATCTCAAACTTGAGCATTTTTCACCATGGAATAGAAATGCTTTGGTCCTAACTTAATAAATACTGATTTTTTTATTTTTTTTATTTTAAAAAAAAAAGAAGAAAAAAAGTCTTTTAAGGTCATGTAGTAATGCCTTTGCAAGCATGTTTTTAATGTAGTAGGGGAAACAGTTTATTTCAGACCTTTTTTTCTTTTTTGTGTTGCGATATTGATTCATTGCCCTATATCCTGTCATACCATTTACTCAGAAATAAAGATATATTCATATATGTATAAAAATGCCTTGGATTTTTATTACAACTCTACAGTATTGGCTACAGTGGCTACTATCCAAAGCACTGTTCACCTTGTTTTTATGATGGTCTGAATCTGTCATAAATTGGTTTATGACGTATGTATCCTGCAAGGATAAGGTGACCATATCACATGGTAGAACAGTTATTTAATTTTGCCCTTTTCCTTCAGTGCTGCAGTCAAGGCTGAGACTAAAAAGAGTACAGCTACATTTGTGTAGGATGTTTCTGTTAATCAGACCTTCAGCACACACACAAATATATATATATATATACTAGAGTTAAAATCTGACTATATATATATATATATATATATATATATATATATATATATATATATCTTTTATTTATTTATTTTATAAGGCCTAATAGCTTATCTCTGCGCACCAACCGATAGTTACTTTTGTTGCCTCGCAACATTCTGTTGTGACGGGGACTTATATCTTCTACGTGTTTACATTTAGAGGTTTATGAGGTGGTGTAACGTTACGCTTTGAGGGAGCCTCAGTAACCACCTTAACCATCCCATCATCTTTGAACATGAGTTAATGGCATCCCCTGCCGGGCCAACAACCCAGTGCAACACAACACAATTCTTACCACTTCCTGTTTGGGATCTCTGAGTCTACACATCGGGCAAATCACAAACCGATTTCGCAAAGCTGAATGGTCTCAAAATGACAACATAAGCACAGTGCTTACACCCTGACACAGATAAGGTATGTAACGTTACGCTGGACAGCAGCTGATATACTGTCACCTACACTGAATGCAAAACTGTTAGGATATGTACATCCCTATTCTAATGTTACATGAACCTGTCACTGCGGAAGACAGGCAGGTGCAGTCGTTCGTTTCAATATGTTTCTCTTCTGACTGTATCCAAGTTGTATTCTTGTTTTCCCCCATATAATATGTTGTTGTGAAGTAACGTTACTCTACATGTTTATCTCTTATGTGCTGTCATTGCTAGCTAGCGTGCTAGTAACCGGTATTACGTTAACGTAACCTGCATCAACAAACAAGCGCTCAACAACATGAACTCTCAATATCTTATTGTTCCTCATTAGATAATTTGCTTCATTATCGTTTTTTAACATATTGAACTTAACTAACAAATAAAGTACAAGAATATAATGGTTTTACCATTTTTTACACGGTTTCATAATTACATTTTTACCATAGGATCTGACAAATTACTACTTACTCAGTTACTGTACTAATATGATTGAATTTTGTACTATGTTGATATAGTAATTATATATGGCAATCATTCAGTTCCATTTCAATATATAATACTACATGCTTTGGACCATACCACCACATTTTGTAAGATTGGTCTGTGATTTAATTTGAGCTTTATGGAGTTTATTGTGTATTGCTGGGATCTTGGGTTTCATTTATAGCTTAGGAGGCAACAAAATAACAGTGTTCAACAGGTCTCCTTCAGTGTTTTGGCAGCTTGCAGATCAGTAATGAGAATCAGTTGACTGCAGATCTGCTTTCAGAGCAGAGGAAAGACTAGGGAGGAAATTCTGCTTCATTTGAGAGTAATTTACTTAGAGTTCTTGTTTCATACTAAACACTTTTTGTTGCCACAAACTGATGCTGAGGTGTTTGTTAATCTGCAGATCTCTTTCTCTTGTCTGTTGCAGCAGGGTGCATCATGCCTAGCTCCCTCCTGTGGGCTGTTGATGTGTACGGGAGGGTTTATTGCCTTTCCACAGCTGGACAGCAGTGGGAATATTGCCGTGATGCCCACTTGGAGTTCAAGCGCATCACAGCTGTGCAGCAGTGCTGCTGGAGCATCGCATGTGACCACAACATCTACCTGAATGTCCATGCCAGTGATGTGCCCATCCGCTACCAAGAGGAGACGTATGAAAACCAGGTGTGCTCAATAGCAATATACAGACTGACATGTAGGTCAATATATTTATATATATATACAGTATATATATATATATATATATATATATATATATATATATTGATGGATGGATGGATGGATATATAGATGGATGGATGGGCAGATACACACACATACTACCATTGAAAAGTTTGGGGTCAGTAAGTGTTTTAAAAATGTTTTTTGAAATGAAGTGTCTTATAATCCCGAAAATAGTAAAATTGTTAAATAATATTACAATTTAAAATAACTGTTTACTTTTTAATGTATTTTAAAATGTTTTTTATTCCCGTGAGTTCGAAGCTCTATTTTCAGCAGCCGTTACTCCAGTTTTCAGTGTCACGTGACTCCTGAGAAATTATTCTAATCATTCTGATTTCAAGAAACATTGAAAACAGTTGCGCTGCCTAATAATTTTGTAGAAACTTTTTTTCAGGACTCTTTGATGACTAGAAAGTTCAAAAGAAAAGTAGAAATCTTTTGTAACATTTCAATGTTTTTACTGTCACTTTCTGATCAGTGTCCTTACTGAATAAAAGTATATGTTGAGAAAAAAAATATGTATTTTTTTTTTATTACAGTTTCTTCACCCACATTTATTCAAGGTAGCCAATATGAAAATGTTATTACTTTTTATTTGATGTTTACGCCACATTACATTTTCAGAGTCTTTAAATTGCAAAAAATGTTTCTCGAAACCAACAGGAATACAAAGAGTATATTCTTTGAACTTTGCACATGTGTTTTAAACTAGACTTTATTGTGAACACCTTTTATTTGTCATTGACCCTAGAGCACCTGATAGTGAATGAGACTCACTGTGTTTCCTGTTCCCTCACAGAGGTGGAACCCCGTGGATGGCTTCTCGGACCGGCTGTTGCCCAGTGACCGCTGGCAGTGGAGTGATGTCACAGGGCTGAAGCACCAGCCTCTGGGGGACTTTCAGCTGCCCTCAGACAACTGGGAGTGGGAGGCGGACTGGTACATGGATGAAAACTTTGGAGGAGAGACCACTGAAAAAGGGGTCAGTATTGATGCCTTTTGGGCATATATCAATATATTGTTTTTTTTTCTGTTATTATTATTAATTTAGTGCATTATGTTCGACAGAGTGACAAAACACCACTGTCTTCCCCCTTGTCGATTTAATTTATAAAGAAAAAATGCATGCATTATATACGTTTTATATATATATATATATATAAATATATATAAATATATATATATATATATATATATATCAGGCTTGTGCAAAAATCTGAATTTTAGAATTGGCCTCCATTCAATTCATGAATTGGAATTTGAATTGAATTGACTCCGCCCCACAGGAAGTTGAATTTGAATTTGAATTGGAATGACAGGAAGTGGAATTAAATTCATGGCAATTCAAAGAAATTCTACACAGTCGCACATAGGGTAACCACCATCAAACAAACCAAATGTGGGACATGTTACCAACACTAAAACATAACCTGAAACTGTTATGTAATGTCCATTTAACTTAATAAAAACATTTGTATTCTGCATTTCAGCTGATAAAAATACTTTGTTATTTAGTCCCTTCCAGACAACACAATTACATCACAATGTAACATAACATGTCTTTATTTTACTTGCCATTTAAATTCAACATCACTGAGCAAGGCAGCAGGCATCAGTCAGATCACTATTTTTGAAACAGTTCTGACTAAGTCCAACTAAAATCCAACAAAATAAATAATGAACAAATAAAATATAAAACAACATGAAATTAGTTTATTGACAGCCTTATATATTAAGAATATATTACACCAAACACTTTCATATTTTTAGAAAGGATGTGAATTATAACAACTACAGCAGGCAATAAGTTGATACATTCTGTTAAATTAAAATTTTAATTTACCGAATTATCCATTTGTTTTCTGACAGGGAACACATGAACAAATCACCGCTCAACATTTTGATTGACAACCTACTAGTGACCGTGTTAACTCCTTTCTTTTCAACCATTGGATATGATTTTAAAAACGCCTGTTGTATTTGTACTTCTGACGAAGCGCTGTTAAATATAGGTGAAAAACTACGGCGCAAAAAGAATAAATAAAATGCTTTCTTAAAAAGGCAAAAGAACACATGCACATTTTCTTAATATGATAATTAAAAACAAACAGACTGATAAAAATGCGGGACATTTTCTCAATATGCGACGTGGGGGACAAGGGGTGAAAATGCTGTGCGGTACAACACAAAGCGTGACGGGTGGTCACCCTAGTCACACAACAGAAAGAATATGTTGAATCTCACATACATTCAGCGTTAGGAAGGTTACTTTGGAAATGTAATTGCTTACTGTTATAAGTTACCCATTATAAATGTGGTTTGGATTATTTTATTTGGATTACTTTATCAATGCAAATCAATTTCCTTTTAATTTGATTAGTAACTAACTGAATTACACATTTTACCTCAGTAATACAACTAAATACAATTACATTCATTTTGTAATTCAATAACATAATTTTTTACAGTTAACTCATTCCTCAACCCTGCATACATTTTGTTCTAATATATATATATTTAAACAAATGTCCACCTAAAATTGTTTTGTTTTTTCTTCTAAAGATTTACTAAATTAATTCTGGGAGTCATGTTGTTCTATCATGTTCCACAAAATTACAATTACAATAAATCAAACTTATTTATTTATACTTAAACAATTATTTGTTCTGTGACTAGAGCTTTTAACATTCATTGCTGAGGGAAAATAGTTCCTGTTAATGTAATCTGTACAAGTAGTTCAAACTAATATCATTTATAGAATATGTACTGCAATCATATCTGACATATACTGTAAAGCTTCATTGTTAAACACTTCACTTAAAATATCTAAATTAATTTCTTAGAATTTGTTTTGAATTGCAATTCTGCTTCGTTTAATTCAAATTCGAATTGTAATTCTAGATCCTGTTTTTGACATCAATTTAAATTCAATTCAAATTCAAGAACTACCTAGAATTTAGGAGTCATTCTCAATTCAATTCTGAATTGTGCACAAGCCTGAGATATATATATATATATATATATATATATAGTTTTTTTTCTTTATTACAAATGTGATATTCTTACAAAGAGTATACAAATCACACATACAGACAAACAAAACTTATGATCAAAATGATGTCAGTTTGGAGTGTTTTGGGGTAGTCAGTCAGTTCTTGAAAAGATTTTTTCTTTTTTTCCCTCCTTTTTTCCCCTCCCTTTCTTTTTTCATCTCCTTTTTTACTTTTTCTTTCTTTCCCTCTCCTTCCTTTTCCCATTGCTACTCCTTTTTCTTTTCCCCGTCCTTTTTCCTTTTCTTTCTTTTCTTTTTTCTTCTTTCTTGATGCTTGATTGGAAAGCCAATATATGGGCTGAGTGCTCTATCACTAACAGTAAAAGGTGGTATAAGGTGGAATTGTGAATTAATCAGTGCTGTCAAATCGATATCTAACATAAACGTTTTTGTTTACATTATATATGTGTGTGTATATATATATTGTTTTATTTATATATATGTGTATGTGTGTACAGTACACACACACACACACATATATATATTTATATATATACTTATATACACACATATGTAAACAAAATATTTTCTGTTAGATGCGATTAATCATGATTAATCGCTTTGACAGCACTAAAATTAATGTATTAAAATTGTCTAAAATACATGCACTTTGTTTTACTTGCTGAACACCTTCAGGTAGTCTCAGGTTCAGTACCGCGATGTGCATGACAGCTTTCACTGTGTTTCGAACTGAACTGGCAGTCTGAAAGCCCCCTCAAACCTAAAAAAAGAGCTCACACTTACTTTAAGCCATAACTGATCTTCTGTGTGTTTTCAGGGATGGACATATGCCATTGATTTTCCAGCCACTTATACAAAAGACAAAAAGTGGAACTCTTGCGTGCGTCGCCGCAGATGGATACGATACAGAAGGTACAAGGCACAGGAAACATGGGTCAAGGTATGTACCAGTACAAAGGTTTTGAGAGCAATTATATATCTTATCTTCATTGGCTGTCTTTAACGTTGATGAAAAACTTTATATGTGAGAGCAGATCCCCTCGGACCAGATGGAGTCTCTTCCTGACCCGTTTAATGACATCACTTGTGGTGGTTGGGAGATCACCGAGGAGCCCAGAGGATGTTTGGCACTGTGGGCGGTCTCTCTGCAGGGAAAGGTCAGAACTCAGTTCATTCCAGGCTTACATACTGTCCCATGTCCAACAACACCCTGTGCTCCTCTAATTTTTTTTATCATTTTTCAATTCTATACAGAGGTTACAGTATGCATTATTGGTTCTTGGAACACCGATAAAAAGTTGAATCAAGTCCATTTATCCACAAAAAGGGATTTCAAAATGTTTGTTTGTACATTTGAGCAGGTGTGGTTCAGGTGTGACATCAATCACCATAATCCTGAGGGCTCCTTTTGGGAGGAGGTGCCCGTACCAGGGGAGGTGGTGCAGATCAGCTGTGGGCCGGGTGACCTGGTGTGGGCCGTCCTGTGGGAGGGTAATCTGATGGTCAGAGAGGGCATCGGCAGAGATTGTCTCAATGGTGAGTGCTATGGTGCAGTATATTCACTTTTTGCCAAGTTACTATTTGTAACCTTAATAAATGTTTTTGAGTAGATAAACTATTTCTATCCCCTGTCTATATTTAATAATATTGTAATCAAAGGGTCATCATGGGTCACAGTGGAGTCGCCAAGCCCTGAAGCTGGAGCCGTACACGTATCTGTTGGTGTGAATGTAGTGTGGGCTGTCACTAAAGATCATAAAGTAAGTCTTATTTTAATTTAATATAGTTACACTTGCACATAGAGTTGGGTCCAAAATCTGAGACCACCAGTGAATCTGCTTCGTTTTTTCCAACTTATTATTTTTTTTAATTATTATAAAAAGTATATTATTCATTCATATTGTGTTATCCATACTACAAATTTAGCAAAATCTTCAATATTAGATATCAAGATTAAACATCTAGAGTGACAGTAAATACATTTATACGAAATGTTACGAAAGATTTGTAGGTCAAATAAATCCTGTTCTTTTCAATTTTTTTATTCACCAAAGACTCCTGAAATAAAAATCAATGTTCCCACAGAAATATTTCAGCATTGATGATAATAAGGTTTCTCATGATTTCTGATGGATCATGTGACACTGAAGACTGCAGATATAGTTCCTGAAAAATTAGCTTGGCCATCACAGGAATAAATTAATTTTTAAATGTATATAAAAATAGAAACAGTTGTAATAATATTTCACTATATTAGTGTTTTTGCTGTATTTTTAATCAAATAAATGCAGCCATGGTGAGCATAAGAGACTTCTTTCAAAAACATTTAAAAAATCTTACCAACCCCACATTTTTAACTGTTTTGGACATATATATATATATATATTTTGATTATTTATTTAGTTGTTACTTAGCTTGTTTTTCCTCATCTTCTTATTTCTAATAGGTCTGGTTTAGACGCGGTGTGAATTCCCATAATCCTTGTGGCTCTGGTTGGATAGGTATGGTTGGAGAGATGGTCATGATCAACGTGGGTCTCAATGACCAGGTCAGAGATTATTAATGTTCTGTCTATGGTTTACCTCATTAATTCCTTACTCTAATGTACTTTTTCCATTGAATAAGCATATGGGTGGGTCACCCTTAAAGGGGTCATGACATGGATTTTTTTTTATTAGGGCCCAAGCCCTTAGGGCAAAGGGCCTAAATTGTTTTCCTAAGGTAAAAAATTATTTTCAAAATTTCACACATTGGAATCATCAGTCATTATTTATCTTAAAGTTTTTTGTATTTTTTTATTAACCTTATTATTAAACTAATTATATAAAACTATGTTGTCAGTGCACTACAAATAAACTGGTTCTATGCCTTTATTTTTGTCATTAAAACTGATAGAAACAGATCCTAGTTTAATAATAAGGTTAATAAAAATATATTTTTAAAAACTTTTAAGATAAAATAAAGAGATACATTTTTATTTAACAATTTTGAGCTGCAAAAGATAACTTCACACTCATTTGAAAGTGACCTATTTATGAAATTCCTATGACATGAAATGACATGAAATTCATCATGACATGAAATTCATCTAAATTGAAGTGATGTCATGGATGTGGCTGTTGTAGTTTATGGTCTAAGTGGCACCAGCTGCTGCAATAAATGTGGCATATTCAAACGATTTTTTGAAGTAGTCCTTTTACTCGCTTTAAATGCACACTGCCCGTTGTCAGCTATATATATGTATATATTATGCATAATTATTTTTGTATTATTTTCAACCCTCATTCTGAGCATCTGAAATTATTTGTTTTTAAGGGGCGGCTCCTTTAAAGTCCCCCAGTAGCCAATAATTTTATCCCTTAAAACTAAACTTTATCCCTTGATCACCAAAATGACACATTTAACGTTGACGTAATTGGATACAAGGTAGTTTGTGACATCAGAAACACCAGTGATTTCAAACCTCTTTTTTGAGACTGTCTTTGGTTCACTGCAGTTTAAAGGAGAAAATACTCAGCAATGGTGTTGACTTGTGCATTTGTACATGGTTTGTCTTAAAACATATTAAAAACATCACATAGACATATAAACAACATTAAAAGCTTGATGTTCACCACAGAGACTTTAAGGCTTATCAGGCCACTGTTATGATTGGTTAACGTCCAGCCATAATTTACAGATAAAGCATAATGAATAATTGACTTATGGTCTGTGATGCAGCTGCTGTCAGATCCAGTACAGTTGGCTGCTTCATTTTTCAACAAAAGTTTATATTGTGCCTCGTTTACTAAACAAAAAGCTCTGAACAAACATATAATACTCCGATGCTATCCAGGGCGCCATTAAAATCAAACATCCACTTGTTTTCAACGCTGGAATCCTTCTGAAGTCTGTACAGAGACACAAACGGGCGGTTTAAACTGGACACGTCAAAACGAACGTTCTTTCACTCATCCATTTGTCCTGTTGTCGGCACGACTCAAGTCCATGGAGTATGTCAGAAACACATCTGTGGGTCAGTGATTATAATTGGTTCTGTTTGTTTTTTAACATGACACTCACATCCAGTGTAGGCAAGCGTCAGCCGTTAATCGACTGAATGCCAGTGGGAGGGACATACGGTGCATCAATGTCTTGCACTGGAGTTTTAAGCAATGAAACCTGCAGGATGTTTTTATGGTACAAAGACCAAGGCAAATTTTATTTTGCGTGTCATGAACCCAATTAAGCATAACAATATTCGCCAGAAAATAACAGAATAAAAAAACTTTAATATGGATCAATGTATTGATTAAATGAACACATTAATGAAAATGGAAACATATCACTCAGTAATGTACAAATATTGGTCTGTTACAATAACAGATATTCTGCTATATTCATGTATTCATCTGAGTATGTGTTTGTAGTGAGAATTATAAGTGCTGAACCCATTTCAGCAGTCATTACACTGAGATCTCTGAAGGCCGATGTGTCTCTGTGTTCAGGTGTGGGGTATTGGTTTTGAAGACCGGGCGGTGTATTTCCGTCAGGGTGTGACTGCCAGCGAGCTGAGCGGGAAGGCCTGGAAGGTTGTGTCTGTACCCAGAGATAGTGACCGTTCCCATTCAAGCGCCAGCGCTAGCAGCCTTCAGAGGTTAGTTAGCTTCAGTCTTTAGCCTGTGTAGAATAGACATGTGTATATTGTGCAAAATGTGTTGCATTTAAAAAAAGTCACCACCAGGTGGTGTAAATCATTCAAGGAGGACTATTTGCAGTTTGTACACTTTGCAGTTTGCTTTCTTTATTTAAGACAGTACTGCACACTTAAGCACTGACCAGCCTTTATCTCTGAAAATAACAATAAACTGACAAATTTCTTGAGAAAGATATTTCTTTTAGGTCTTTTACCACCGAAAGTGGACTTCGGTAATCAAACTACAGTCCAATAATTCAGTAATTGAAAGAGAAAATGTATTAAGTATGCATTGTCATACAGTGTATGACAGAACTTTTTCACTAAATGTTATGTATTCTTTTTTAAATAGCAATGTATTGTCATATGTGACATAAATAATATTTATATGTTTCATTACATGTCAGGTATTGTTTTTTAAATTAAAAATAATATTTATATTTTTTTCATTAAATTATAGGTATTTTTTAAAGTGGTATAATGACAGTTTCCCCATTGAGTTCTTATTAGAGGGGCAAGATTTATTTTTTATTTTTTTATTAAGAAGGATTAGATCATTTCATTAGATGTTCTCTTAGTAAACTGGATTGGTGGATATTGAAAAGGGCTTTGGCATCACGGGTAAAAATGTACAATTATTTGAATGCTTTTGACTATTTTTGATCAATCAAATGATACAAAAGCATCAATTATATAAACGTGTCTCAGTGATTCCAAACTTATGGTACTGTACATGTTAACATTCTGTGTCACTACACCTCGCAGCGCTGGTTGTTTCTTTGGTGGTGAGGTGCGTTTGGAGTCCCAGGAATCAGTGTTGAGTGAGAATGAGACTGAGACTGAAAAAGCTGTGGGTGGAGTTGTCCCAACTCCTGAAATGGGAGACAGCCCTAAACCACGCATCCCCAAAGTGACCAGTGACAGCTTCATCTCTGAGCTTGTGTCTGATCGTGAAGGCCAGATCAGTCGTCGTGACGTCCCCCCAGCTGGCCCATCTATTCCTGAGGAGGATCACCCAGAAAAAGAGGTAGAGGACAGGGCTTCCCCAGCCCAGGTTCTGTCTCCTAGCCAATCAGGTGGGTTGAACCCTCAATGGAGCAATGTGGACCTAGAGGAAGCCCAGACGCACCTCTCACCCGGACCTGGAGTAGACGCAGCTGAAACCTGCAGCCTGTCCTCTGTAGCAACCTATAACTTGGCCCTAGAGGAGCCTTATGGGCCAGATGAGCATCCAAAATGGGCCTGGGTCAGTGGCGGGGGATGTTTGGTCGACTGTCACTTACAGCTCAACTGGTTTCACTCATCTACATCCACAGGTCAGCTGGGTCATTTATGTATAATCTGTGTAATGGAATTGGATGATTCACTTTGTCCCTGACCGTGTCAAACGTGATTGTCTCCTCAGCCCTGAACTCCTCCATGCAGGCCATGTCTCTCTCCATCACACCTGCTCAAACTGCAGCATGGCGTAAACAGATATTCGAGCAGCTCAGCGAGCGCTCCAAGAGAGAAATGGAGAATTTCATGCATTATGAGCAGGCCATTGAACAGGTAGTGCTCACACACCAAACGGTTCACCTCATCTGATCTTTGCATCAATACTAACCAGTTTTGTCATGTATCTTTTTTTGATCATATCTAGACCGTCATTGATATAGCAACAGTAAGTGTCCATACAAGTGCTCTGAGAGTTAGTCGGAATAGTAAAAATAGTTGATAGTCAAAGCAGTCAGTTACTGTCACAGTGGCCCTCAGCTAGGTAGAACTGAATAGTTACCCCTAGAAAATGTATCATTTGATAATTCACCCTGATTCCTGTCCTTTCTAGTCTGTGTGGGTGAAGAAAGGCAACATGCAGTGGTGGCGAGACTGGAAGCCTCATAAATGGGTGGATGTTCAGTTTGCATTGGAGCAGTTCTCAGGAGCAGAGGGCAACAAGGATGGAATTCTGTTTATCTACTACACCTTTAATGATGAGAAGAAGGTAATTTTACATACAGGAGAAGACCCTTATGGAATAAAAATCCGTGTTTATTCAATTTGATGCCATTTATTGTGACCAGTGTACTGCTTAAAGATCTATTTTAGCACATACAGGTCCTTCTCAAAAAATTAGCATATTGTAATAAAGTTCATTATTTTCCATAATGTAATGATAAAAATTAAGCTTTCATATATTTTAGATTCATTGCACACCAACTGAAATATTTCAGGTCTTTTATTGTTTGAATACTGATGATTTTGGCATACAGCTCATGAAAACCCAAAATTCCTATCTCAAAAAATTTGCATATCATGAAAAGGGTCTCTAAATGAGCTATTAACCTAATCATCTGAATCAACTAATTAACTCTAAACACCTGCAAAAGATTCCTGAGGCTTTTAAAAACTCCCAGCCTGTTTCAGTACTCAAAACCGCAATCATGGGTAAGACTGCTACCTGACTGCTGTCCAGAAGGCCATCATTGACACCCTCAAGCAAGAGGGTAAGACACAGAAAGACATTTCTGAACAAATAGGCTGTTCCCAGAGTGCTGTATTTAGGCACCTCAGTGGGAAGTCTGTGGGAGGGAAAAAGTGTGGCAAAAAACGCTGCACAACGAGAAGAGGTGACCGGACCCTGAGGAAGATTGTGGAGAAGGACCGATTCCAGACCTTGGGGGACCTGCGGAAGCAGTGGACTGAGTCAGGAGTAGAAACATCCAGAGCCACCGTGCACAGGCGTGTGCCGGAAATGGGCTACAGGTGCCGCATTCCCCAGGTCAAGCCACTTTTGAACCAGAAACAGCGGCAGAAGCGCCTGACCTGGGCTACAGAGAAGCAGCACTGGACTGTTGCTCAGTGGTCCAAAGTACTTTTTTTGGATGAAAGCAAATTTTGCATGTCATTCGGAAATCAAGGTGCCAGAGTCTGGAGGAAGACTGGGGTCCATCAGTGATTGTCTGGGGTGCCATGTCAGCTGCTGGTGTTGGTCCACTGTGTTTTATCAAGGGCAGGGTCAATGCAGCTAGCTATCGGGAGATTTTGGAGCACTTCATGCTTCCATCTGCTGAAAAGCTTTATGGAGATGATTTCATTTTTCAGCACGACCTGGCACCTGCTCACAGTGCCAAAACCACTGGTAAATGGTTTACTGACCATGGTATTACTGTGCTCAATTGGCTTGCCAACTCTCCTGACCTGAACCCCATAGAGAATCTGTGGGATATTGTGAAGAGAAAGTTGAGAGACGCAAGACCCAACACTCTGGATGAGCTTAAGACCGCTATCGAAGCATCCTGGGCCTCCATAACACCTCAGCAGTGCCACAGGCTGATTGCCTCCATGCCATGCCGCATTGAAGCAGGCATTTCTGCAAAAGGATTCCCGACCAAGTATTGAGTGCATAACTGAACATAATTATTTGAAGGTTGACTTTTTTTGTATTAAAAACACTTATTTTATTGGTCGGATGAAATATGCTAATTTTTTGAGATAGGAATTTTGGGCTTTCATGAGCTGTATGCCAAAATCATCAGTATTAAAACAATAAAAGACCTGAAATATTTCAGTTGGTGTGCAATGAATTTAAAATATATGAAAGTTTAATTTTTATCATATGGAACATTATGGAAAATAAGGAACTTTATCACAAAATGCTAATTTTTTGAGAAGGACCTGTAGTTATTTAAAATGTACATATGCTTTTTCTTTTCTGGGAAAACGTTCAAAAAATATGAATGCTGCGAAGGTACAAGCCCTTGATATGTGCCACCCATCTTCATGTTTCAATGAGAAATACACCACTGTTCAAAAATTTGGGGTTTTAGATTTTATAAAAAAAAATTAAGACATTAACACTTTTATTCAGTAAGGATGCAAGTTTTTTGGTCACACCCCCCTATAAACTTTTTAAAAATTACAAATTTCGAACTAATTTCGCTAAAAATCATATGGAATATACCGTAAAGATTTTTTTAATTAAAAAAAGCCTGCAATAGTTTCACTTTGTAATGTTTAAAAATCATTAAAAAATATAACCGTAATAAAGAATAATAGATCAGAACATAACTTTTAATTGAAATAACAAATCATTATTTCAGTGATGATTTAGATCAGGGGTGCCCAATCCTGCTCCTGCCGATCGACTGTCCTGCACAGTTGCGTGATTTTTTTTCCCAAACCACTTCAGCGGAAATCCCGCCCTGCAGCCGATTTCATTGGTTTAGGTTACAGTGACGGGTAGGTTTAGGGATCAGTGTTTGGTGTAGGCAATCAGTACAGTGATTGACATGACCAATGAAAACTTTTAAATCGGCTGCAGGGCGGGATTTCCACTGAAGTGGTTTGGGGAAAAAAATCACGCTGCACAGTTCATCTCCAACCCAAATCAAACACACCTGCCTTTAATTTTCAAGTGATCCTAAACACCTTAATTGGTTGCTTCAGGTGTGTTTGATTAGGGTTGGAGATGAACTGTGCAGGACAGTTGATCGGCAGGAGCAGGATTGGGCACCCCTGCTTTAGATGAACAATATATAATCAATGGCTGCAGTGAGCTCTTCTGACGCCGCCTAATTCTTGTACGTCTTCTGTCCGCTGAAGAGGTGCTTTTCTATGGCGAGGAACTTCTATGTCGAGTTTGTTCAGACGGAGACAAGTCAATGGTCTGAAGAAGAACATGTCGCTTTATAAAGCCAGAGTGCCAACCGCTATTCACGCACTATTTTCTGATTATTTATTTATTCTGCTGATCTCCTGCGCCCCCCTGCAGTACTACACTTCTTTCAAAAACATTAAAGAATCCTACCAACCTCAAACTTTTGAACAGTGGTGCATCTACACAGGAAAGAAAGCTGTGCTTGTAAAGTGATTTCATGTAGTATACTTCAAGATTGACACATTTGATCAATTCAACCTCTATTTTGCTTTGATTCCTTGTCCAGTATCTCCACGTGTTCATAAACGAAGTGACAATCCTGGTGCCAGTATTGAATGACTCCAAACACACATTTGCTATCTATACAGCAGAGCGAACCAAACAGAGATGGCCCATCCGCCTGGCTGCTACCACAGAGCTGGAGATGTACGACTGGGTGAGGAGAGCGCATGAATTACTGGAAAAATCTAATTCCAACAAATTGTGATTGCCTTGCTGTTTGACTGACAGTTTGTATATCCTATCAGCTGGCTCTGCTCAGTGTGTCCTGCTGTGACTCTAGAGGTGTTCAGGGCCCTCCCTCAAAACAAGCCATCTGGTCAGTCACCTGTAAAGGTGACATCTTTGTGAGCGAACCAACGAAAGAACTAGAGGCATCTCCCTACCCTACACCATGTGATCAGATGTAAGAATCAGATGATGGATTGATTTTATGTGCAGAAGTGTAAATGCGAGATTCTTCAAATAGGGGACCACATCTGCATGTTTTTTTTTTAATTCCTACTTTTAAGGATTATAATTGATTTAAACTTTAAAGCTAAATTTATGACAAAAGAAAAAGAAAATTCATTAACATCATACAACATCAGAGATCCACATCATCCCCTTACAAACACATCAAATACACTTGACAAAATACAAAAAGCCATTTGCTAAATGTTGAACATAGATGAAACATATTTTGAAGATGTCAAAAGAGAATTAATCATACACTACCATTTAAAAGTTTGGGATCGTTGAGATTTTTTTAAATCACTGATTTTCTTATGCTCACCAGTTATGCATTTACAATTTAAAAGATTTTTATATTAATATACATCTTAAAACATGATTTATTCCTGTGGTGGCAAAGCTGAATTTTCAGCATTATTACTCCAGTCTTTAGTGTCACATGATCCTTCAGAAATCAGTTTGTCTGTTTGGTACTCATGAAACGCTTCTCATTATAAAAGTTGCTGAATTAATATTTTTGTAGAAAACGTGTTTTTTTTTTTTGTATTATTTGATGAATAGAAAGTTAAAAAGAACAGCATTTATTTTAAGTAGAAATCCTTTGTCTCAGTGTAAAAGTCTGTCACTTTTGATTAATTTAATGCATCCTTACCGAATTTAAAAGTATTAATTGCTTTAAAAAAATCTTACTAACCCCACATTTTTGAACAATAGTGTAAATGATCTATCAACCTGTTACGTTTGTCCATTGTCTCGCTGTTGCCATATAGCAATTCATTCATGAATAGGCAAAAATGACTGCTCTCAGAAAAAAAGGAAATCAACATCTTTGTTATCATGGACAGGTTCTGGCGTCAAGTCGGAGGGCATTTGCGTGTTATTGAGTCCAACAGTCTTGGTGTGGTGTGGGGGATCGGCTATGACCACACCGCCTGGGTCCACACAGGAGGCTATGGAGGAGGCTTCTTTCAGGGTAAATGCATCACTTCTCTTTCTAAACCAATCATTTTTCATGTATTTTAGTAATATTACATGTTTATCTCACACATACAGGTATGACAAGCAGCACAGATAACATCTACACACAGACAGATCTGAAGAGTGTTTACATCTATGAGAACCAGCGCTGGAATCCTGTCTCTGGTTACACTAACAGGTTAATATAGACTAGAGCATGATGTTTGCAATCCATAAGTGTTTAGTACGCTCACTGCTGTGCTTCTCTGTTTCTCCTCCAGGGGTCTTCCTACTGACCGTTACATGTGGAGCGATGCCTCCGGTCTGAAGGAGTGCACTAAAAACAACACTAAACCACCCTCCCCCCACTGGACTTGGGTTTGTGCCATTATCCATTTTCTCCCAATACCTAAATAATAAGTTGTCATTGAAATTGACAAGGAATGTTGTCTGGTTGCTTTATAGCAGCAAATGTTTGTATGTGTTGATACTTTGCAGGTGTCAGACTGGACTGTTGACTATGCTGTGACAGGAGGGACAGACAGAGAGGGCTGGCAGTATGCAGCTGACTTTCCTGCGTAAGTTATGTTGGCTAGTCTCTTTTACTACCTGGCCATGTAAACGCAGCAGGTTTAGTATTATCACGTGTGAGAGCGAGCTAACTCCTTTTTTTTTTGTGAATGTAACATTCGCCGTTCTAGGTCATACCACGGAAATAAAACATTGAAGGACTTTGTTCGCCGCAGGCGTTGGGCAAGGTATGTAGCGCTGTTTAAGTAAATGTTTAAAGTCGCCATTAAAATGAAGTTGTAATAGTCTTTTCTTTCCTACTGTGATGTACTGTATATCTGAGTGAAATGGCTTCACGAACAAGAAAAAATGTAGGGTGGAACTTGATTGGATTGTTTGAGCATTGTGATTTGATATTGCTGTGACATCATGTGAGTGACAGGTTGTCCCGCACTTATGCCACTGACCGCATCAGAGAATAGAAAAGATGTGGTCGCAGGAAGGAAGGGAGTTATTTTGACTAAAGATTATGTGGGCAATGAAAAAATTATTATGTGCATGGATAAATCATTCATAATAAATATTGCATTATTCCATTAAAAATCAAGATTTGTCAATTTGGATTTCATAGCATGTTTATCATGGTATCTATTGTCTTAGTGTTGAGAATTTTATCATGGTATCTATTGTCTTAGTGTTGAGAATTTTATCATGGCATCTATTGTCTTAGTGTTGAGAATTTTATCTATTTATTTTTTATGTATCGATTTAAATGTCTTACATAGTTTTTTGTTAATTGTGCAACTTTTGTTATTTACTTGTAAAGTACTGTAAGTGAAGGATTTTTATGACATATTCTGTTAAAGGTTTTGGAACATCTGCGTTTTGCCTGTGCAGTCCAGTGTACTAGCCTGGGAAAACCCAGACGAACTTCCGGCAAATTTAGATTTGCTCTGCAAGTTAGTCTGGCGAAGAGCCGATTCAAGCTCATTTCCAATCTTTCCAAATCGAGGCACCAATCACATACGTTGAGGCGGGCTTTACAAAATGACGATCGATCTGATTGGTTTTAAGGTCTATGCAATTGCCTACAGAGGCATTTGAGCGACGTCCGTTGGTGACGCCCCTTTGGAAATGAGCTGTGAATGAACCTTCCCCAGACCCCAACTCAGTTGCGACTGAGAAGGGTCTGGTTTTTTTAACCAGTGTACAAAAATTTGGAAGAATTAATTTAGTTATTTTTTAGTAAAAATGTTATATACTGAGTGGTACAAAAAGAAACAGACAATAAAAACAAAAATCAAGAAAAGCAAATTAAAAATAGTGTTGTTTTAGTATTCTGTTTAGTAGCATATATAGAAACAATTATTTGGGGTTGGAGATTTTCCTCAAAATTACTAAAATAACTTTTTTAATCGTTAAATTTGATTATCTTGTCTGTATACACAGTGGATGCATGGCTTTACATATCATACTGATAAAAAGGTGGTGACAGGAACTTTTCAAAAGTAGGGAAGCTACTAATCAATGGCAAAATATGTACTCTGATATATCTTGGTGTCTGCAGTGTTGCTTTAAAGCTTGAGTTTAGATTATTTTTAGTAATAAATGGTACAAAAAAAGACAGTAAAAACATTTAAAAATGTAACATTGTTTTAGTATTTCTGTTTAGTAGCATATAATGAAATATTTACAGTATTCATGGTTGGTGAACTTCCTCAAAATTACTAAAATAATCGTAAAGGAATCATTTTTGTTCAATTCGAATCTCATACGTTCTTCTTTCACCTTAGAAAATGTAAACTCACAACAACCGGCCCCTGGCAGGAAGTCCCACCTATAGCGTTGAGTGACATAACAATCCTGCCTTGTGGGCCGAAGAGCACAGTGGAACAGGTGCCATTATGGGCCATCAGCAACAAAGGAGACGTCTTGTGCCGCTTGGGTGTCACCTCACTGACACCTGGGGTAAGAGCCAAGTTCCTGATTTTCTAGACAACAACTATTTGGTTTAGCACTCAGTAATTTCCATGCAAATGGTGTACAAATACTGTACAAAGTTATTTAGCATTATCACTGTGAGAGGTTTCCTAGAATGATGTAATCCTGACTGATGATGTGGCTTGCTTGCAGGGGTCCTCATGGTTGCATGTGGGAACTGACCAGCCTTTCAAGTCGATTTCCATAGGTGGCGTTCACCAGGTTTGGGCCATCGCTAAGGATGGCTCTGCGTTCTATAGGGGCTCTGTGTCCGCTCAGAACCTGGCAGGTGAGGAAATAACCTATCACAAACCGCATGAATATGCAGCAATATACACTTCTCTCATGTTACATTTGAATGCAAGTCATTCCTGTCATGCTGATTTCATAGCATTGCCTGTGGTATTTCTGCAGCAGCATTAGAAAGGTTTGATCTGTTTGCAGGAGATTGCTGGTACCACATCCCCTCTCCAACTGGACAGAAGCTTAAACAGGTGTCAGTGGGCAGGACGTCTGTATACACAGTGGATGAAAATGGTACACCTATACACATCATACTTATAAACAGTTGTTAATACTATAGTGGTGACTGGAATATAGTGGTAACAATTTATCAGAAAAGTATTTTAATGCATTAATTATGCCTTTTGATGCACATTATAATGCATTGTATGGTCTATTGAATAATTGTAACCACAGATATGAAACATTATCCCCTGGTTTCACAGACAAGGCTTAAGCCTTAAGCCTAGTCCCTGACTAAAATGTATTTTTGAGCTGTTTTAACTGAACGCAACTTGCACTGACATATCTTAAAATATCTCAGTGCCATTGTTTTGTCTGAAGATGCACACCAGTAATGTTATTTTCTAAGGCACGTTTATAAAAGCTACTTAAATGTCCTGGTTAAACTAGGCCTAATCCTGGCTTAATCTAAGCCCTGTCTGTGAAGCCAGGCTTTTAATACTTACCTATTCATTGTTACACCTTTAGAGAATATAATGCATTAAAACACGAACAATCAATTTCTGATGTAACAAGGAAACTTTGGTTAAGTTATATATATATATATATATATATATATACTGAACAAAATTATAAACACAACACTTTTTTTGCCCCCATTTTTTATGACTTGAACTCAAAGATCTAAGACTTTTTCTTTTCACAAAAAGCCTATTTCTCTCAAATATTGTTCACAAATCTGTCTAAATCTGTGTTAGTGAGCACTTCTCCTTTGCCGAGATAATCCATCCACCTCACAGGTGAGGCATATCAAGATGCTGATTAGACAGCATGATTCTTGCATAGGTGTGCCTTAGGCTGGCCACAATAAAAGGCCACTCTAAAATGTGCAGTTTTACTGTATTGGGGGGTCCGAAAACCAGTCAGTATCTGGTGTGACCACCATTAACCAAAGAATTTCTGCACAAATTGTCAGAAACCGCCTCAGGCAAGCTCATCTGCATGTTCGTCGTCCTCATCGTGGTCTCGACCTGACCGCAGTTCATTGTCATAACCAACTTGAGTGGGCAAATGATCACATTTGATGACATCTGGCACTTTGGAGAGGTGTTCTCTTCACGGATGAATCCCGGTTTTCACTGTACAGGGCAGATGGCAGACAGCGTGTATGGCGTCGTGTGGGCGAGTGGTTTGCTGATGTCAACGTTGTGGATCGAGTGTCCCATGGTGGTTGGTTGGATTATGGTATGGGCAGGCATATGTTATGGACAATGAACACAGGTGCATTTTATTGATGGCATTTTGAATGCACAGAGATTCCGTGACGAGATCCTGAAGCCCATTGTTGTGCAATTCATCCTTTACCATCACCTCATGTTGCAGAATGATAATGCACGGCCCCATGTTGCAAGGATCTGTGCACAGTTCCTGGAAGCTGAAAACATCCCAGTTCTTTTATGGCCAGCATACTCACCAGACATGTCACCCATTGAGCATGTTTGGGATGCTCTGGATCGGTGTATACGACAGCGTGTTCCAGGTCCTGCCAATATCCAGCAACTTCGCACAGCCACTGAAGAGGAGTGGACCAACATTCCACAGGCCACAATCAACAACCTGATCAACTCTATGCGAAGGAGATGTGTTGCACTGCGTGAAACAAATGGTGGTCACACCAGATACTGACTGGTTTTCGGACCCCCCCCGGACCCCCCAATACAGTAAAACTCCACATTTTAGAGTGGCCTTTTATTGTGGCCAGCCTAAGGCACACCTGTGCAATAATCATGCTGTCTAATCAGCATCTTGATATGCCACACCTGTGAGATGGATGGATTATCTCGGCCAAAGAGAAGTGCTCACTAACAGATTTAGACAGATTTGTGAACAATATTTGAGAGAAATAGACCTTTTGTGTACATAGAAAAAGTCTTAGATCTTTGAGTTCAGCTCATGAAAAATGGGGGCAAAAACAAAAGTGTTGGGTTTATAATTTTGTTTAGTGTGTGTGTGTGTGTGTGTATATATATATATATATATATATATATATATATATATATATATATATAATGAATACCTTTTATTATGCATTATACATAAAGGATTTATATACACACACACACACACACCAAAAAAATTGGGGAGTCAGTAAGATTTAAAAAAAAAATCTTTCAACTTTTATTCAGCAAGGATGCATTAAATTTATACAAACTGACAACAATATTTATGACATTACAAAATATTTCCACTTCAAATAAATGCTGTTCATTTGAATGTTCTATTCATCAAATAATCTTGAAAGAATTGTATCATGGTTTCTATGAAAAAAATCTTTGCCATTAGAGGAATAAATAACATTTTTAAAATATATATTAATATAGAATAGACTTCTTTAAATTATAAGTAATGCGTTATTACTGTTTTTACTGTATTTTTATTAGCTTTTTTTTTTAAATTTACTGACCCCAGACTTTTAAATGGTAATGCATATAGTTATTATGATAATATAATATAATATAATACTGAAAATAATAGTACATAGATACACATAGATAATCATCATTGCCAAAAAAATAATCTAGAAGAATCCATGCTTACTGTGCAGTCTAAAGTAATTGGCAGTGCTATACATGATCTTTATTTAAAACTGTCAAATAAAAATGGCAAAAATTGCTATAGTAGTTATAATATGTGTGGTTTTGTATGAGCAGGTAACCTGTGGTATAGACATGGTGTGACCCCCAGTTACCCTCAGGGCTCATCATGGGAGCACATCTCCAATAACGTGCGCAAAGTGTCCGTTGGACCTCTGGACCAGGTCTAGACCATTTACTTGTAACTAGTTGTTGCAGCCTAACTATTCTAGGTTTTCTGCTCTGCTAAATGCCAGATGTGTGTGTCTTTCCTAAGGTGTGGATCATTGCAGATAAGGTGCAGGGCAGTCACAGTTTGAGCTGTGGCACTGCGTGTCGCCGGCTGGGGGTGCTGCCAATGGAACCAAAAGGACACTCGTGGGATTATGGCATTGGGGTGAGCACTGCTGATGTCATCTTTGTGTTCACTAATAGTACAAAATAGATAGAAAATAAGAAATGATCTGTTTCTATCAGGGTGGATGGGATCACATAACAGTTAGAGGAAATGCAATGGAGGCACCTCGTATCCTGATGCCGTCCCTGACTGACAATGGAAGCAATCGAATGGCAACATGCAGTCCACTGCAAACCAGCCAGCCAGAGATGAACGGAAACCCAGTGGGCTGTTAGTCAAACAGTTGAGCTCTTAATGCTAACTATCTCTACTGTAGCCATAAATTGTTTCTTTACTGTAGCGCTTCTGTTGTATAGAGCAGAGTTAATCATTTCCACTCAAAAAAAAAAATTGTCTCAAGTTCCCGCACACGTAGATGCCTGTGTATTTCGAATTCACATTCTCCAGTTAGCTCGAACTATTTTTTTTTCTTGTTTTGAGGGCTCTCTTGGATAATGAGGCCACTTCCAGTAATGCCCTCTCCTTTTTTAAACTCCCATCATTCGTCATTAGGTTTTTTAACATGGCACTTTTGGCTAGATGATCTCAATTTAATGTTTGTCTGTGGTCACATCACGATTGGCCATTAGCTTTTATTTTTTGAATTCTTTATTTGAAATCAGGGGCATTAAATACAAAAATGTCACAGTGTAAGCTACTGAAGGTAATCTACAAGCATTTTATATTGAACATCACACACAAAACAGTTTTAAACAAACAACTGGGATTTTGCAGCTCGGCTCCAGTGCCGTAAAAGATTCTGTAATACTTTCATCATCTGCTTGTATCGAGTATTGGTTATTTATGGTTCTTACTCAAAGCTGAGACAGCACAAGTGGTACTGTACAAATACACCACATTTCCAAAGTACGGGGTCAATAAGATGTTTTTTGGAATTAAATATATGTTTTTATTCAGCAAGGATGCATTAAATTGGCCAAAAGAGAGAGTAGAGACTTTCTAAAGATTTCTATTTCAAATAAATGCTGTTCTTTTGAACTTTCTATTCATCAAATAGTCCTGAAAGAAATATGTTTCAGGGTTTCTACAAAATATTAAGCAGCACAACACTGATAATATGAAACAATGTCACTTGAGCACCAAATCAGCATATTAAGAATGATTTCTGAAAGATCTTGTGACACTGAAGACTGGAGTAATGGCTGCTTCAGCTTCACCATCACAGGAATCAATTACATTTTAAAATATATTAAAATAGAAAACAAATTCTACCGACCCCAAAGTTTTGAATGGTAGTGTAAGTTTGGACACTTTAGCTGTATTTAGTTTTGGCATAGCAATGTGAAGTCAATTTTGTGAAACATTTCCTTTCTCAGGATGTCTGCATATTTCATTCATAGACGTGTATGTGGTATAATTCTGTTTTAAGGCAGCACAAATTTCAGAAAGTAACAGTATTTATACTAAATCTTTCCAAATAGTTTTTATCAGGATGAATAGTTCGTTTTATTCCAATTCTGCTGTTATGTTGTATATGTGGATGTATAAATTTGGATTATTTATGAGTAATAATGGTCCTAATGTGAAACCGCGTCTATTGTGTGACATCCTTTATGGGCATTATTTAAGGTTGCTTCTGTACATATAAAGAAATTATATGCAGACATGAGAGAAACTACTGGAAAAAGAAAATGATAATGATAATATAGTTTTAAATTATTAAATGTTGACAAATAACAGGGTAAGGACAGTGGAGTCCTCTCAGTGTCATATGTGCATGGTTCGTGTCCTCTCAATAAATATGAAATCTGTTCCAGACCTTTGCATTTTTAATCTGAAAAGCTTACCCTAATAAAAGGATAGTTCACCCAAAAATGAAAATTCTGTCATCTGTTTCAAAGCTGTTGGAGCTCTATGACTATTTTGCAGAACACAAAAGAAGATATTCGTCCATACAATGAAAATAAGGGGGTCCGGTGTTGTTTTGGACCCCATTCAATTTCAGTATGGGCATCTTTTGTGTCATTTTGGGTGAACTACATTAAGAACCAGTATATTATGTCTCTTCATAATCCAAAGGGTCACTATCTAAGAATTAACATAGATGATGGCAAATAACATCCACATTGTTTGTGGGCAACATGTTGTTATAAACTGTGGATATTGAATACATAAATGAGCCTATTTATGGACCAGCTTTAGCTTGTAAACTCGAATGGAGCTTTTCGTGAGTCTAAAGAGCTGGTATTCATCATCATCCATGTAGCGTGCACATATTTACACCTGTCATTTAGCGCTCACTGAGTCTGTTCTGGGGCAGTGTGTGTTAGCTGCCCTGACTGAAGCTGTGAATGTGGCTCAGATAGTTGGACAGGTCTTCCTCTCCCTCCTCTTGTAGATGCTGTTGATAGCACTGGAGGATCCGGGAGGCGTTAGTCTCCATGTGACTCTCGGCGTGAGGCAGGCAGGCATTCGACATGCCCAAGATGATGGTGGTTAAGGCCTTGATGTAATTCTTGGCCAGCGTGAGTGTCTCGATCTTTGAAAGTTTCTTGTCAGTTTTGACATGAGGAATGGTCTCCCGTAGGGCCTGAAAGGCGTTGTTGAGTTTGTGCATCCTCTGCCTCTCTCTCTCGTTACTCTCCAGTCTGCGGACGTTGCGTTCCTTAGCGTTGCCGTGCTGCCGCCTGCGGCGCGTGCCCACGCGGGTACGACCATGCCCCTCGCCCCTCAATGTTCTCCACGTCCCACCCAGCCTCAAGGACGCCTCTGAACCCTCCTGCTCGCTGGAACCTGGCTCTGTTTCCAGTGTAAAGTCTGGGTCGTCCTGCTCTTCCCAAGACTGTCTGTCCCGCTTTGAACCCTTTCCTTTGGACTTCATACTTGACTCCCCCACACCCTGGTGTAGGTCCTAGAATATTATAATTCACATTTGATTTGAACAGGAAATGAACATGCAAAAAAAATAACATCATATATCAGTATAAATGGCTTTAATAATGTGGACACTGAAAAGTATATGCTGCTGCTAGCCTATATGAAGAATAAGTATGTCTCAAGTGCTTTCTGTATACTTGATAAGCTTAAAATTGTTTTAGCATAAGATTTGAAGACAAACTTTTGGATAATGTGTAATATTTATCCCTATTTGTAGCATCTTATTCATACCTGCTCTGTTCAATAGTTAAAAAATAAAAACTGAAAATGAAATTGATCATATTAAGCCATGCTTGTAAACTAGATTAATCAAATGAGCAACATCACCGTCACTACACGTTGTCGCTGCTGTCTTATAAGCTGTCAATCAATCATCCCTGCTTTCGGGTGGAGAAAAAAGTTTTGCTTACCTCGAAATAAATTTCCACCAAACTCGAGATGATGTTTGCGCGATAAGAGCCTTGCGAAGAGCGATAATTCGTTGACGTGAAGTGCTGTTGTCGTCCTGGCAGCCGCAGTCAGAATGAAATGATAACGGTCACGCGCTCTACCTGTTGCTGCTAGATGTCCACGTAGCGCTTTTGTGGCCAATCAAAGGAGGGATCTGTTTCTTCTCGAGTCACCCATGAGCTGGCGCAAGCATCGGAAGTAACGATCTGAAACTGTTCACGCTTTCAGATGATGATAAAAGCGGTCTGTGATACTGTTGCTGTTGCTGCAGGTGTTATGCACTGAATACTTTTATTTTAAAGCCAATTCAAATCACATACTCTGGTGCATTACATTAGGATACTTTATATAAACATTAATACGTTTATTTAGCTTATATTATTATATTAATTTGCAAGAAAGAAGTGCGTTTGCTGCACATGATTGAATTGATAGGTTTTACTATTTCCATGGCACTTTATCAAGTTAAAACACAGTGTAATATTTGCCTGGACCTTTGCATGTCAACTGGACCTTGCATACATATCATTAGGCACTTTTCAGAGCTTTACTTTACTGTGATGTCTTCTTGTGCTATATTCTTTGGAGACTATTAATATTATTATAGCATTGTACTTTTATTGTATATCAGGATCTTCACATCCAGTTTAGGTATCTGCATTCTTTATTAAAGCAATTATTCTAAACCAAGGGATATTACAGGAGTTACTTGTACTTTTTTTTTTAACTGGCAGAAAAATTATTGATTATAAATTGATTTGATTAATCTTACTTAGCTCTCTCTATCTCTCTCTCTCTCTCTCTCTCTCTCTCTCTCTATATATATATATATATATATATATATATATGACCTTCTAGGAACATGTTTTTGATTTGTGTCAAAAGCTAAAATGTTACTTGATCCTGTTATTTGAGGATAAATAATAAAAAATAAACTGGTTTAAAGCGCCAGAACTATGGTTGTTTAAAGAACAAAATGTTAGAAGATAAAAAGTCCTTCGTTAAACTTATAAACTCTTCTACCTGGAACCTTTATTTGTACAAGTGTAGATGTGTGCAGAGAACCACCCTTTTCATAAACTGTGGCATCAGACAGATCAAACACAGATTGTTTATTTTGTACATGAGTAGGCTACAGCGAACCTGTTCTAAGTGCACCAGCATTAAGATCAGTCCATTTTGCTCTTATTCAAATCATCAATTGTGTTTACAGTGTCGCATGAAGCACAAATAAAAACCATGCAGTCACCATTTTGAGTATGGACTGTTGATCTTGTCACATAATATAAAGGCACTCTAAACATATTACATGTGGTGTGGAGCAAACAGGACATTCTCACAGTTTCTGGGAACAAGTACATTTGACACCTGTTTAACTCACAGCAGCTATCAGCTCAAATGATCCCTCCCCCACATCACTGATGGCCTTGGTCAAGCAGCGTTTGGACACAGGCTGGGCAAGACTGACTCCCTGCTTCGGTCTAAGGGCTCAATGCCGAGGCTATGGAAACAGTTTCTATCCCAACCCTCAGTTTATTTAGTGTGGAGCCTCCGGTATACACCACTTATACTGATAACAATCTGCCTGTAAGCAAAGAGCTTAGGAGACAGCCTCGTACAAAACCATGCTCACAAAAAGGCATAAAAACTAGGCTATATAAACACAACTAAAGAACACCTGAACATTCATTCATGCAAATCCACCCAGGTATTCACTTTAGTAGTAGGTTAGTTTATCAGCACTTGGTAGTACTGATATATATACCGCAACTTGTATAGTTTACAACTGTACACCATTGTGTTATATTTCAAGATAACTATTAGATTTGCATACTCCACACAGAGGTAACGTTAAAGACCTGCTCACATTTCCCTTCAGTAAATAAGTCACTCATTAGCAACCACATGCTAAGCGCTACATTCCAGTCAGGGGAGCTTGTGAGATGTAAATGACAAATGAAAACATTGTCAAAAACCTAATGGGGTGTTTGATGAGAGCTTAAGGTGATAAGGAACCATGTACACAAACTATTTTGGTAAACAAAAGTAAACAAATGTTTCATTGCTCAACCAAGGCCCAAAACTTACAGTTGGCTGACTTCAAGGCTAAATGTAAAAATAGCTGTTTAAACATGGAGGCTTTCCCTGCTGCTCTGCACACCTGATGTTTCTTCACACAGAACAGTGTTTAAATGAAGCCAAAGGTACATTTTTCCTCTGAATGAATGCTGAATTATAGGGTTAGATGATGTCAGATCTGAAAACTACTGATTAATTAAAGGGACCCTTCATCAAAATGAAAGTTCTGTCATTTACTCACCCTCATGTTGTTTCCATACCTGTATGATGATGTTTTCTACTCGTAGATCACAAAAGGAGATATTTAGCTGAATGTTCACATTGCTCTTTATCATATAACAAAAATGAATGGTAATTATTGAATGTAATAATTCAATACACACAACATTAAAGTATACTGCATATAGATATCTCATCTGTGAGGAAAAAAACTTGGTCACCATTCACATTCATTGTGTTGAAAAGAGCAACGTGAACATTCATCCTATACTATATCTACTGCATCACATGAGTTTGGAACAACATGAGGGTTAGCAAATAATGACAGAATTAAAATTTTTGGTTTGAACTATTCCAAAAATTATCTGGTGTGCTTCATCTAATTATATTGTGCTAATAACGCTCTTTGTTTAGCTTCCTCACAATTCCATAACTATTAAAAAAACAGACCAACTCGTTTCAGTGCTTAAACACATTTTTGATATCCTAATCTCCTCTGAATTGTGAGCAAATAAATAGTTTTTTAATCTATCACCCATTGATGTCATACTGCCACTTATGTCATCACACATGATCTGACTGGCCAGAATAACAGCCAGGAACCAACGCATTAAAGCCTGACTCACGCAGCGTCATAAAAGGGTAGATTGGGGGACAAGTCAGTTTTTCCATGACCCAAAAGCCATTCAGACAAGAGAGGGGGAAAAGTACAGCCTGTTATATCCGTTTTTGGCTTGAGCAGATCCTAAATAAATGCTGCATCAGTCCACATTTTTATAATGCACATCTATCTATTAGTATATAATTAATAAATAATAAATCATATTAGTAGGGCTATATAGTAATAATTTCTTAATAATTTAATAACAAAGCAAATAATTCTTTAATAAATTATTTTTATTTTTATGATGAAGATCTCTTGCAAAAAAATAGTTTATACTGTAATAAGAACCATTTAGCTCATGGCATTTTGCAAAACATTAATAACCACTAATAATTCATCATAATAAACCATGCTTTTGAGAGAAAAGCTGGTAAAGAATAAGAAGTTCTTCTTCTTCTTCTTCTTCATTAATAACCACTAATAATTCATCATAATAAACCATGCTTTTGAGAGAAAAGCTGGTAAACACTGTCTAATCCTGCAGCTGTAAGGGGATGCCTCACAGCTTCAGAAGGCATGAATTTGTGCAGTAGGTGTCTCCACCTGCTTTGTAGAGTTGGTTGTTTTCTTGTTAACATGGATGGTGTCAAAACAGGAAATATTGTCTTCAGCAGTACACACGCCAGCCTCTGCACATTACTTGGTAGCGGTAAATATTTGTATAGCAACACAAGATCTTCTGTTACGACGCTTCTTTTCACAGGAAACCTGTAAAACCACTTCTTGATCTATCATTCAACACACTGTTGGAACCAAACAGGCTTTACACAATTTTCCTAAAGTTCAGTTGTAAGTGGTGCTCAGTGGAAAATAATATTAATGTGTGTTGGTTTCCGCTTCGTCTTTGACATGACCGTCTGAATTCAAATAGTGCATGCATATAGTGCATATAGTATAGTGCATCTGAGGTTTATATGGGTAACTTGCTTCTTTGAGTGGAGAGGAGGTGTTGGTCTGTAGGAGGAGCATCAGGCTGTACTCTCCTCCTAATGTGTGCACTGCAATGGCTAATGTTTTAGCTGGGATGCTACTAAATGATACCTCAGTATAGAGGGTGAAAGAACTTTGAAACCGGATTTCTTCTCAATATTATTTACTGAGAAGGAACAACGTTTTCAATTAGAGCAGTCATTCCCAACCTCTGGTTTCAGAGACTTTAGATTTGCTTGTTAAACCTATAAAATAACTTTTTATTAACTTACTTAACATTAGAACTATTAGGAAATATTAGGACTTAAAGGGCTGTCGAAAATATCTAACTGGCTGAAAAAATAGTGAAAATGTAAAAATATATATAAAAAATGCCGATTAAAATAAAACGATTGGAGAACAAACTAATATGAGTGCATTTTGTAAATTTGAAATGGATGATGGAAAATACTTTTTGTTTATCTGTAACTCTTTTTTCCTATTTTCGTGTCTCATGCCTCAGCCAATCAAACCAATATCAAACTAAATGGAGTTATAAAATAACAAATCTGAAGATGTTTGGAATTAAGCTACTTAGTGAGTCTGATTTTTATTCATACTATCAATTAGAGACGCACAATATATCGGCCACCATATCGGTTTTGGCCGATATATGTTAATTTTTAATGTTATCTTTATTGGTCTGATAAGAAAATGTGGCCTTAAAGCCGATAAATAATTGATTATTTCGTTCAGCTGAGACACTTCAGATGCGCACTGTTCGCCATGAAAATACAGTTAAGTACAACATGTGCATTCTTTCATAAAGGCTACATAAAATTATAATGAAAACATAATAATTGTGTGTTTGAGACATGGCTTTTAATGGTGAGACTTTTGTTTTTGTAATCAGGCTCTTAAAAAATTATATAAAAATTTGAATTTAGATTTGTCGGCCAATATATCGGTTATCGCTATTGGCCAAAGTGTTCATATCGGTGGATCCCTACTATCAATCGTTTTAAATTGAACGTGAAAAAAATATAATCTCAAAAAAGGCTATTTTAATAATATTAATAAAATATGCTGAATTATATTCAGTTTAATATAAATCGAAAGGAGTAGGCCTACATTTATGGTTTGGTATCCATAAAGGGATACTTGAGACTCTGGGGGCTGTTGAGGTACGTGACACAAGAAAGCTTTGGAAACACTGATTCAGAGTAACTGAGTCCCACCATACATCAGTTGTATTAGGAGGTTGATTCAGTAAGCATAAAAAACAAGGGAAGATCAGAATCTTCAGGTAAACATTTTTACGGATGGCTGAACATCCATGCAATCATGTGAAATGCATCAATTATTTTCTCTTGCTTACTGCAGTGCTTGAATAAATATCGAAGCCATGCATCAGCGAATGCGCAATAGGAAACATTTCCCCGCCGCTGTCACTAGGCAACCTTGAAACGGATGAGTCAGAGAGCTGACTCAATAGGTACTGTGACGAAGTCAATCAAGAAACACACACACACTCAAACACTCACCATCTGTATGCATAGAGGAAATCTCTCAGTTCTCTCAGTTGAGGTAGAGAACTAATCCCTGCTTCTTTACCTACTGGCTAAACACCTCTGTGTTGATATCTTCTGACAGCCTCCACCCAGCTTTCTCCACACCCTGTAAATAAATACAAACATGCACTTACTCCAACACTTTGTTGAAACAATTACTTTGGAAATAAACATCTTATATTAATTAGCTAAGCATTTTAGCTCATTTAATAACGATGTCGCCTCATCTCAGCATGCAGTTAAAGAACTGGAAAAATGCATAGATCATCTTCATTGTAAGTTTTGTTTGTAAATGACTGAAATCAAACAATTATTTTCTATGTAGCTGTTAAATAAAATATGTATTTTCCTTAAAAAACTTTGAGGGTGGCTAACCCTGCAGACTGGCATTTCACGTTTTATTCTACCATATAAAATACGTAAATTTCACCATGACACCAATTCTTTTTTTTATGGAATATTGCAGTATTCAGGCCTATTATAAATTATTTATTTTATAATAATTCACGTGCCCTTTAATATTTAATCAAAATAACTTCCCCTTTCACTTGCAGCAATATCTATTCTCTTCTCTGATGACGTGTTTACAGACGTGAGAGCGGGACAATCTGTCACTCACATGATGTCACAGCAATAGACTTATATACTTAGTTTAAGTATTTTGAGATCGTAGGGAAACCAACTTGATTACGTCATTTATGGTGATTCATGGGAGTGGGCGGAGCTAAAGAGTTATTTTGCCGCATTTAGCTTGTTTCGACTTTCTGATTAGTGGAATTTTCTGTACAGGTAATGTTGTTTTTCACCACGAATTATACTGTTAAACACTATTATTAATTTAGCACTACAAGACAGTTGAAATAATGCAGGCTAAAGGCCTCAACGACCCCATAGGATAGCTCTCAGTAAGGCTGTTTTTTAAATGTTTATACGTTATCGTTGAAAATCAATTTCCCTGTGGAGAAAATGAAGAGTTTTTACTTCCAGAACCCGACTGTTGCACTCTATAGCAAACCACAACTATCCAAGCAATTCATGATTGACATCAAGTCCCACCCTACATTTTTTCTTGTTTGAGAAGCCATTTGGACATGCACACACAATAGGGAAGAAAAGAGGCTATTGCAACTTCTGTTTCATGTCGACGAGCTTTTATTTTGTCTTGAAAAAGGTGGTTCAGTAAGTGGCTATAGGACTACAGTGGTTGAAGGGGACAAATGTCATAACGCTGGACAGGTAACCATCTACTCACAGGAATAAAAAGTTGTCGAAGTCATGTGACCGTAGCTTATGTTTAGCTTTTTACTTCAGGCGAATGTATTTAGACATAAGTTATATTTCTTTGTAAAGAGTATCATGATTAAGATTACCAAAATTCATCAATTTCAAAAGAGCTTATTTTTCTGCAATAACCCAAAAGCTGTAGGAAAAATCTTGCTGGGATTTTGTCGAAGGAACAAGGGAGGTGCTAACTTCCCTGCTGGTGAGTTAATATGCGAATTATCTTCTTAACCTGTTTTTTTGCGACCCTGCTGAGTGTTATTAAAGGGTTAATTCAACCAAAAATTAAAATGATGTCATTAATTACACATCCTCATGTCGTTCCAAACCCATAAGACATTTTCGGAAGACGAATGATGCTCTTTCAAAGAAATCTGAGAGATGTCTGTCCCTCAATTGATAGCTACGCAACTGACACTTTGAAGCTTCAAAAAGTTCATAAAGTGATCGTAAAACTAATTCATATTAATTGAGCAGTTTAGTCCAAATTTTCTGAAGAGACCTTATAGATTTATATGATGACCAGATTGAATTTAGGCTTTTATTCACATATAAAAACATATAATATAGGCCTAATAATCAACTCTCACATCAGTTGTGGTAAACAGAAGAGAGTGTGGTATGCTGAATAATCCTCATTATAATTAACAGTTTGTTTAAGAGGTTATTTACAGATTTATATTCTATTTTTATAATTATCATCATTATTGTTTTCATTTAAATACTTTTTGCAAATATTTTGGGTTCTATAATAAGCATGTTGATCAATCTCAACTGCAGAACATCCAAAAGGGCTAAACTAGGCCTATTTGAGTCAGCATATCTCCATTGCTTCGAATTAAATCAATACATTATTAAAGTTAGAGATGGATATGTGTGATTGGTTATACAAGCGTGTGCTCATCATTGCGTGCATTTGTAGAAAGTGTATTCTATTTAATTTTTTTGCGCACAAAAAGTATTCTAGTCGCTTGATAAACTTAAGGTTGAACCACTGTAGTCATTTGGATTATTTTAACAATGTCTTTAACTAACTTTTCTGGGCCGGCAGATGCAATTACCTAGCAACCTATGCATAGATATATACACTAGATGTCGTCTTGGCTACGGCAGTTAATTGGAACGCATGCGTCAATGGAGCCGCCATCATGGAACAGGGGAGCCCCTCCTCTTTAATGCATCAGCGTCAATGTAGGAAAATGTCTAACGAAAACAAAATCACCATAAATCGTCATGAATGCAATTTTCTATTTTTTTTGGTTCGTTCCAACGGTCAGACATGTATTTATCATTGAGTTCAGAGAAATGTTAAAAAATTCACAAAATTTCACATTCTTGTCAAATGTAATCCCTTGGTCTCTGGTTTTTAGATTTCGTTCGTGTGAACATCCATACGCAGCACAAAAGTCCGGCATCATCCATGAATTCGAAGTACAGGCGGAGATAGCGTTATAGCTACTTCCTATGACAAAACCCCTGTTCCAAGATGGCGGCGGTTTTGACGCATGCTTAGGACCCCAAGGTGACATCTAGTGTATATATCTATGGCAACCTATGAAGGAGTGAGCCAGCTCTCAGATTGAAACAAAAATATCTTAATTTGTGTTCCGAAGATGAACGAAAGTCTTACGGGGTTGGAACAACATCAGGGTGAGTAATTAGTGACAGAATTTTAATTTTTGGATGAACTAACCATTTAATTAGAGTAGTGTATCCTTAACATGGACAATTCATTGACAGTTAAAATCTCTCTTTTTTTGACCAATTTTACCTGTAGAAAAAAAAAAAGTCTAATAATACATCTGAATAGCCTATTTAGGCGTTTTTCACTTTCCCAGAAACATTTTACCTCATTAACAGTTACAAATCTAATAGTAATTGTTAAGACTGATGTGGTTTGGAATTGGTAAACTGTGTTTGAAAAAAATATATGATCAGAATATGGCCTAACCACTCACTGTAGTAGTAGTGTAGTAGTTTTTTGGTCCACCTCCAGTAAGCAGTAAACACTAAACAGCAATCAGTGGCTAAACAAAATAACAGCATTTGCTCAAAAGAAATTCCACAAAGGCTCCAGATTAACCTCATGACTTTCTGCCATAGACAGTAAAAGCTTTCTGCTCTTTTTCATGCATGTAACAAATACAGATCAGGTCCTGGAATTGGGCATGGCGTCCTCTGCTGGAAATTATAGAAAACACAACCTCAATTTGAACTTAAGTACACCCAGTGGCCGATCATGAACAACTTTCCTTAAACACATCCTTATGAAGAATACTAATGTAGTCCTACACTGGCTTTCTCTATGATGTTTTTGTGTATTTTTGTGCATATTTAAATATAAGAAGGCTTTCTTATGAATATAAATAATATATTTCAGAGTCAGTAAAGTAACGTTGTAAGGCATCTTGCGGAACAGAACATAATTGCCTAATATGTCCCCCATTTATCGTTGCCCAGACAGCAACGATATGCCGGCCATCAAATCGACATGTACCAGATGTGGCCCGGATCGGAGCAGACACTATGTTGCTGTCTTGGTGTATACTCATAAGTCTCTCATAAAGTGGGATATTTAGATTATACAATTACAAGACATGAATTTAGCCTAATACCACAAATTCAAAGGCATTTTTGCACTGCAGATCAGGACGAGGGAAGCTTCATCTTTGAGGACACATGCACAGGATGCCCAAGGTGCTCCTCTGGCAACAAAATCACTGATGCTGGAGTATTACTCAACACACTCATTCAGCATCAGGATATTGTTCCCAGCTGGCAACAGATACATGCATACACACACTTCCATCTGGCCCGAGTGTGGGGAGGAGGACAAACATGCAGCTGGTAGTTCAATCAGATGCGTGACAAGAAGGTAAGGAGAGCCTCAGGTTTCTTCACCGGGAGTTTCGTACTTGTCATAGTTTTGCTCCAAGCTTCTGAAACTGAAGAAGACCCCACAGCTACCATTAAAATGAGCAGCTGAAAGCGCTGAGGCAGAGATAGGGCCACTATCAGAGCAGATTAGTATGGTATATTAGCTAAACCAGAGGTTCTCAATATTTATTTTTCTAATGATCAAAATAACCAGGATGTTTTTTAAAAAAGAGACAATGACCAGTGCTGTGAATCAAAACATCATGCTGCCTCATGCAACTTTTATAAAATATAAAATATCATGAATACCAATACAGTTCTGAGACTAAAGTTCTCAGATAAATCCCTTGGGATCATGTTTCACTCTCAGAAAAAGTGCTTCCGTGTCTCAGCCTTATAAATCTCTGAGGGGAATGTGCTCATCCCGAAAGAAGTTGTACTATGGTAACGGACCTTCTAGGGGTCCCGAAAGCCTATAGCATCATGCTACCAAAAAGGGAGGAGGTTCACTATTTTAAGTGAGTTTGTGCTTATCTTCCCACCAATTGAGTGGTAACACTTCACAAAAAAAGGGGCCCAGAACCTCATGCTATCCTTTTACACGCGGAGAGCAGAATCATCATATCCCTCAAACAGATGATAAGTGACACCGAACAATCCATGAGAGCTGTGTAATTGGATACCTTTGGGCTTATTCTGAGCATGCAAATCAGAGCCAGTGGCGCTGAGAGTTACATGCCCCACTACAACATCAACTCCATTCGTCTGGTGCCCCATTGCATTCTGGTATAGGGACAAAAATGAAATGTCAGCCTTGACTATCGTAACCTTTTTTGGAAAAGTTGGGAAGTGCCTCGTACAGCAGCTCTGGTGTACAGACGGTCTGAATAGTGTGAGTAATTCAAGATGGATTTGTAAACACAAATATATGACCACCTTCTGCTTAAATTAAAACGGTGCCTTACATTGCTTCATTAATTTATGTGTTTATAAATCATTATTTATTATAAAATAATTTTCGTTTTTCAGTTTCAGCTATATAAACTTTGAATCCCCATATTATTTTATAATTAATGTTAAAAATAATTATAAATATATATATATATATTGTTTAAAAATAAAACTATTTTATAAAATTGTAATAATATTTATGCAAACAAACAAGTATATGGAAAGAATCTGGACATCTGCAAAGACGTTGCCCACAAAGGCTGTTTAACCTGGGACAGATTGATATACTATTATAATTTTGTTACAATTTCAAATATATAATGTATTTTCAGTTTTCATTTTTATTTAAAGTTTTAATTACATTTTTGGTCATTTTTTGTGTTTTGTCTTTTTATTTGTTTTTATTTAATTTGATGTCTTATCATATAATTTTTATGTTTATAATGTTTATTTAGTTTTAGTTATTTTAGAACTTTTACATAAACTAAACTAAAACGAGAAATGTAGCAATGGCTACTAGTTGAAATAAATATGTTAAAGTTTATTTATTTATTTTATTTCAGTTTAATGTTTATTTTATGGTTTTAGTTACCAATAATATCCCTGATCTGAGGCTGGGCTGATTTGGCTTTAGGTGTGAACTACTGAATCTGAACTACAGTCTCTCCCCTGTGAAGGCCTCTTTCCCTTCCCTTTACCTCTGTACAGATAAAACGTTGTTGCGATAGCCTAATTGGCTACGCGGAAGCAATAAAAAAATTCTGTATTATAAATTTTTAAGGCTAGACACGCAGACAACCTTTTTTTATCCACAAAATGCCAAAACACTCTCAAAAATCAAGTCGTTTGAATTTTCATGCTCTGCCCAGTGCCCACAACCACTGACAGACTGTCCCGTATTAGCATATTTCCACCCTCAGCCATTTGTATACTGTCCGCCAAGAAAGGCAGCCAATGCAGCACTTGACACGTAAAATGTCGACACCCCCCCTGGAAGACAGTGGTGGGTTGAGCAGTTGCTCATTATCATTTAAAGAGACATGCACCGAAACGGGTCGCTGTGAACAGAGCTGTTTTTGAGGAGGTAAAAAGCGTGTTGTTTTACACAACCATTGAGGAATTTTAACCAAAGTGTGTTACAAACTTTACATGAAGACCCTAAAGAATCATATAACAACTTGTGGAAAATGGGCATCCGATGGCCCCTTTAAAGGTTTCCATTAAACCTCAGTTTTTCTGTCACATTGACATGTCAGTGGATTGAGAATACAGGCTATTTTATGAATGAATGAATGAATGAGGCATTTTATATATTGCTTTCATACAGTATGTATCACTGTACACCCAAACCACTTTTCAATCATATCAGGGAATCTCCTCAACCACCACCAGTGTGCAGCATCCACTTGGATGATACGACGGCAGCCACAGCACAACAGCGCTAGTGCCCAGTGCGCTCACAACACACCAGCTATAGGTGGAGAGATTAGATTATTTTAGATTATTATTTAAGGAATATTTCCTAGAGATTTTGAGTATGAAATGGACTGAAGTATTATTTTAGAGATGCCAAAACATTCATTTGAAGTGAGCATCAACTAGATGATTATATTTTATTTGAGAGTTAGATTAGCAATCAGATCAAGAACCATATTAGTTTTTATGGAACATCAAAGTGTAGCACTCTGTATTCTCAGTTGTCGGCTTTACATCCTTAATCTAATCCTGAACGGATGCTATATAAGGCCAGAGATGTTCAGTAGATTTTGCTGTATGCTGTGTCACTATAAATTAAAAATAAAAAAAGCTCTGTCAGTCTCGGCAGCCTGCCTGCCTTTGCTCTGCACTCATGGATCAGGTTTAGGGTACTGTGAGTGAGAGGACATAGGCCTACTCTATAGAGAAAATTATTATTGTTATTATTTTTGGTGATATTCCTCAAATCAGTTTTTTTAGAAAGAATTATAAAACATGTGCATATGTTGATCCTCTTTTATGCACAATTAATTAAATAAGAGGAGGGTAAATACAGAGAACCATCTGCAAAAGAAATTAGTTATTTTGGAAGGCATCCATAAATCCTTTAAATAATCTGGATCCAACTTTATCTTGTTGTGAGTTTCATTAAAAACTTTCTCTTAACTCACATTACTGCATGATGCTGATCAGATTAATTAGTTTTATGTAGTCAATAAACTGAAATGAGATTAAAAGCAATACAAAATATTTTTGGTCAGCTTCTAAAGTAAACTAAAGTCCATAATAATTTTCGTGTAATTCTGTTTTTTAAACACATTATTTTAATTAAAGATCAAAAATGAATCCTACATACTAATCACTTTTATCTGACAAACTTTAATGGCAAGTCTGATATTGGACTGATATTGGTCTAAAGTGTTGAATCACACATCTGCAACCTTTGCACTATAAACTGTAACCCAAGCATGTTTTACTTACTGGGACCCCTTGCCTTGTATTTGCCCCTCGTAGCTCTGTTTACAAGATAGAGTTGTTGTTAAGTAAAAAGCCACCTGTTTTGAGTCTGGCAGACGTCTCACTTACTGGAGCTTTGAAACTGCCACATGAGATTGTACCAGACTGAGAACATGTACGTGATCTCAAAATAGAGAAAGGAAAAAACAGTTACGATATAAAATGCTATAAAAATGCGATGCCAGGTTTGTATCCAGTGTCACTGCTGTGTACTGTGATTCTGCTAAGTGTGAAGTCCATCCAAGAGATACTATCATACTCATAAAAACAAGAGCCAGGCCTATGGCGACTTAGGGAAACCCCAAAGGTACTGTACAAGGAGAGGGACAGTCACCAAGTCGTTGTGCCAGTGGCATTCCCTGCTCCTGTTGCATGGCTGACAGCATTTCGGTCCAAAACTCATTGAATGAAAGACAGGTCTACTACTTGGGACAGACTGACCGCATGAATGATCAAATGTCTGGCTATGCACATGCACATTGAGCTTTCTATGCTAAGCACTGTAGCATTCTTAGAAATGATAAAAAAAACAAAATAGTCAATGGAGAGCATTCAACCAAGAAAGGCTGGTGTGATTTTACACACAAACATCCATTCCCATGATGCCACGTGTATGCAGTCTGCTTGGTGAGCTTAAAAGGAGACAAACTTTGTTAATATTGATGTTAAGTTGACAGTCAGTTAGCTAATTTGTGTGCTAAGCACCTCCGCTAAGCGATTTCAAAAAGCTTATAAATCCTTATCAGCTGTTATTAAGAAGCTTGTTTTTGCATTGTTAACCTTGAGAGGTATCATCAGAGAGGTATCATCATATGGCCGTCTCTTATCACAGTCAGAACACTCTTAGCACTAAATCCCGATTTTTAGAATATTACTTATGGCATTCATAATCATTATCAGTCTGAATACTAATCCATACCATTAAACTTTATGGAATATTCCATTTAAGCAAGTCACAGCCCACCAAAACCAGATGGAAAGGCCTCTTTTTGCATGTCAGCATGGCATTGGGAAAGACCTGGAGCTCCTGGGGGGCTTTTCTAATTTTCAGTGCCACGAAATCAACTGCTCACAGGCTTTGTTGGAGATGACATGACATCCAAGAGTGGAGCGGCATGGCACATGAGTGGCATTACTCAACTGATCCAACTTTTGGTGATCTCATTGTGGAGGTCCAGGACTCTCTCTGGCCTCTTGCCACTTATTACAGGTTCCCAAGGGGCATATCAACGATCAGCACAAGGGGAATTCGCAGCCTGGCAAGATAGGCTGCTCAATTAGCACCTTCGTGTATTTCACAGACATGGGAGGGGAGCGGTCTATGGCTACATCTCTCTCTCACGTGCAGGGGGAATCGTGGGACAGGTGTTGCGTAAGGCCTGATTTCATCAGCGTGTAAATCAGGCTGTGAGGAAGAATGCCCAAATGTGCTCTAAACATGTTTGTTTTGTGTGTGCCTTCAGATTTACGGCTAATGATGTGTTCTGGGCCGAGGTCACTTCAGGGTGTCCATACATGCACACACAAACATTCCAACTACACACACATGGTGTTGAGTGATTAATGTCGGGGAAGAGGAGGGGCGGGAACTGAAACTGAGGCGGCCGTCTTGGCTAAATCTGAGAGTCCCATCGGCATGCTTCCATCACAGCTGGTCAGCTGGAAATAGATATAGATGCAACTAAACCCGAGAGACAGGGAACAGCAAAATCTCTGCCCTCGTTTATGAAAGACATGATCAGCTTTAATTAGGGCCAGCTTTTCAAAAGTATTCCCATCATGAGAATCCCTCATTGTAATTTAATGTTCACGATGACAATGCTGTTGGCAGATGATCGAGAACAATTGATGATACACTGAACGAGTTGTAAATCTATCAAGAGAGGCTTAGAGAGAAATCTAAGTCTGTTACTGAGAACCTTGGCTTGGAAAAAAGCATCTCAAAATAAAACGGGGCGTGTTCCAGACATGTAATGATTTAAATACAGTAATTGCAAACACATTGCACTTATCAACTTGTTAATCATTTCTTTTAACTACCCCCTGACTGACAAATGTAACAAGTATTTATGAAAATAACCACAGGAATGAATACATTGTAATTGATGAATAAAGTGCATATTTCAACATCAAGATTTAAAAGGGATATTGGTAACATTTGTTAACATGAACTAACAATGTGCAGTAAATTCTTACAGCATTTATAACCTTTGTTAATCTTAGTTATTAAAATGTTCATGTTAGTTCACAGTACATTAACTAATGTAAACATTTAAACAATTGCAAAATGCAAACATGTAAACAATTAACATTAACTATTAATACAGGCTCTAGAAGTATTGTTCATTGTTAGTTCGTGTTAACTACAAATGTGAAAATTGTAAATCGTTATTTCACACAAAAAACTGCCATCATTTACTCGCCCTCATGTCTTTCCAAACCTGAAATATGACCTTATTTCTTCTTTATTGTTCTTATTTTGAGTACACGATCACAGAATTTTTATTTTTTGAGAACAGAGTGCATCTATCAATGTTATTTTACCTTTTTAAATGATCCTTCTGTGTTTACATTTATTCATTTAGCAGACGCTTTTATCCAAAGCGACTTACAAATGAGAACAATAGAAGCAGTTAAACTAACAATAGGACAACAATATGCAAGTGCTATGACCCTTCCCAGTTTAATCTAACGCAGTACATGTACTTTTTTGTTTGTTTTTTGTAAATAGATATAGAATAGAAGAGAAAGTGTTAGTATTACTGTAATGGATCAAGTGTTGCATATTTAAAAGTACAAATAAAATATCAGCTCATAAAATATGAGATGCACGCAAAATAATTATAAAAGAATTTGCTGTTTTAAATCACATAGCATTACATTTTTCCAAGAAATACCTACACTACAAAAAAATACTTTTAGGGATACAACAGCTTGCACTCAGGCAATACTATCAAGCTGAAATTGTTACACCTTATTTTCCGCAAAAAGTTTCATTGTAATACTTTAAGAATGCATATTACTACTAAGGGTATAATATGCACATTAGGGGTAGATAAGGTACAAACTCGTCCCTTTTTGTACCCCTGAGACACATTTTTCTGAGCTCAACATGTTCAGTTACTAAAACTAGTCTGGAAAGACACAATCAACACTCAACAACAAAGAACAACCGCCATTAAGTTTGGTTTGTCCACTCACACTAGCAAACCATTCACACTAACATTTTTTACTTGTCAAAATATAGATTTTACATAGTTATTAACACTGTTCTCAAAACAATAAAGACTCAAAGAGAAGCAAAAAAAATATTTCTTTGTTTTGTTAAATACAGATTTAAATCATTATTATGCCAAATAATGTTATATTCTAAATCACCTTCACTCACCAGGTCAAATCTTTTCTCTGTCCCTTTAAATAGCATTTAATGTGAGAGGCTCCGAAAGCACTCGATACACCTGATGTAATGTATAAGCAAGGACAAAGAAAAAAGGTGTTATTGAGGAAATGAGAAGCCCAGCCCCGATCCCCCTCAAATCCCTGTCATTCAGGAAACATGGCCTTCCTGCAAACAAGAGGTAGTATGGAACGGGACAAGGCCACAAGGGCAGGTAGTGGGCTGGAAGGATGTTTTTGTCGTTGCTTTGGCCCCTGGTTGGCAGCACACACCAGCAGGCAGACGTCCATCCTCAGGAAAAGAGCCTGTGGAGGAAGTGAAGCTGACGTCACATCAGCGCACTGTAGATCAGCACGTGCACAAAGACAAAGCATATAGTGGAGTCGCGTAAACACACGAAAACAGCTGGACTTCATCTCTTTGTGTTTTAACACGGATCGAGCCTTAGACCTTTGATCTGTGTGGAAATTAAACACATTTCTCTGCGCACAATTCTTCATACGGCCACTACCTTTAAATCATATTGTGTAGGCACACGTCCAAAAATGACAGTGAAGCAATAACAGGATGTTTACTAAGATATTCACGTCAAGTAAACGGACCAATGATATTGAGTGACACATCAGATCTAATATAAAGCATGAGTTTTTTGGTGTTTGTTTGTTTAATTCAGTAGATTGTGAGGTGCTTTACTCGAGTCACTATTACAATGGCTTGTACTTTTGTGTCCTGGACTGGTCAGGTTGTGTAAAGGACACAGCTGGAGATGACATACAAACACTGGTGGTTTTTGACATTGTGACATTCAATATCTCTGTGACTACAGCGATCTTTGTGAGTGAGGTGTGATGGAGCCTGGCTGGTCCTTGACAGTTACAACTGCAGGCCTCAGAATTTCCACAGAGTGGATCACTCTTTTGATTTTGCAAAGTACAATATTTGTAATCGCTCGTGTAGCAGGTTTGTTTTGTTCCACATCATTTTTTGTGCGTATTGGTTATAAGTGTTAAATACACATATTCTTTAAGGTAATGTGTGAGATATAGCCTCCTTCAGAAACAAAACCTTAAGTGTTTTATCATATTTGCTTGTTATCTGACACTCTGAAACGTTTGCTCCTGTCCAAGCCCCCAGCTGTCCCAGAATCTGCAAAGCATCATCTTGCATGTAGAATATAAATATAGTAGACTGTAAATGGGTCACACCCCTCCACAACCACCACCCTTCCCAAGAAAAAAAAAGAAACATTAAAAAATATTCTTACTCATTTCCCTGCAGGGTGAAAAATATGTGGAAGGAATAATAATGGAATTAAATAAAAAAATTAAACGAATAAAATAAACCAAATGAGAAAAACACATACAAAATAATAAAGTATTCAATCCTACTTTACTGAACTTCATAAATGTATACATGGATAGAAAATAGTAATTTAATTTTATCCAGCATGATAAAATAATAAAGAATTCAATCCTACTGTACTGAACATCATAAATGTATACATGGATAGAAAATAATAATTTCATTTTATCCAGCATGAACTTACGTGCCTGTTTCTAAAGGAATAAAGGATATATGACTGACCGCAACAAGTGGTTCCAAATTAAACCGGTTGGAAAATAATATGAGCATTTTTCTAATATGAGAATTACTGCACTAAATGGCATTGCGCAAATGTTCATGCAAACACTGATGTGCGCTAGGATGTCCCTTCTATGCTTCCCATAAGGAATCAGAGCATCGCCGTTTGAAAGGATAAAAATAGAGCTATAATGACGAGTGGACACATTTTTTTCGAAACTTTACCCAACCTAAGCAAATGGTGTTCGTTACCACCCCAGAGACAAACGTATAAAAGCCAAGCCCAAGGGTGCTTTGGGTAGTCGTCGAACATCTGTGGAACAGTTGTCAGCTCAGCGCAAAGGTGAGTTTACCGGATGATAGGCCATGAGGATCATACACCAGGGCTCGGTGAATTGCTCTGATCACCATGGAATATGATTAACGAAAAATGGAGGAACAAAAATGAGGATGTAAATGGACTTGCAGCAGGACCGAAAATGTGATAATACACCAATCTCTTCACTTAACCAAACCAAGGACCTGCTATACTTTCTGAGATTTTGGATTTTTTCATTAGGCTGGCATTCTCGCATGATCTAACAGAGATCATATTTTGACTGTAGGAAGAAGTTTAACTGTAGTGGGAGAATTGAAGGTTATTTTGTGTTTTGGTGGCTTTGCAAGGTTTCTTTTTAGGAATAAAGGGGCTAAATGTGAATTTTTAAAATTTTACAATTTTACAAAATTGAGTGTCAAAAACCTTGCTTAATGTATCATCATCTTATGTGGGTCTTATTTCCAGAAAAATCAAAATGGCATTTGCTGGTATTCTCAAGGACGATGATGTGGCTGCAGCCCTTAAGGAGTGCGCTGGTAAGACACATCTGCTATAACTCTCCACAGAAAAACAATAGAATATTGAATTTGCCGATTTTTTTCATGTATTTTAATGTGTAATCCCAGCTGCTGACTCCTTCAACTACAAGAGCTTCTTCGCCAAGGTTGGCCTGAGCGCAAAGACCCCCGACGACATCAAGAAGGCCTTCTACATCATTGACCAGGACAAGAGCGGCTTCATTGAGGAGGATGAGCTTAAGTAAGTGTAGTCTTAAATCACGTTTTCATATTAAACTGACCTGGTGTCTACTGGTTCAAACCCTGGAACAAACTTGAGATTGATTGTTTGTTTGTGCTCTTCAGACTGTTCCTGCAGAACTTCTCTGCTGGCGCCAGAGCGCTCAGTGATGCAGAGACAAAGGCCTTCTTGAAAGCTGGAGACGCTGATGGTGATGGCATGATTGGAGTTGATGGTAAGCCTAGGTTACTTAATCTCGTATTCATACATTTTTTATGACTTTACAGTACTGAGGCGTCAAAATATTAAACGACAATACATGATTCAAACTATGAATTCTGGTGATCCAATCAAGCTTTAAAAAATCTTTGTTACAAAACATCTTTTTCCTTCTTACATTTTTAGCTCTTGACTTTGTTGCTAGTTTTATATTTAAAGCAGGCCTGCTATAGTATATGTGGCTAACCAACTAGATATACCAATAGACCTGCAGTGAAACTTCAACTAGCCTATTTAGTTCTGTAATAATCTTAGAGGTTGTACCTCTAAACTTTAAGTGGTTTTTAATGATATGAATGAGATCTTAAAAATCAGTTTCAGACTGTAATTGCTTTCTTTATCATTTTTCTTTCCACAGAGTTTGCTGTGCTTGTAAAGGCCTAAGCATTCATCGACCCTTGTCTTTGGAACCAGAGCTCCGCTTACCTATCATCTTTTTTATATTTATTTATGAATGCCCTGCAATCTCCTCCTTGCAAAGAACGCACGCTCAATGTCTTGAAAAGCTATTTATTATTAATGTTGTTTCATTGCATTGTATTGTTCTGTAAAAACCTACTGTGTGCAAACTTACAACCTCTTTTGCACTTTAAGGAAATAAAAATACATTTGATTTAAAACAACATTCTTGGCTCAATATCTTATTCTGAATTTCACAGGTGGGAAGAAATCCTAAAACTGTTAAAACAGTTTCTAGGAAAACATAAGAGTGTCTATGGACAGTGGTTTATTATCACAACCGATACATGTAGAAGATGCACAGGCATTAACATTTTAGTAAGCAGTGTGAATGAGTGGGCCTATAGGTATTTAGTTGAAATGAGAGAGGAAAAAACAGCTTTTGAATGTGAACAGGGAATGGCTTAGAGTGACCCGTGTCTAACACATTCAGGAAGCGAGCTAATGAGCCTTGCGCAGGCATCACTTACAGCTCTCAGTCACTGAGGGAGATTGTCACTTTATACTCAGATCCCATATCACACACGACACAACATGACTAAAGCAAAGGAGGAGAATCTCACTTTCTGTTTTTGAGTGTACTTTTAACACCACAGTTGTGTATAATTGTTATACTATACTAATTAAAATCTTCACCTCTCTTTGCCAAAGAAAGAAAGAAAGTTATCCTCTAGTCCAGAGGTCTTCAATCCTGCTCCTGGAGGGTCACTGTCCTGCAGAGTTTAGTTCCAACCTGGTTCAGCACACCTGCCTTTTTATATTCAAGCATCCTGAAGAGCTTGATGAGCTAATTCAGGGGTGTTTGATTAGGGTTGGAACTAAACTCTGCAGGACAGCGGCCCTCCAGGAGCAGGATTGAAGACCTCTAATATACTTCTTTTCTGAATCAGATCTTATATAAAGAGTAGGCTAAGTGATCATTCTGAATTTAAACTAGATATAGTAGTGTTACTAATATTTCCTAAAAATCTTTTTAGTCTTTAAATGTGTAGCAGGCCACCTATATGTAATATTGACCACTAGCAGTTGAAATGGGTAGGCTACTGCAGTCCAAATTCTAAATATCGGAGAGGGTTGTTTCTCCCACCCCCTGCTCATCAGACTCCACGCTCAAGCAGGTTGCCAGTTTGAGAACACGCAACATGAACGAGCTTAACCCCACGGAATAATAACACAACGGAAAGCGACGAGCACTTACTTAAATTTGTAAGTTGATTCATCCGCGTTTTGAAGCAAAGGAGGAAGATTTGTAAGTCGCTTTGGATCAAAGCATCTGCTAAATGAATAAATGTAATAGCCTATACCTCTGGACATAGAACTTTTTAGATGGATGACGAGGCTTAGGTGGGCTAAAATCTGCGATCTCTGAGTCTGACCTAGTTTTTTTGCTGGCTGCAATACGCTGTTTTCCTCCAGCTGGCAACCCGGGGTGTCGAAATACTATTGGGTTAATTGGCAGCGGGCGGGATCACACAGATCAAAACAAAAACGGACATTCCGACATGGAACACATGACCCGGGAACACAAAACCAGTCATAAGTGGCACGGGTATATTTGTGGCAATGTCCAACAATACATTAAAGACAGGGTAGGTAGAACTCCCCAAAAATACTTTTTTCCAAATTTGTTTAAAAATTGTCTTTATATATCAATGCATAATTAAAATGTAAGTACTCGATGTATGTAAAATAAATTATAAAAATCGAGTGTCTCTAGTCCTCTCAGGACTGTAATAAACACAGCTCATTCCATTCGGGACGAAAGAAATGATTGGCTTGGGCGACTGTCACTCTCCCTCGCTACCATGGATACCACCTCTGCTGATACAGGAGCAGCCCAAATGCGCGCACCCGTTTTGAAGAGGCACGGACGGAAGCTAGTAATTATGGGAAGCAAAACAAACCAAAAGTGGGACGAGACAGCGGGGGATTACAGAGCTTGCGCCGTGCTGACATGTCATCTGCGCGGTTCAATGGTCCGAGCCGCGCGGCCGATTCGTCAGCGCAGCGCGGACGTGTTTCCTAGCGACACCCAATGGGCAGCGCGGCGCAAACAACCCTCACCAGCGCTGCGCTGCAAACCATACATACATGCAAATAAATGTGCAATAAAGAAACCCCTCCTTCCTTATAAAAAAATGGTTCTCTGCTGAAGTTTAGGAGTTTTTCCCTACAGAAGACTAAGAAGAAGAAAGACAAGATGAAATGCATACATTTCTTATGTTTATTATCTTTAATAGTGTCAGTAAAGAGTAGTGTTATGCGCCGATACTTTGAAGAACTGCACATATGTATAGAGGCTACGGAAAGAGCTGTACAAAGCAGAAACTTCAATGACTTTCAATATCGTAGTCGTCTTGAGTAGCATGCCAACCTTCTGGTAATTATATCGGACAGTTTACATGTTAAGGTAATGTATTTTATTATTGTAGCAAGTTTTGCATTCAGCCATCATTTGTAGACTTTAAGCTTTTTATATCTGAATTCCATAATTAAAACAATAATTTGTTAATTTTGAATAAAATTTTAAAACTAAATATTGATTTTATGTTATTGATATTTTGTGATATTGATTGATAGGGTGAATTCAGTGTGATTTGGACCCTTTTTGCCATTGAGATTAATTGGAAAAAGTGTCCCTCCCAATCAACCTCAATACACACACACACACACACACACACACACACACACACACACACACACACACACACACACACACACACACACACACACACACACACACACACACACACACACACACACACACACACACACTATATATATATATATACACACACACATCTGTATAATGTTTTAAAATGACCTTGACCTCATCACCACAATCAATGAACTTCAAGAGGCTATACAAGACTTATGTCTTCTGGTGGACCATATTTTCAACCCTCCTGTGAACGCCCCATTTTCACTAATTTTACATACCAGGGGACGGCCAAGGTAATGTTAATTTTAAGTTTGAGACAGCAGTTTTGCAATTATTAATTTTTCAAGGCTTTTTCTTTAGGTTCATGTAAATCAAAATCTGCTGTGCAGTGACACAGGGGAATCTGTCAGTTGATGGGTCCCACACTCTTTACTAACACTATTAAAGATAATAAACCAAAGAAATGTATGCATTTCATCTTGTCTTTGTCTTTCTTCTTCTTTGTCTTCTGTGGGGAAAAACTCCTAAACTTCAGCAGTGAACGCTAGTTACGCATGTTACTGTGGTTCTGTGAATTCTGGATTCTGCCACCGCCAGAGGCAGTGTAAACATTATGGATTATCGCAGCGCCAGCTAGATAGGTCGAGAGAATATACCAACAAAGTCACGTGGCGTGACGTATGCTGAGCCCTGGAGGGTAAAGCTACAGCAGCTCAGCACTCTACCTCGGTATGCCTTTCTCGCGCATTCCGAGTGACAGAGAACTCTGGCGGTCATCCAGAATTCACAGAACCACAGTTACATGCGTAACTAGCGTACTGTTTCATTCTTACTGACCGCCAGAGGCAGTGTAAACATTATGGATGACACATACCAACATAGTCATGAGGAATGCCACCCACCTGATAAAATTAAGGCTGCTCCAGAAGAACCGCAGAACTGACGGCATGATGAGCAGCAACGTTGACCTTATAAAACCGGGCAAACGTGCATGGAGAAGCCCAGGTAGCAGCAGTGCAGATATCCACCAGGGAAACTCCTCTAAAAACAGCCCATGAAGATGAAATGGCCCTAGTGGAATGGCAAGTTAGCTCCAGGGCAGTGGTCTCCCTGCCGCCTTGTAAGCCAGCGTAATGGTCTCCACTATCCAGTTCGACAACCTCTGTTTCGACACTGGAGCACCTTTCTTCACACCACCATGGCAGGCAAATAACTGGTCTGACCATCTAAATTGAACAGTAGAGTTCACATAACACTTCAAGGCCAAACAGGACACAAGAGTTGGGCACTTGAATCGGGCCCTGAAGAAGTCTGAAAGGATGCCAGTTCAATATGCTGATTTATGAACTGAGGAAGAAGGACCTTCGGAAGAAAAGAAGGATTGGGTCGTAGAACCACCCCGGAGCCATCCGGTAACCAACGCAAGCACAGTTCACTAACAGACAACGCGTGCAACTCACTGACTCGTTTCGCAGTAGCAATAGCTAACAAAAAAGAAGTCTTCAAGGACAACCATTTAATGTCAACCTTTTGCAAGGGCTCAAACTGGGGTGAGCACAGGAATGCAAGTACGAGTGACAAATCCCACACAGGAAAATGAGGATTCCGAGCAGGGTTCAGATGGCGTGCACCCTTCAGAAAACTGCAGACAAGACGGTGAGAGCCAAGAGAAGAGCCACCAACTGGAACATGATATGCAGAAATTGCAGCAACGTATACTTTCAACGTGGAAGCTGCTTTTCCTTCCTCCAGTAAACGTTGAAGAAAACTTAAGACACTCGGAATGTCGCATGTTGCAGGATCGAGCCCCCGCTCCTCACACCATGCAGAAAAAAAGCTTCCAACGGGAAGCATAAATCTGTCGTGTGGAAGAAGCCCTAGCATTAGAGATGGTGTGAATAACAGCAGGGTCACAATGCTCCAGGGAAGGATTTAACCCAATGGCCAGACCCAAAGCTAGAGACGAGCCGGGTCCGGGTGCCAGACACTGGCCTCCAACTGGGAGAGGAGGTCCTTCCTGGGGGGAAGCTTCCATGGATTGCCTGTCAGAAGTCTCAGCAACAAAGGAAACCACGGTCTGGCTGGCCATCTTGGTGCCACGAGTAACACTCTGTGCTTGCACAGGGAGATCCTGTGCAACGTTTCCCATAACAGAGGGGTAGGTGGAAACGCATAAAGCAGGCAGTTCGGCCATTCGTGAGACAGCGCATCCTGGCCCAGGGGGCTCGACACTTCTGTCCTTGCGAACCATAAGCGACAGTGGGTGGTCATCTCTGAAGCAAAAAGATCCCCCTCTGCTCTTCCAAATCGTAGCCAGATCTCCTGCACTACATCTGGATGAAGCCTCCATTCTCCTGGATGTACTTGATCCCTGGAAAGAGCATCTGCTGTCTGGTTGCACACTCCTGGAATATGAGCTGCCCTCAGTGAAGCGAGTCGTGGCTGACAACATGTCAGGATCTCGTGAGTCAACCATAGAGACCTGCGGGATCTCGTGCCGCCCTGGTGGTTCAGATGGAACACTGTTGAGGTATTGTCTGACCGGACAAGAACATGGGAGCCTGCCAGAACCGGCATGAAGTACTTTAGAGCCAAGAACACTGCCCTGAGTTCTAGCAGGTTGATATGTTCCGCGGCCTGGATCGGAGTCCAGCGCCCGGAAATACCCCTCCGATTCCACGTTGCCCCCCATCCTGTGAGGGAAGCGTCTGTCGTGACCAACTCCCGACGAGAGGGAACAACACCCAGGGGCACTCCTGCCTTCAGAAACTCTAACTGTCTCCACCGCCTCAACACACATATGCAACGGTGAGACATTATAACCAGTTGATGCCCATGTCTGGTGGGATCTAGCTGCAAACTGTTGTTCCATAACTGGAGTGGTCTGAGATGGAGTAAACCCAGGGGGATCACAACTGTAGCCGCTGTTCACATCCCTATCAGTCGTAGGACCACCTCGTACTGCAAAGACACACCCGGACGAAAGCGAGCCAAAAGTTGTAGAATGTTTGTCACACGTTCCTGAGACAGGGAGGCAGACATTAGGCAGGAATTCAGGTTCATTCCTATGAACGTAGTGGTCTGTGATGGAATCTAACGGCTCTGTTTCTTGTTCACAGAAAACCCCAGCTTCTGCACATGTCTCAAGAGCAGTCTGGAGTCTTGTACGGCCTGCTGCTCTGTGGGGGCACAGAGAAGCCAGTCGTCCAAATAAGGAAGAATACGCATACCTCTCATCCAAAGCGGAGACAGAGCTGCGCTCACACACCTTGTGAAGACGCGAGGAGCAAGGGAAAGGCCGAAGGGTAGCACTTTGAACTGGTATGCTTGATTCAGGAAACTGAAACTTAGAAACTTTCTGTGATGTACAGCAATTGGGACGGGAAAGTATGCATCTTTCAGGTCGACACTTACAAACCAATCGTCTGCTGTCACAGACCGGAGAACATCGGCTGTGCGCAACATTCGAAAGGGAAGGAAGTTCAGGAACAAATTCAGAAGCCTCAAAACGAGAATTGGGCGGAAACCACCGTCCTTCTTTGGAACAAGAAAATAAGTTGAATAGAACCCGTCTCTCTGAACGAGGGGATGAACTTTTTCTATGGCTCCCTTCTCTAACAGTGAACAGATTTCCAGAGAGAGAGCCACTGCGCGAACCGCGTCTCTGACAATCGTAGGAACAATTCTTGAAAATCTGGGAGGCCGGCGCCGAAACTCTAGATTATATCCCCTGCTCAGAGTCGCCAACACCCAGGGGTCTGCTGTGTTGGATCTCCAGTACTCCAGTTGCTCTACAGAAAAACGATCGACCGCCGGCCGGACTGTCTCAGGCTTTACGTGTGCGATTTTTAGTGGTCGCGGGGGGACGCTGACGGGGCCCTCCCAGAAACTGTCAATGAGGTGGGCGAAAAACTCTTGCATCTTCAGGAACACAAGGTCTTTGAGGGGGCTGTGACTGAGGTGTAGCGTGCCGGCGGAAACGCTGCTCCGATGCAGCATAGTGATGTCGGGTCTGAACCGCTGGCATCCTAAAGGTAGGGTTGCGCTGCACCTGTGTCAGCTGACGAGTGGCTTCAGACAGCTTTACCCGCTTTTCCAACAGTTCCAGAACGTTTGGATCAAAGATATGCCCGGGAACAAAAGAAAGATCTCTCAAGGTTTTCTTGCAGTCCTCCGGCAGTCGTGCTTGGGCAAGCCACACTTGGCGGCGGGCTGCCAGAAGCGTGGCTGTAAGACTACCCAGCTCGCGGGTCACATGGCCTGTTGCCAACAGAGCAGTTTGCAGAAATTGTGAAATAGAGGGATCTGCATTTCCAGGTTCCAGCGTACTGGTGGCAGCAAGAAGTAACTGGCAGATATGTGTCTTCTGCTCGAGTAATGTAGGCAACAGACTCGTATGCCTTTTTTAGCAAGGAATCCGTACGACCGCATTGCGCACTGGGGCATCGCACATTCCCTCGTAGAGCCTCATCAGGAGAGACCACCAAAGCTCCCACAGGCTGCTCTATTTCCGGAGCACGACCCACCCCGATAGAATCTGCATCAGCCATAGATGCTAGCGTTCGAGCAATCTTTGAGCGCCGCTTAGGTGGACCAGAACCAGTGAGAGCATTTGAGAATTCAGCCACAAAATCCTTACATGGTGGCATGGCAAAAGAAGTTGCAGCTGTGGTCTGTCTGAAAAACACATTAGTTTGTGCAGATTGGACAGGTGACTCATCAAGTCCTAGACGAGCAGCTGCCATTCGAAGCACAGCCAAAGTGTCATCGGAGGAGGACTGGGCTTGTCCAGACGACTGAACTGACCCCCCACTAGAGCCCTCTGCTGCTGGGTAACCAGTGAAAACAGCCAGAGGTGATGGTTGTGCAGCAACATCCATAGGATCCCCATGATCGTGAAAAAAGGAATCTGAAGCACTTGTAGAAAGCACATCAAACTCTGAACGATGAGAAAAAAAGGGGAATCAAGAGACTCTTCCCCAGCTCCCTGGTTTTGAACAGTCTCATCCTCCCGTGTCATCCTCACAGGTGTAGCAGATGTGACCGGCTGAAGTGAAGGAAGCAGGCGTTTCAGCTCTGTCATCTCTGAAGAAAGCACCGACACCGTCATAGAAAGTGAACCTTTCTCAACATGTGAATGTTCATCATCTCGCGATTTGGCCTTCTTAGCTGGGAGGGGAGCACCAGCTGCCGCCGACGCCCTGCGCTTCTGAGTGCGCGAAGGGGCTACATCTAACTGCCCTAGTTTCACTGTAGAATTAGGGTCTAACTCGGCAAGACGGAGCCGTCGTTCCAACATAGGCAAAAGACTGCAGTTCATGCACGGGTCCGTGAGAGCCTCTCGCAGATGTTGGACACCCAAACACGACGGGCAGATGTCATTACCGTCGTCAGGGAGAAGATTATTAGGGCACAGCTTACAAGTCAGTGGAAAACCAGTGGCTATCGAGCTGTGAGCCATAGTTACTCACTAATAACACCCTCGGATAGTACCGTAAGGTTAAGTTAAGCGGTGATTCTGACATGATGTCACTACATGCACTGCGCTCCTCTCTGCTCGGCGCTGGTAAACGCGTCCGACTGAGCAAACTGCCGGGATCCCGCGTTCATGTGTTTTGGGGGCGTGGCTTTGGAAGGAGCCGAGAAGGGAGGGGGTGGGAGTTAATGGAATAATGAGCTGTGTTTATTGCAGTCCTGAGAGGACTACAGACACTCAATTTTTATAATTTCTTTTCCAGATTACTTACATTTTAATTATGCATTGATATATAAAGACAGTTTAAACAAATTTGGAAAAAAGTATTTTTGGGGATTTCTGCCTACCCTGCCTTTAATTGTAGGCTATGGGTCAAAATTATCGATTTTTCTTTTATGCCAAAAATCATTAGGAAATTAAGTAAAGATCATGTTCCATGAAGATATTTTGTAAATTTCCAACCATAAATATATAAAACAATTATTTTTGTGAGTGAATGAAGCAAAATCGCGAACATAAATGGACAATTTTAAAGGCAATTTTCTCAATGTTTAGATTTTTTTCTCAGATTCCAGATTTTCAGCCAAATATGGCCCTATCCTAACAAACCATACATTAATGGAAAGCTTATTTATTCAGCTTTCAGATTATATATACATCTCAATTAAAAAATTTACCCATATTCCTATCACAACTTGTACTATAGTCATTATATTTAAGTCACTTTTAACTACATCATTAAAGGTAACTTAACTGTTACTCTGGTAACGTAGTAAAATAGTAGCTAAGGCTAGGTGGAAATTTGCGCCAGTTCACAAAAATCCATTGATTTCCCAGTCCACATAAAATAAAACTAATAAAAACCAATATTCATTTATATTTTCGTTACCTCTTTTCGGTCACCGTCCACAGCAGGTATACCAGGATGTTGAAAGGTGTGCAGTGCCGCGCAGACAGTACAATGGCTGGAGTGGAAACGTTTCTGAGGTCTTTCCCACAAGGGTAGAGTGGAGGAAATTGATGGCTAACTGTAAAAGGTTAGGAATTAATTTCAAATTGATGCCTAACTGTGATTGGTTAGGGATTAATTTAAAATTTCTTGGCTTACCTACAACATTCTAAAAAAATGTGCACACTTCAAGAGGTTAAATTGATTTTATTATTATTGTTATTCATATTATCATCATTATTTGTATACTAATAATAATTACTGTGTTTGTCTGACAGCTGCACTGTTATGAAGCACAACTTGATAAAGAGATTATGGGTGCAATGTATGTCTGTTTCTCATGGAATCCAAATTAAGGCCATGTGTTATATACGCCATAACCAAAATTTCAGGGCCAAGAGGTCCAACTCACCTGATAAGTAGCCCTAATTAAAAAGCTAAAACATTTGTCAGGTTGTTGGACGTATGCTATACAGATGTTGATTGCTGTTACCCTGTCAATACCTGAATTCATTAGTCTCCGATAAACTGCTGTATTGTGACTTTGGAGATTTTGATTACCCAAAGGCACAACTTAAAGAGGTAGTTCACATTTCACCCACACAGTGTATTTGCTGTTCCATAATGTAGATCATCCAATTTTGAACCATAAAGTCTTTCCCTCTTGTGAGAATGAACACCTTACCGGGAGTGTGCTGCTCCAAATTGAATAAAGTGTACTGTATACACCTACAAACAAAATCATTTTGAGCAGCTGATTTTTTTATTTTAAATATGCAAAACAACACAAGGTGGTTTAGGATTCATTATATAATTGTAGAAATAAGTATAAACCATTAATAAATCCCAAACCAATGTGTGTTGTTGTGCACACCTTCAGTCTTTCAGTTGCTTGCTTGCAGGTAGTACTTCATTCATTTTAGATCAGCACACTCCTGGTGAAGAGCTTGTTCTTCTGACAGGGTACACACTCAGTGAACTTGATCTATTACACTTGCATGAATCAGAAAATCTATGGATAATCCAAACTATCACCTTAGATAAAATAAAGAGTAATGCTTACAGTAAGTTTGACGTTTAGGTCACAAAGACTTCAGTCTGTATTATTCATAAGTATGAAGTTGGTGTATTTTAGACATTGAATTTCTCTTACCCAACACCACAACTGAAATCATACCAAATATGTCTAATGTTGCCTGTATCCTATTTCAGATGTACAATAGCATGCTGATGTTTGTGTTTTGTTTAGTAACCATGATGTGCAGTCAACAAAACAAAAACAACTAATAATGGAATGTTGTGTTGTCTAGATGTTAACATAGTGACATTGCTGGGTTTAGACCACCATACCTCACGACAATTTAGAAGTGAGATTGTGACCCAACAACACATTTTAGTATTTGACATCATTATGACGTTAGCTTGAAACGTTGGCTCAACGTTGGATTTTAGTTACTTTACAACGCAACCTAAAAATAACAAAAGATGAACGTCTAATAGATTGCCGAAGTCATGACGTCACTTTGTAGGACAACTCGGAAGCTAGCGGCGCATGGGTTCCCTCGATCGAAAAGCTATGCATTTTCCCCTTAGACTTTTGGAAAATCGCAAAAGATAAGATCTGTGTTCAACAAAGAGTTGTGACCCTTACACGTTTTTTCTATCAAGATAATCTTTACAAGTTAATCCAAAATTTATACATTTTGAAGCCTAAATAAAGCTTGTAAAGTTTAAAAAACCACAAGCAAGATATAACTGGTGTGTTTTATGTCATAGATAAAAACGTGAAAATATTTAGAGGCTTTGTTAACCACAGACCTTATTTCAGGCGATTTAGCAAAAACCCATTAAAAAAACCCATTGACTTTAGGGCGAGGGAACCGGAACTGCTAAAATGCTAACTCACTTCCACGTTTTGGCCTACAAAGTGACGTCATAACTTCGGCACTCTATGTTGTTAGAATTTGACGTTATATGGACGTTGCCGTAATGACGTTAAAGAGACGTGGATTTTTGGCCACCATACCTCACGACTAAATGTCAATGTTTGACGTAAATATGTCATTGTCTGGAGATGTTGGCTTGACGTTGTATTTTGCTTTGTTAATACCACAACCTAAAACCAACAAAATAACAACGTCTAATGATTTCACAATTTGACATTGTGTAGACATCAACATTATGACGTCAAGATGATGTTGGGGTTTGGTCACCACACATCACTAATAAATGTTTGACGTAGAACGTTGTGTTGAGACGTTGGCTTGACGTTGTATTTTGATTAGTAAATACTACAACCTGAAACCAACAAAATATAAACGTCTAATGATGTTAGAATTTGACGTTGTGTGGACGATGCATTATCACGTTAAGAACATGTTGGGTTTTGGTCACCTTACCTCACGACTCAATGTCAGTTTTTGACGTAAATATGACGTTGTCAGGAGACGTTGGCTTGACGTTGTATTTTGATTAGTAAATACCACAACCTGAAACCAACAAAATATCAACGACTAATGATGTTAGAATTTGACGTTGTGTGGACGATGCATTATCACGTTAAGAACATGTTGGGTTTTGGTCATGATACCTCACGACTCAATGTCAGTTTTTGACGTAAATATGACGTTGTCAGGAGACGTTGGCTTGACGTTGTATTTTGATTAGTAAATACCACAACCTGGAACCAACAAAATATCAACGTCTAATGATGTTAGAATTTGACGTTATATGGACATTACCATAATGACATCAAGATGCCGTTTGATTTTGGTCACCATATCACCACTTAAATGTCGGTATTTTACTTCAATGTGACATTGGTTTGAAATATTGGCTCAACGTTGGATTTTAGTTACTTTACAACGCAACCTAAAAATAACAAAAGATCAACGTCTAATGATTTTAGAATTGACGTTACATGGACGTTACCGTTATGACGTTAAAGAGACGCTGATTTTTGGTCACCATACGTTTATGGCTAAATGTCAGTTTTTGACGTTGGTTTGAGACGTTAGCTCAACGTTGGATTTTAGTTTCTTTACAACACAAACTAAAAATAACAAAAGATCAAAATCTAATGATGTTAGAATTTTACATTGTGTGGAAGTTACCATTATGACGTTAAGGAGATGTTAGGTTGTGGTCACCATACCAAACGACTAAATGTCAATGTTTGACGTAAATATGACATTGTCTGGAGATGTTGGCTTGACGTTGTATTTTGCTTTGTTAATACCACAACCTAAAACCAACAAAATAACACCGTCTAATGATTTCAGAATTTGACATTGTGTGGACATCAACATTATGACGTCAAGGTGATGTTGGGGTTTGGTCACCACCCATCACAAATAAATGTTTGACGTAGGACGTTGTGTTGAGACGTTGGCTTGACGTTGTATTTTGATTAGTAAATACTACAACCTGAAACCAACAAAATATCAACGTCTAATGATGTTAGAATTTGACGTTATATGGACGTTACCATAATGACATCAAGATGCCATTTGATTTTGGTCACCATATAACCACTTAAATGTAGGTATTTTACTTCAATGTGACATTGGTTTGAAACATTGGCTCAACGTTGGATTTTAGTTACTTTACAACGCAACCTAAAAATAACAAAAGATCAACGTCCTATGATATTTAGAATTGACGTTACATGGACGTTACCGTTATGACATTAAAGAGACGCTGATTTTTGGTCACCATACCTTTATGACTAAATGTCAGTATTTGACGTTGGTTTGAGACGTTAGCTCAACGTTGGATTTTAGTTTCTTTACAACACAACCTAAAAATAACAAAAGATCAACGTCTAATGATGTTAGAATTTGACGTTGTGTGGACGATGCATTATCACGTTAAGAACATGTTGGGTTTTGGTCACCATACCTCACGACTCAATGTCAGTTTTTGACGTAAATGTGACGTTGTCAGGAGAGGTTGGCTTGACGTTGTATTTTGCTTTGTTAATACCACAACCTGAAACCAACAAAATATCAACGTCTAATGCTGTCAGAATTTGACATTGTGTGGACGTCAACATTATGACGTCAATGTGATGTTGGGGTTTGGTCACCACACATCACAAATAAATGTTTGACGTAGGACGTTGTGTTGAGACGTTGGCTTGACGTTGTATTTTGGTTAGCTAATACCACAACCTGAAACCAACAAAATATCAACGTCTAATGATGTTAGAATTTGACGTTGTGTGGATGATGCATTATCACGTTAAGAACATGTTGGGTTTTGGTCACCTTACCTCACGACTCAATGTCAGTTTTTGACATAAATGTGACGTTGTCAGGAGACGTTGGCTTGACTTTGTATGTTGCTTTGTTAATACAACAAGCTGAAACCAACAAAATATCAACGTCTAATGATGTCAGAATTTGACATTGTGTGGACATCAACATTATGACGACAAGATGATGTTGGGGTTTGGTCACCACACATCACAAGATGTTTGACGTAGGACGTTGTGTTGAGACGTTGGCTTGACGTTGTATTTTGATTAGTAAATACCACAACCTGAATCCAACAAAATATCAACATCTAATGATGTTAGAATTTGACGTTGTGTGGACGATGCATTATCACGTTAAGAACATGTTGGGTTTTGGTCACCATACCTCACGACTCAATGTCAGTTTTTGACGGTAATTTGATGTTGTCAGGAGACGATGGCTTGACGTTGTATTTTGGTTAGTTAATACCACAACCTAAAACCAACAAAATAACAACATCTAATGATGTTAGAATTTGACGTTGTGTGGGCGTTATCATTATGACGTCATAGAGACGTTGGATTTTGGTAACTACAACACAACCTAAAAACAACAAAATATCAACGTCAGCTGACGTCATTATTTGACGTCAACTTAATGTTGGCAATAGACGTTGAGGTGATGTTGGATTTTAGTCACCGACGTCGCAACCAAAATTAAACCAAATATCAACGTCATATGACATTGTGTGCCTGCTGGGTGTATGAGTAGTGATTCAGCACTAGCGGCTATTTCGTTAGAAATAAATAAAATAATGTGAAATTTAAGTGATGAACGTATTGATTTTAGGATTTAGGATCCTACTTGGGTTAGCCTATATGGCTTACGTTCGTTTTCTACATAACTGAAACATGTAAGCTAATTATCACACAACAGCAAAAAATGACATAATCATCTTTATTGTCGAACAAATGTTTTTGCATAGTAAAACTTTGATTTTCAGAAAACTTATAGTCTAAATCAAATCAAATAGCCTAGCTATCAATAAAAAGTCTCTCCCTAAACAAGGTTCAAATTCTAGTCACATTTTTATCATAGGCCTGATTCAGTCAATAGCTGTCTATTTAATGACTTTAAAATCAAACGTAACGCTGTTAAGAGTTAGCCTACTCAGAGAAGCAAAAGAAAGAAGCGCGAACCGAAAGCTGAAATCACCGGCAAGCCTATGTTCGTTTCATAAACATACGTTACAAGCTCTACGATGATCTGTGAGTTTGCATTTACCTTACATTTCCAAAGCACATAGTGTCGACTGAAAAAAGGCTACTATGGCCACCTCATCCGCCAGTAGGCTATTATGGTTCATTTGTGATTCATGTTCTTCCTCTTGACTCCAAAGCTTGTGAGATGATTTGCTATAGTTACATGACTGTACAGCGAACTTGGTTTCTCTCAGGTAAAATTACCTTAACTCTTGCCGTTGATTTTTAGAATATCTACTACAGAGGGCTTTCGTCCTCGTATATTATGTTGGCATCGTATATTAGCCTACTATTAGCTGGCGCTATATTAAAACTGTCACCATCCCGCTAGCGGGATATCTAACTTTACTTCGCTATATAACTATTAAATCCTAATCTAATTATGACAAACTATATATCGTTGGAAAGGTCTTAGACTCCTAAATAGATATTTTAGCGCTGTTTTTTTCTTACAAATTATGTATGAACAGTAATATATGAATTTATGACAAGAGTGCGCCTCAAAAAATCGACATCATTACAGGAGTTTCTGACCTTTGTCACAAAAAGTCGACGCACACACTTTTAATAATTGAAACTTTGGTTTTTAATGCTAAAATTTCATAATAAAACATAATCTAGTATTTGTCAATAAAAAAAGATAATTTAAAAAAAAAGTAAAATAAGAAGTCCTCTAAAAAGTATAATATATATTATATATACATATATTTTTTTATTATTATTATTATATCACATATTTTAGTAGTTATCACAAATTAGGTATCATTTGAAAGATTACAAACTCAGAATTCATCCTGTGCAACCCGTTTTGAAATTGGACGTTGCGTTACCATAGAAACGGTATTTTTTTATTAGGCCCCTCCCCTTTTGGCCATCATCTTTCATAATTTATAATCAAAACCTTTTCTAATCTTGACAAAACACATATTGTCAGAAAGGTCTGAGTCTCAAGGTCCATATTTAGTGACAGAAGTGATATTTGGAGAGAAATTTATAAATTTGTTATGGCAGAATGCATACAATTAAATTCAATGGAATTCAATGGCACCCGGTGGCTATTTTTGGTATAACGCCTAAACAAAATCTCATGGGAACTTCAATTTTTGTGATATCAACTTTAAAATTGGAACACAACTTGTTTAGATATATAGCTTTCATTTTATAGTAATTTTATTTTATATTAAAAAAATATATATTAATAAATTATATTTGATTTACTGTAAATTATAACTTCCATAACTTTTTCATACTTAAATTTTTTAAGTGCTTTCACTTCAATAATAATCTGCTGATTGTTTTCTTTAAAACAAGACCAAACTTAGGTCTATATCCCAAAGCATTCTTGAATTACAACCATTCAAGTTTGTATAATGCATTTTAATGTAAATTATCAAAAGGGGGGGTGACAGTTAAGGGGTTAAGGACTTATAGCCTACGTAGCCTATACATTTCAAGCTTCTTCATTTAAGAGCATATAAATAGAACACCCTGACTACTGGACACATTTTTCAACCAACTGCCTCCCATGCGGTGTCCATTACATTATTCCTTTTCTCCTATTTCGGTTGAGTAGTAGTAGCCTATATAAGGTGGAAGCCATGGAGTTGGTGCTCACTGCAGGAGCCAGTTTCATCTTTGCGAATCCAAACCTAAAGACAACTCGAGGTGAGTGAGTGTCTTCTCAGCTCACAATATCTTGAAACGAGCAACAGCGGTCATACGACATCGGGCTGATCCGGAGAGGATGGTTTGACTTATTAAATCTTGGCCACCTGGAGTGGGAATAATTTGTGTCTTGGAGATAGGCTATTTCTCTTTATTAATCGGTTTGATGGGTGAGATGTATAATTTATCATCATTCTAATGCTATTTCATTTTATTTATCCATGGCACATGCATTTTGTTTTGTTTTTTTTATATGCAGCCCAATGTTATCCAATGACTTGTTTGCATTATTAAGTAAATTATTTTATTTTATTTTTATTTTACTTTTACTTTTTTGTTAGGCAATCGATTTTTTGGCAGCACTTAAGGTCTCATTTGTTAATGCATGAACTAACAGAGAGCAATAACCTTTAACATTAGTTAATCAAATATTTGTGTTCATGTTAATTCACAGTGCATTAACTAATGTTAAAGATACAACTTTGGATCTTAAAAATGTCTTAGAAAATGCTGAGATTAACATTAACTAAGATTAATAAATGCTGTAAAAGTATTGTTCATTTATTTTTTATTCATGTTAACTAATGATAACTAAATAAAAAGTGTAATTTTTATAAAGTGTTACCAATTTGTAATAAAGAAGGTTGGACATGAGAGTGTAAAATTAATTTTCAAAGTTAAGGAATCTATTAGTGGTTCAAACTGAATGTCTATGGTTTATGTTGTGTGTTTGGGACATGGCTTTTAGTTTTTGTAATCAGGCTCTCAAAGTATATCAAAATTTGAATTTAGATTTATCGGCCAATATATTGTTTATCGGCTTTCAAATGTAAAGAATTATCGGTTATTGGTATTGGCCAAAATTTTCATATCTGTGCATCCCTAATCATAACACACTATAGTGTTAAAGACATATGCAATGACTGCCATTGATCAGTGGCCAAGCATATATGGGAGCAAATAGTTTCTGATGACCTGGGTGTCTGGAGTAGGCTTATTATAAGGCTGAAATTATACATATACAAATTCTAATTAATATATCCAAGTAAAATTAAACCCTCTGCCATTTTTTTAGGCTAATCATGGCATTCGCTGGTATTCTGACTGATGCTGACGTCGCTGCAGCCCTGCAGGCCTGTCAAGGTACCCTGCATGTTTCTGGACCGTCCTATTGACCCACAACCTAAAGCGAGAACATCAATGTCATGTCGTCCCAAACCCACTTGACTTTCTTTTTTGCGTGGAACAAAAGGCAGAATGTTAGGGACTGAAAGTCTCAGTCACTATTCATTTTCATGTATGGACAAAGACTGAGACTGTCATTCTGCCTAACGTCTCCTTCTGTGCTCCACGGAAGAAACTCGTGTGGATTTGAAACAACATGTGGGTGTGTAAATGACAGAATTTTCATTTAAAGTTGTAAATATCATTTGTTAGAGCTTGTCATGTTTATTAAGACCCTTAAATCAAATGTTATTCTAAGTCCTACATGTAGGCCATTTATCTCCACCATCATGCTAAGAAACCTGATTAAATTACCTTCCAGCTGCTGAATCCTTCAACTACAAGAGCTTCTTCGCCAAGGTCGGCCTGACCGCCAAGTCTCCTGACGACATCAAGAAGGCCTTCTACATCATAGACCAGGACAAGAGCGGCTTCATTGAGGAGGATGAGCTTAAGTAAGTGCAGTCTTAAATCACATTTTCATATTAAACTGACCTGGTGTCTACTGGTTCAAACCCTGGAACAAACTTGAGGTTGATTGTTTGTTTGTGCTCTTCAGACTTTTCCTGCAGAACTTCTCTGCTGGCGCCAGAGCGCTCAGTGATGCAGAGACAAAGGCCTTCTTGAAAGCTGGAGACGCTGATGGTGATGGCATGATTGGAGTTGATGGTGAGGAATTTACTCCTTGTTGAACATATAAAAACATCATTGCTAAAATAAAATAACAGCCACTCTACATTGTCTTCTGATTAATTATTTCTGCTTAATTTTATAGAGTTTGCCGCCTTGGTCAAGGCATAAATGGCACCTGACCAACATCTTACTGACAACCAGTATCGTAGCCTGAGATCGCCACTTTTTTATCTTGGGGGCTGATTTTTATACATATAATTCTGACAGTCCACTACCATGCTGCACTCTGTCAACTGCCTGTCAACGCCACAAGGTCTTTCGCATTATAGATATGAACGTTGGTTCCAGTAAAATCTTTGATCCCGTTTTTGGGGAAGGACAATGAGAAAATAAACACTATTTTTCAATTTTGAGTCTTGTCTTTTTATTCTGTGAATATATTACAATAGAATGCAGCAAGAATGACATCAAAGACCACTTCGCCACTGTTTCCCTCGAGATTTTCCTATGTGTTTACACAACCCATAACTTGACAATGCTTGAACATTTTTCTCTACAACGTGAACTACACACACTCACACCCCAAACGTTCTTATCTAGTTACTTATTAGAAACATACGTTTAAAAATAAACAAATAAATAAATAAACATAACAGCTTCAAAGCACGCATTTTTGATATGGGTGTGTAATTCACATTGTAGAGCAAAATGTTCAAGTAATGTCAAGTTGTGTGTACCACAGACTTTATTTCACTCATAAATTGAAAAACACCATTATAAAAACCCATAGGAAAATCTCGAGGGAACCTGTGGCGAATAAATCTTCAGGGTTCTGATGTCATCCCTGCAGCGCTCTATTCACTGCCATTGTAGCTTAGCTTAGCGATTATAAGAGGTGCACATCTGCAATGGCTTTGTGGGTATCAGACAGACAAAAGGATGTATTTAGAATTACTATAGAATATAAAGAGTCAGTACTGTGTAGCATATTTTAAAGACGGCATGAAACAGAAGTTGCGATAGTCTTTTCTCATATGGTGACTTATATCCAAATGAAACAGCTTTGCAAACAAGATAAAATGTTAGGCGGGATTTGATTTTGTCCATCATGAAATGATTGGATCATTGTATCATCCTGGTTTGCTATTGCTGTGATCTCATGTGAGCAGAGAATTGAATAGAATTTGATGAAAGATTATGAGGGCACATGAATTAAAAATAAATGTCCACAGATAAATCATTTATAATAAGTAGTGCTATATTCCATAAAAAACAAGAATTGTCTATTTTGATTTGGTGACTTTCAAAAGCATGCCGTGTGAACCAAACTGAGGTATCATATGGTAGTACTATGTCTATGTGGCCATTGGGTGGTGTCTGGTGCCACATTTTTTATGCCTTACACACGCCAGAGCCTCACTATAACCTTTTTTTTTTTACTACTTTATGTATTTTAACACCAAAGTGATCTAAGGCAAAAAGTGTGCAGTTTATTTGGTATTGGATTTTTAACATTTGTAATTTGATTTATATTTAATATGTCATTAATGTCCACTGCAGATTCAACAAAACACAACATAAGGCATGTTGGCTGTACTGTACCAACAAATTAGAGAATGTAAATGGATAGATCTCTATACCGTAACACTATCAGTTAGTTCAGTGCATTAGAGTGTATTGGTTTGTTGGCTCGGTGGCTCCAATGTCTTGTCTTCCCATTTCCATGTCAGGCCATAGTCACTTTGTAATGGGTTTTTTCCCTCACTTTCCAGTAGATTATACATATCTGCCCAATTAAAATAAAACATTTTTAAGCTAAAAAGGAAGAATCACTTTTGTATATATGATGCATTACATTAAAATATGTATATAGTGTGGTGGATTTTGACACAGATCTTTTTATATTGACACTAATATTATTTAGTTCTCACATAATAAGATTCAGTAAGTTGTTAATTAGCCTACTTTTTACTTTGAATTATAACTGATTTTCCTGAACAGCAAACGACTTTGTCTGTAAGATCAATCATTACTCTGGCGGATGTCAGTCAGATTAGTGAGAAAGTAAGAGAAAAGTGTCAAGTTGCATGAGTAGATGATTAGTCTCAGTGTCTACCTAAGTGGATTGGACTCCTGACTACTCATTTAAAGCTTAGACAAAATAATCTCATGAAATGTAAAGCTACTTAAGTATGTAATGCTGTAAATAATGTAAAGCTATTTAAGTCGCCAAACAAACCTGGCAATAAATCAAGCATAAGCATCTGAGTGATAATTGTGAAACAGCAAAACATCAGCATCAAATACGGTATCTTACAGTATTGTTGTTAATTAACTGGTAGCAAAAAGTAGGTGATGATGTTAACTAAATCTTGTGAAACAGATCAAAGATGATTCACACAACAGGTCATACAGTTCATAAGCAATGCCTTTGCATATAGGTCATGCATAAGGGCGAACACAAAGTGATGGGTTTGAATCCCAGGGAATCCGTGTACCACAAATCCAATATATGTCACTATAAAGTTTAAAAATGACAATATGATAAAAGACACTTAATTAAGAAAGAATGAGGATGTCATTATGACAGTTTTTATTTATCATTATTAATGTAACTGTACATAATTTTAATGAGGGTATGTCTTATTGTCATGATAACCAGGGTGAAAGATATGTCCATTATACATAGCATACGCAAATGAATATACATGTGTTTACAAAAAATGTCTTACGCACAGCAAAAGTAAACATTTAATTAACATTGACATCGTTTACATGTATTTAAATGTCTTTATACATTTTAGGTCCAGTATAAATATTAAAAACATGTAGGCTATATACACACACACACAACAACAACAACATAATATATATATATATATAGCCTAATATAATATATGTATTAATTTGTATTAATTACTTTAGTTTAATTAATTAATTAATTTATTTATATATTCATTTGCGTGTGTATGTACAATGAGAATGACACGTAATATGTTTACCAAAAAAAAAAAAGTCACAGCAAAAGTGGGAAAAAACATTTAAGAAAAACATTTATTGTTTAAGTAGTTGTTTACAGATATTGCCATTAGAGAAAACAGGCACGGTTGTGATAAGAGTTAGACACACATTCACACACACACACACACACACACACACACACACACGGAGCATTTCTTTCCAAGTATGCACTATTAGGACGAAGTCCTAGTGAGTGCATTCGGTCTGAGGCTCGTTTAAATAGGAAAGGATAATTAGTTAGGCAAGAAATTCAAGTCGAGCAGTGCAACACGAATCTGATACACGGACAGGTAACCCAAGCATCACTCATTGTCCGTCCCATTAGCATATACATATATATATAAGTTGTCAGTGGATGATAGGCGCTATCACACACAGCCTTACCTCTGGATCAGCGCGAGGAGAAATCTTCACAGGTCAGATGCTGCTTTCCGTTTACCATCAAATAGCAAATGTTATGTTTATTTCTATGCGCCGTCTATAACGCACTTTGAGTGCCTTGAAAAGCGCTGTTTAAATGTAATGAATTATTATTATTTAGGCTATATGTTTTATTATAATTATTTATTTATTTACTAATTTGATTAGAGGAGAGTGACAGAAAGTAGACTACAATAAATAGGATATTGTCGTGTAATTGGCATTCAGACAAAATATTTTAGAAAGTGAATGATGATGATGATTTTAAAATGCTACAAATATTTGCCCTTTATGTTTCTTAGGCTCTTATTTCCATCCATTTTGATAAAGTGAGTTCTTTAAATTCTATTTACTTTATGTGTGTGTGTGTGTGTGTGTGTGTGTGTGTGTGTGTGTGTGTGTGTGTGTTCATGTACAATTATATACATATAATTAAATTAGTAATAAATTCATAAAGAGTACAAAATATATATAAGAATAATAGGCGAATACTTTTTTTTTCTACAACAGTTTGAATATGTCACTTACTTCCATCCTCTCGGCTGAAGCCATTGAAAATGCTGTCAAAGACTGCCAAGGTATGGCAAAGAGGAACCAAATGCACTGAATTATGTAATTATCATGATAATAAGAACAATGATAAAATAAATTATTGAGATGATCAAATATGCTTTTCATACAACAGCTCCAGACTCCTTTTGTTATAAAAAGTTCTTCCAACTTTGCGGCCTGAGCCAGAAAAGTCCCCAAGAGGTGAAGGATGTCTTCCGCATCATAGATGAGGATAACAGTGGATTTATTGAGGAAGCTGAGCTCAAGTATGTCATTTTGGCTGGTACTGAATTCATGTGTAAAGTTATGCAAAGCCATAGACCATGTTGTTGTTATTTCATGTTACTCGAGACAGTTTTATTGCTTCAATATGTTGCCTCGTTGTTCAGTGTGATCAGAGAAAGCACTTTAAATGCTCAAAAATACCATGCTCGCAATAGACATGCATGAAATCCGGTGCATAAAGAGAATTACTTTCGTTTAAGATTTACATTAAATGTCCATGTCTTACCTGATAATACCAGAGTTCCAACTAAGTCCTTTTCTAATGTAGGCTAATCCATGGAGATGCTGTCATTATGTTTTCTGTCCTTTTCTGTCCCTGCTTAATCTGCATTATGTAATGACATCAGCAGAACTAGAACTCAGGGCTAGAGGGATGGCATTCACAGCAGTCCTTTGAGGCTTTCATTAGCTCACATTTTAGCCAGAAAAGGTGAAAGAGATCATATTTGATAATTTGATTGAGGAGTTAAGCTCTATGTGACATCAATGCTAAAATGCAGAGCTGCCTGCAGTAGTAGAGTCAGAGCTCAGTGACTGTGTATCACTTCGCTTTTCTCATAAATGGATTTGTGTGCATCAGGTTCTTTCTCCAACGATTTTTCCCGGGTGCACGAACCCTGACAGAAAAGGAGATCAAGAGCCTTCTTACAGCTGCAGATGATGATAGCGACGGCCGGATTGGAGTAGACGGTAATGTTTTCTCATGCGATTGTTTCTTTGATTTCATTTGCATTATGCATCTACATGTGAAAAAATGATGGAAAAAGAAAAAGTGAGTATTTTATTTTACCATGCATCTGTTTCTGTTTCATTATCCTTTGCTTGACGTCTATTATGTCATTTCTCAGATCATTACTTGGATAGCAAGTGCTACGATTGAATAACTGTCTTAGATCATGGAAACTTGAGTGAAAAACAATCTAGCACTGCATTGCATAAGGGGATCAAAGATCAGGGTCACCTCCAATTATTATTTCAAGCCTGAGTAGCGGTCATACACGGACTGAGACAATACAAAGTCTGAAAGCAGCATTGCAAATTATTTATTTGCATTGCATATTACTGAGAAAGAGAGTTCAGAGTAAAATATTCTTCTTGTTTTAGCTTTATTCATTATTAGTGTCCACCTCTTTACTTCATGCTGAAACTAGAGACACAGAACAGATTTAGTTAGGAATTTCCCTGTTAAATTAATCTATTATAATATCATTGTCTAATTAAACTAAAGTAATTGTCTAAATCTAAATCCTGATGTTCCTCCTCTACAGAGTTCCAGACTATGGTGTTATCTTGAAAGATGACTGGATCCCTCAGCTATAAGCACTGCAGCCTCATCTTTCATTTGACTTTTTACGCTTGATTTCTTTTCAAAAATAAAATTCAGCACATAAAATAAATGTAAATTTTTTTTGCATACATGTGTCTGTTTTGTTGTCCTATTCACCCCAAATGACCAATGACAAAAATGTTCAGGGAAAATAAAATTAAGTCACTAAACTAATGCATCTTGTTTACTGTGTTTAAATCTGGTTATTTAAGGTCTTATGTTGTGGATTCTGTGATATTCACATACAAGTTAACTTTTCGATACAAGACAACCATCAGCATGTGACTGTGCATGAACTTTTAACTCAGTCAGACATTTATCATGTTAAGCTTTGACTTACAGTTCATTCATCTGTGCACTACGCATAAGCACAAAACAAAGACAATGCACTTTTACTTTTGTAATATCAGTGCATCTGAAAAAAAGTGAGCTCTATTACATTAAATAGACCTTACCAACCTTATCACTAATTGGTACAAACAACCAGGTAAAGTCATTCTTGATAGTCTCTTTGTCAGATAATTTCAGAAAGCAAGTTTAACCTTACACGTTTCAGCATTGCTATTTTTCAATTATATGCCTATTGTGGTGTATAGAGATATGGGCTGTGAAAGATTGTTGTTTAAAAATATGAATGATTGCCGTTAATACAGTATACTAACAATGTTTCAATGTCCTCAGTAGGTAAAATCCAAAAGAAGGCTTTTTGACTTACTTTAGATTGTTACGCTGTTATGATGTTCTCAGCAAACCTTTGACTTGTAATAAAATAAAACAATAAAACAGAATATATTAATATCCAATCATTTGTGAACAGAACTTGCAATGTTTCACAAACATCTGGTTCTTCTAGCAGTGTGGATGGAGATGGCATAGCATCTTATCTATAAGTTATGTCATTTGGTCCAAAACAAGATATAGTTCACTCCAAAAGATAAACTTTTAAATCCTAGATGTAACCAAAGCCTTAAAAGAAGGGAGTTCAAATGTAAAGCAGACTAAGTGGGCACAAAAGGTACAGACATTGAAAGCAGGTGTAAGTTTCAGTGAAGAGAGCCTCTCAATACTGAATGACAAGGATATCCCGCTCAGGTTACCGCTTAGCCCATTAGAACAATGGAATTGAAAATGGCGCATCAATCCTGGCTTCTGATTATCCCCATTCTGCACTGAAGCCAGAGACCAAAATGAACCATGCAAACATGTGCCATAATAGCATCAGCTCCACTGAAATAATCCCAGTGTGCTTGGCCCAACATGTAAGATTTAACAAACAACTAATGGGAGAGCTTATACAGCAATCATACTACAACGCTTATCCATATTATTCAGCAAGAGGTCACATGTTTAAACATAACATTTAAAAGCCAATATCTGTAACCACTGGACTGGTGTGTTACTAAACTTTCACTGTAAAAGTATGACTATTGATTTCAGGTTATTGTCAAGGCAGGATCTGACACACCAGAGGGTTTTCCCTTTGTTTGGCAAGAGACAACATTGTCTGTGCTGTGGACAGAGTCCTCAGGCAGAACCCAACATGAAGACACGATGCTGAGGCAGAATGAATCTCACGGACTTCGATTTTGCAGTTGCGCAACTTTGAGGTTACTTTAACAGGCTTTTCATTTACAGTTATCTTTGACCTTTTGCAGTTGGACTACTGTATTTTTACAGTATGGAAGTGCTTAATATACAGACATACTATACAATATTCATTAAAATTCTATACTTGCAGTACATATACAATATACTCACTTTACGATGTTGCAATTACTATATATTTTTTTTTTACTGTATATAGTATACATTCTTGTCTAAATCCTAGATGTAACCAAAGCCTTAAAACAAGAGAGTTCAAATGTAAAGCAGACTAAGTATAGGCACGTATGGTACAGACAATTAAGAGCAAGTGTAAGTTTCAGTGAAGAGGAATATAGTAATTCTTGTCGGTAACATGCTCTGGATGCTGTGTTCTTCATTTTTATGTAGTGTCTAATAAATGATCGGTAGACTGAACACTGAAACTGAAATACTGGCTAATATAGTGTTGTAATATAGTGTTGGCCAGTCTTAACTGATTTTCCATTCCATCAGTAAGAACAGGGTGTGAAGGTTGCATTAGTAGAGCAATGGCACAGCTCTAATATATTGCAATCCACACAACATAATGAGAAATATCAGAGTTCAAAAGAGGAAAAAATTGTTGGTGTGCGTCTGACTCATCTGTGACCAGGACAGCAAGTCTTTGTGGTGTATCGAGAGAGCTATGGTATCCAAGGTAATGTCGGCATACCACCATGTAAGACAAACCGTACTCAACAGGAGTAACTGTCATAGACAACTTTTTGGTATTTTGGAGGAGCAAGCCAATGTAATTCTGTACCGTGAAATCACATAGTGAACTGGCCACTGCTCTGGAAGAGGAATGGCTTAAAATCCCTTTCAACAGCGTCAGTACATCCTAAGCCTACCCTAAACCTAACAATCACAGAAAACTTTCTGCATTTTTACATAAGAAAACTAAAACATAATTTCGCATGATTTAATGGTTCCTTTTCAGCAGTCACGTTCGACGTTACGTCAGAACTGAACTGACGAATTGAGATCTCGCCTGAGAGCCCAATCACCTTCCAGAGCTCCCACTCAGCTAAAACGGCAGTTATGGGGGCATATACATAGAGTGTCTTTGTGCCTCACAACAGACACGAAATGCAATTAAAATGTCTGTCCAACATGAACAGGCCCCTTACATGTGAACAAGACGCGTTTAGCAACTTAGCCATTGTTTAAATTCACCTAAATAGTGTTTTAGATGGCTAGCTGTAGTCTCGCGCTGAAGTCCCGTGGGAACTCAGTTGTAGCCGGAAAAAGGTAAATACCAGTGTGCAGGTGGGAGTATAAATATAAATGAAGACATAGAAGCTAGTGAAATAATTAAAGTTTTGCAAATAAAAACATACAGTATTACTGCACATCTCTCCTCAAGCCATGTGTGCCCAAATGGAAGGATAAATAAAGTTTGCATTACCTCCACGGTGGTTGCACCCGTCTTCGTCCAAGGAATGGCTTTTTTCTTCAACCGGCCCCGCTGTGTTGTGTCTGTGTAGTCATCCTTTCAACTTAGCCATTGCTTAAATTCACCTAAATAGTGTTCTAGACGGCTAGCTGTAGTCTCGCGCTGAAGTCCCGTGGGAACTCAGTTGTAGCCGGAAAAAGTAAACGGTGTGCACGTGGGAGGAGCGTAGTGTGTGAAGAGTGATGATCGGAGTTGCTCACAAGTGAAGAAGAAATGGTTCGCGTTTGTGTCGTTCCGAATTGTGGCAACAGAATGTGAATTTTTTTTTTTTAACCAAAATTTTATTGGAAACCTGCATGTGTGTGTGTATATGCATATATGTATTTGTATTTTTCTGTTATTTTATTGATCTGACATCTTGTTTTAATGACGGTTACTGTACTTAATTAAAATACCAAATGGAAATTTGTCTGGTTTGATCAATCATTATTCTTGATAAACTGCATGCTATAATTATAAAAAATGTATATACGTGCAATAAGCGGCGGGACAGCTCGCTCGAAAATAGCGTTTGCCTCCGACGGGCCGCGGAAGGTCCGCCTTCGGTATAACGGCGGCGGAACGGCGGCTGGCCGCGGAACGAAGGCGGTAGGAAGGCGGCTGCCGCTTTTAAAAAGCGGCTGCCGCCGGCGGTGCGCCGACTCATTGCTATCTGGGTAGCAGTCTAAAACACTATTTAGGTGAATTTAAACAATGGCTAAGTTGCTAAACGCATCTTGTTCACATGTAAGGGGCCTGTTCATGTTGGACAGACATTTTAATTGCATTTTGTGTCTGTTATGAGGCACAAAGACACTCTTTATATATATGCCCCCATAACTGCCGGTTTAGCTGAGTGGGAGCTCTGGGCATTTGCGGGAACAGCTCCGTGTTGCAAGCACCAATCCGGTTCGTTGTTTTTCTATAGACATTACTCACAAAGGTATAACGATCAAGATTAACTTAAAAATTGCCTTTTTATTCTCCTTTAAATTCTCCTTAAGGCTTTCGCTTCAAAGCCGAGCGGACGCTTGTCTTCACTCTGCTTTCAATCATTGTTCTGTGTGTCTATGGAACAAGAGGGAACCCTGTTTATGTGTTCCAGCGGCGGTCACGGTTGCGGAGTGTGCGCACGGTCGAGTGCCGCAGCTGTTCACCCGAGTGCTTCAACATCGAAAGAGCATTGTAAACACAAGTGTGGCTTGGCCACTCTCAAAATAACTTGATGAACTATGTATTTTATGCATTCTCCTTAGGTGAGAAAACAAAAAACAAACATCGGCCCCAATAGTCTTTTTGCACCTAAAGCATATCCCATCTTAAATGTGTATTTATTCACTCACCAATTTAAATTTCAGACATAGGCCTATCTTTGGTATCATTGCTTCAAGTGATTTTTCATCAAGCAGCAGGAGGCTTTCTTTATCAATTTGTTCATCTGAAAAGACAAGAAGAGAAGAATATAAGAAAACTGGCCTACCCAGAGGCACAATGGGTTATAATGAAGTGCATTTCACTTTACCCTTAAAGCTGGTATCAGGACATCCAACTTCCATTCTTTCAGCTTCTCCTGTGCAAAATTATCCATTATTTTTAGCTGTTATTCTGCACCCTGTCAGCGGGAAAAAGGGCAAAGTGACAGGGGCTGTTTTAAATTAGGCATCACTTTTTTTTTAAAACATTTACAATGAGACATAATGGTCTGTATTAAGGATGGCTGGCGCGAAACAGACGTTCCGAAGCTTTGTGAGATCCCGAAGCAAAGATGATTCAAAACACCCACGTCACGTGACAACGGCTAAATGGGGTCAGGTGGAGTGCTAAATTTCATCAGGTGGAGTGCTCCTCCGAATCAGGGTTTCATTGATTGGTCGGTTCGGGAACAAATCACACAATCACACAGTATAAAAGTTTTGTCAACGCATTTTCATATCGTGGGTTTTTGTGAGAGGAGTTTGGTTTTGAGATAGCGGATTTTTGGTGATATATAGTGACATTTATAGTGCGATTTGTTTAGTTATATTTAGGATTTAATCTACATTTACACATTGACTTAGAGACACACAGAGTACATATAGTGACACATTAATAGATGCATTGATAGAAATATATATATATATATATATATATATATAGATTAATAGATAGATACATATATTACAGATACATATAGATTATTAGATAGATAGGCTACATATAAAATAGATAGATAGATAGATAGATAGATAGATAGATAGATAGATAGATAGATAGATAGATAGATAGATAGATAGATAGATAGATAGATAGATAGATAGATAGATGGATAGATAGATAGATAGAAATGGAGGCTCCACAGAAGAGATGCCGTACATCTGTGGTGTGGGAGCATTTCCATTTGGAAACCCCAAATAAAGTGAGATGGGTGTATTGTGATCGGCAGCTAGCCAACTGCAACAATACATCATCCATGATGCGCCATTTGAGGAGCATTCATCCTGCCATTCTGCAGGGTGCAGAGGATGGTAGTGTTCCCCCTGTACCAAGGCCTGCTACTGACACTGCTGGGCCATCTAAGCAATGTATGCATTGTTTGAAATATAGGCTAATTATAAGTGAAATATAATAACTAAGTGTTGGGCCATTGTTTAGAAAGGCCATGGACTAAGACATGCCTAACATCCCAATCACAACTGCCAATCACTTTAAAAACAAATGTTGTCAATATAATATTATACTTTGTGAATATACATTTTATATGTCTACATATGAGTACCCAATCTACAGCCAAGACATCATTTTGTTTTTTTGTAATTGTTGTATTTCTATAATGCACTTTATCTTTCTCTGCACACTGAGCATAAATATTCATAACATAACTTTGTTTAGGAAGGTTTCCAAATGAACCAGTAGACTACTTTCACGGTAGGCTACTATTTTTCCAATATATTTGTCTGAAAGTATGTTTTATCTTCTCTTTTAAAAGGCAGACAGAGGGAATTGGATGAGGCTCTTCTGAACATGGTGGTGAAGGATCTGCAGCCCTTCACCATCGTGGAGGATGAGGGTTTCAGGGCCTTTGTGAACAAGCTTGATCCAAGCTATGTCCTCCCATCCCGGAAGGTGCTTAAAACAATGGTCAGCGAAAGGTACAACACAACCAAGGAGAAGACAATGGAGGACCTACAAAAGGCGGAATTTGTTAGCCTTACGGCTGACATGTGGTCTTCCATTAATATGGATGGATATCTTGGTGTAACATGCCATTACATAACACCAGAGGCAACAATGGCAACTGTTTTACTGGGTGTAAGGAGGTTTTACCAAACCCACACAGCCCAGCATCTCATGGAGGCTAAAGCCTATATTGGACTATTTTAACAATGTTTTTAATAACTTTTCGGGGCTGGCAAGTTTCAATCCCTTAAGAAGCCTATTGACTAGTATGGAGGAGTGATCCAGCTCTCAGATTTCATCAAAAATATCTTAATTCGTGTTCCGAAGATGAACGAAGGTCTTACGGGGTTGGAACAACATGAGGGTGAGTAAATACTGACATTCATTTTTGGGTGAACTATCCCTTTAAACACATGTGTGACGTTGCATCTTTTTAAAGATGTCATTACACGTGTGTTTTTCTGGATGCGTTCGTTTCTTGGTCCCGTCTGACAGCCCCAATCTCTGCCTCACGTGTCTGGGCCGAAAGCACACTGAGGTGGCATTCGTTGATGAGTCATGCACCCACTTAGCCTGGGTTGCCCCATACTGCCTTACCGCAGCGCGATTCAATTCACGCTGAAAGGCAGTCTGGATACCATGGCCAGATTTTTCGCCTCATTTAGGGAACCAATCACAGATCAGGGAGGGAGCAGCTAGACGATGACGACATCTATGCGACACACGGAAACAGTTTTTTTATATCGATTTAACATGGCTGAAGACGCGAAGCTACTCTTTGAGCCTTAGAACAATGTCTAAGTAGTTTAGAATGCAAGTTCATTGTTTACAAAAAAGATCTTTCCCATCGTCTTCTTCCTTGTCTATTTCTGTCGCTCTACATACGTCATCTGGTATAATCGAAACGATTGGCTATGAGCTACGTACAGGCATATTTGATAGACATTCTTAGCACCCAATAAACTGCGACGGGCATTCTGAAACCACGCCTAAAATACGAGAAATTGCGCATGTGGTTCCCAGACCCAATTCTCTGTCGTCACTCCTCCCTTTTATCCTTCTGGAGCTTCACTGTGAGACTGAAGACTTTAGCACTCGCGCCACTGGCATCACTTTGTTCCCACTGTTCCCTGCTTGCCACAGTAACAAATTAATATACTCCTGAAAAGCAGCAACAAGCCCGTAGTGTCATTATTCAGCTCAAGTGAGTTCAGCCCAGACTAACTTGAACCTGCTGGAACCATTGCGCCCCGAACCACCATGCAACACTCTCTTATTGTTTTGCTCTATACGAGGAGCTGGCTGATGGCTGGGGCTGCTCCCGCCCAGCAACTCCGAGTTCTGAGACTGATGGCTGTGGCCGTCTCCTTGGCGGCCCGGAGAGACAAATCTGTGGCCTGGCGCAACTCTTTGACTCGCCCTCATTCAGGTCTCGAAGCAGGTCGGCCTGGTACACCTGCAAAGGAAACATAGTATGCAGACACGCACCGGTCTTACCTGGTGCAAAAGGGTTTCTTCCATGATCTCGACTCCTCAGTGTGGAGATCGAGAAGAAATGGTAGGCCTGCCTCTCGGTCGGCCAGTCGATATTTAACATGGCCCCAGTACGGGATAGCTGCTACACCGGACTAACACACAGAGAAAGAGAGCGCTAGATCCAGTGGGTGAGGACAGAGCAAAGGCTGTAATACCATTTGCGTTCCCCTCAATCTGAACAAAGCCCACGAGCTTGGGCGCTCTCTTTGAAGATTTGCGAATGCAGTGATAGCTGCTCACAATGAACACAGTCAGCCCCCTCGAGAGCTGACTGTTCCTGCTCCGCTCTGAAACAAACAATGCACAAATTTTGTGTATCCCCAGCAACAATTGAGCGAGGGCAGTGGGCAACACACTTTAAACTGATTTAAACTGTTGTTTGCTCAACACACCTAAATTATGTATATATAGTGCTTGGACAGACAACAATAAATAGAAAGGACAATTCAACACACAGTGGCTGAAGGCACAGAAACTGACATTATTTGGTCTGGGCGCTTTTTAAAGCTTCTTGGTCATGATGACACCCGGCCTGTGACGTCCTACAATTCCACTGGATTGATTTCACACTTGCTTCAAGATGCAATCATGCAGAGTCGTTCCCACTATGACACAGCCTGAGTTCCCTCGAAAGGAAACTATAATGTATGGGGTTTTTTTACGATTGTTTACACACTAAAATGAAAAATAACACACAGTTAGTGAAACCCGACACTCAAGAAGCAAAACCTCAGCCCAGATCTGCACAACATTAAGCACATACTTAGACTCACACTTTTTTGCAAAACACTACACCATTGTTTTGTAAAACATTGTAAAAGACTAAACACACTTCTTTACTTTACACAGAAATCTAACTTCTTTTCCATTTCAAGGCACTGCTTTCAAAATACCACACATATGAACCAATTGATCAAACATGGCCGACAGGTGTGCAAACTCATGAATCAGGTGTATAATAAGGTGTAAAATAAAAGGTGTACAATAAAAATGCAACAGGTGACTTTACATTTCTTCAACAAAAATGGAAGACAACATTACAGTAAGAGGGAAAGGGAGAGGGAGAGGTAAAGGTAAATATAAATGTAAAGATAAAAGGTAAAGGTAAACACAGAGGGAGAGGTAGACCTGGACGAGGAGGTGGACAAAGAAGTCGGGACCAAATTGATCAGATGTGATTCGAGCAACCTTATTTGACCATGTTGTAAACCATAGGTTGACTTTGAGAGACTCTGGGCAGAGTTCAGCCCAACCTCAGCAGATATACTGTTGCTACAGCAATTCTGACATTTCAACAAGAGCACAGGATAAAACAACAACAACAACTTTTTCTCTACCATCTACAGTACAATCAGTACAATGTAGCCTAAGCCTACTATATGACCTCTATCAGTAATTTTTGGTACCTACTCACTGTACCCATGTTTGAAACAATGTCATTACAGTAACATGTATTTCAATTGGTCTACATAGGATTGAGGGTCAAGAATGTAATAGAGGAACAGGAGACAGCTATCATAAACACGGTTTTAGTCAGTAATGCGATTCGTTTCGGAGATATTCAAACAAACATCATGAATGACCAAACAGTTTTCATTAATGTCCATCAGATGAATCCGTAAAAAAAACATCACTTACAGATTCAACAACTCTACTGAGTGCCATTTGAAAGAAAGCCATTTGAAACAATGTAGTATATTTTTTCAGAGAATTTTGCTAATTGATGCTGAAGGGGATGGATTTTGGAATCCACTGCTGCTTAAATGTATATCTCATTAGTGATTATAATCAAGGTATTAATCAATATTTTTCCTTCTAAATATCAAATGAGTTGAATGACTCTTCTAGGCTTATGAGATTTTACTTTGTTATAGAAGTTACCAGTGTGATTACTGAAATGCTCTTTTCATGTATTCTCCACTGTCTGTATTAAACATCTGAGAGGTGACCGAAGCTGATGTCAGGAATGCAGTAACATTGCTTGCTCATTTAGCCGGGCTTCCACAAAAGAAGGATGGACTTCTTTAACTTGACAATACATCCATCAGCTTTTCTAGGGTACCCTGACAAGTATGGTCATTGAAGTCTATAGATTAAGGGACCATTTCTCAGTTAAAGCCTTACTTTCCATTTTGACTGAAGTGTCAAATTCCTTGATAGAAAGAACGTATTATCTTGATGTTTTGAGACGACTCTCCTGTTTATAGTTAGAGCCTGGCCAAATCCAACCTTGGAAAAGCTGTGTGTCGGTGTGGTTGTGTTAGTCTTCTTGGTTACAGGTTAAGGAACCACTGGTATTATTGGAGATTGACTGAGTTGTTGTTCCGGACAGGCTGGCGCCCAGCAACCCAGATCTTCGACCTGGAAGGTCACGATGTGCCTAACATCAGGGTCCGAGCGTCAGCCGCATAATCGATGGAGATATGCTTCAGTCTATATGTAGCCTATATGTGTGGAAAATTACTATGTTTATCTATTTCTTATCCAATGAGAATCATTCAACCTGAAGCAAGGACGTATCTTAGACTTTGGTGTATGGTATAATTGCTGTGATCTTTGTAACTGTAAGCGGGGCGACCTACCTCCATTGAGTCTTGTAGCTGACTTCTTCTGATGAAACTGCAAACTATCTTCAATAAAAATGTTCTTTAATTTATTATAATTCTGACTCTTGTCTTAATTATTCATTTCTGGTTCTGGGTATTTGACTGTAAATCCCCTTACAATGCTGATTCAATTCCACATTAATGTATCTTAGATATATGGTTGGGTTTAACCTGAGAAAAGTAAGAAGCTATTTTGAATGCCCTGGGGCCAACATGGAGGTAACATCACAATCTGTCCTGCAATCTCGCAGAATGGGGTCCTCCACCTGACATTCCAAATAAGGTCCTTACAACACAGCCCACATACTTAAATTTTTAGACAGACTACACAACATCATCACAGCAGAAGACCTAATGGATGCAGTGCAGATGAGACAGATTATCATCAGGGACAATGTATCTTTCCACCGATCATGCTCTGGTCCAAAACACTTTCATGAGCATTCACAATTTTCACTCCAATACCTCCCGCCACACTCTCCCTTCCTTAACCCCATTGAGGAGTTTTTTCGGCATGGCGGTGGAAAGTTTACGATCTCCAGCCCTATGTCAGGATACCCTTCATTCAAGGCCTGTGACCTATTTGATGCAGGGCCGGGCAGATTATCAGTGCAAAATGCAATCTTTGGAAATGCATGGATGTACTGACTGATTTTACAATGTGGAGAGAAATAGAAATGGCCTTCATCCTCACAATATGCTAATGCATCTAGTGCAAGGGATTTATCAATATGCCGATTGAGGACAGTTGGGACAGTCCAGGCACAGAAAGGAGTCATTTACACCTCAATCATACATCTGTACCATTTGCTTCACAGGACACATGTGCTTTCCACTACACACTATTTATCAATCAGTGTGTTGTAACATGTAACTATGTCATGTTTGGTCTTATCTGACAGCTTATAAACTAAACTGAATGGAAGTGAAATTAATAGAGATATTGCAGTATCATAATGGACAAATCTAGGTACTATTTTTTAAACATGCATTGAGGGGCAATGTATCTTTAAGCAATAGTACCTAGATTAGTCCTAGATTGATCACCATCATTTGCCTTATCTTTTGGTTTCCTGTCAGTTGGTTTCGGTGTTGGTATTCCACTCATGTACAAAAATGCTTTGCTCAGGTTAAAGTAGGAAAGTTCATTGTTGAAAGAGTTCTTGAGAAAGTCTTGGAGAAAGGCTTTAATCCTGCCACTCCTGCACACCGGTGCGTATACAGGAAAGGCTTTTACGGCCTCTTCTGAACAGCAGTGCATTATTTGATACAATTAGGTTTTCTATACAGTAGGCCTATGTTTTTCCATTCTACTATCTGTATATTTAAACATGTAACTTAATAAATAACGTTGACTGTTTTAAAGGCTTTGAGAATCTTTCCTTCTATCACCGATGATGTTGAAAGCTAAAGTGTTTGTAACTTTCATTGTCTAAACATTTAGGTTAAATCCTACATTTTCCTATCAGTTTTAAGAAAGACTTTACCTTTAAAGAATACGACATTAAAGAATAACAACAATTTTAATGGAGTCAGATTAATTATATTGGAGTCAGATAAATTACTGAATTAGGCATGTCATCCTTCAACTGTTTTTTGTTCCAATTATTGGTTCAAAATAGCAGCGTAAGCTTCCAGCCTTACAACTCTAAAAATATCTCTGAAAACAATAGGTTACTATCGTAACCCCGGTTCTCTGAAACATCGAGTGGAGAGATCTACCTATGGGAAGGGCATCCATACCTGACCTCTGCAGAAGCATCCAATTGCACCAAGTCTAGCTAGACAGACAGAAGCGCGCAACCAATGCGCTATGGTAAGGTCCCGCCCTCTTACCTAGAACATATAACACCTGTGCTATTCCCCAGTAAGTATATTCGCTTCTCGTGCGGCAAGCGGGGCAAAGCTGGTGGATCTCTCCACTCGATGTTTCAGAGAACCGGGGTTACGATAGTAACCTATTGTTCTCTTTCATCATCTTGTGTTGATGAAACCACCTATGGGAGAGACATGGACAGCTCCCCGTTTGCCCAATACACTCACAGTGAGGTTCTGAAAGCCGGAGAAGGACGGTCGCCCCAGGGAGGCGGTGCCTGACACGTCCATAAACATGAACCTGCAATACAGACGCACACACATAACTGCTGTGCACCTGCAGGACATGAAAGATGTGTGTGGCACACACAAGATAATAACCCCAGCAACACAGATGTACATATACACACCCAGAAGGCCTGCTTGGTGACAGGAATGTGCATGGCCTGCTGGCCCATTCACTCCTATTTGTTACTTCCAACGGGGTTGCAGGGAAGGGCTAAGAAGACCCTACCCCTAAAACCGAATGTGCTACCGAGATACTGGTGACATCCAGCCAGTAGTAACGCACAAAGGTATGAGGAGAAGCCCAACTGGCAGCGGAGCAGATTTCCTGCGGTGAGACTCCCCTAAACAAAGCCCAAGAGGCGGCTAAGCCCCTCGTAGAATGAGCTCTGATGTCCCCTGGGGGCTGCACTCCCTTTGATTCATATGCCAAGGCTGTAGCATTCACAAGCCAATGCGAGAAGCGTTGCTTACATATGGGATCCCCTCTATGCGGGGGCGCCCATGAAATTAAGAGCTGGTCGCTCTTCCGGAAAGCACTGGTCCTGGTCATATATGTCTGTAAAGCAGGGACAGGACACAGAGCATTTAGCCTCTGATCCTCCGGGGAGGAAAAAGGAGGAGGGTGAAAAGCGGACAGCTCCAACACCTCCGAAGTGAACGCAGGAAAGCATTTCGGCATGAAGGCCGGATTAGGCTTAAGGGAAACCTTATCTCCACTAAGACAGAATTTAGTGCACGAGGAATGAACCGAGAGTTCATGTAGCTCACTGACACGTTTAGCTGATGCCAAGGCCAAGAGCAAAACTGTCTTAAAAGACAGCAACTTCAGGGAAATACTTCCCAGAGGCTCAAAAGGAAACTGAGACAGAGCCTCCAGCACCAAGGAGAGGTCCCACTCAGGAACAGTTCTCCTGATGACTGGCAAAGAGCGACGGGCACCCTTCATAAATCTGCGGATTAGAGGATGCTGCCCGACTGTTGAGCCCTCAAAACCCACATGACAGGCCGAAATCGCAGCCAGGTAGACCTTAATTGTGGAAAAAGACCTCCCTTTTTCCATGAGGTCTTGAAGGAAACACAAAATATCAGGTACTGAGCACTGATAAGATGTGAGACCACGCCATCACACCACCCTTCGAACACTTGCCACTTACAGCCATATAAGGACCGTGTAGAAACGGCCCTGGCATTCTGTATAGTAGCAATAACACGCCGCGAAAGCCCCAGTGCGCTTATGTTCGTCCTTTCACGGGCCAGGCCCAGAGAGCTAACCTGTCCGGGTATGGGTGATAAATCTCCCCGTTCGGTTGAGACAATAGGTCTGTGCGGGGGGGCAGGCGCCACGGCTCGGCATGTAACAGAGGGATAATCTCCGCCAGCCACGGTGCTTTGGGCCACCTGGGTGCTATCAGAATGGGAGACAGGCCCTGCTCTCTCATCCTGGCCAGTGTGGGAATTATCAGGCACAGGGGAGGAAAAGCATAGAGCAGCACTCTGGGCCATGGGTGGGCCAGTGCATCTACCCCGAGCCACGTCCCTTAGACAGAAGAACATAGGTCAATGGTGGTTTTCGCGCGAGGCGAATAGATCTACGGTTGCCTGTCCGAATCTCATCCACAACATGTCTACTATCTGCGGGTGAAGGCGCCAATCTCCGTAGATTGGGTTTCCCCTCGATAGAAGATCCGCGCCTCTGTTCAGAATGCCCGGAACATGCGTCGTGCGTAACGACAGAAAAACCCGTCTGCTCCACACCAAAAGCTTGTAAGCTAGAGCGTGAAGTTTCGACAAGCGCACGCCGCCCTGACGGTTGATATTAGCCACTGCCGTGGTATTGTCGCAACGTACGACCACATGATGTCCCTGCAGACGGGGCAGAAAATGATTCAGAGCTTTCCAAATGGTCAAAAGCTCTAAATAATTTATGTGTGCTGAACGTAGTCTGCTCGGCCACAGAACGTTAACCGTTCTGCCCTCCTGGGTGGCACCCCAGCCTGTAAGGAACGCATCTGTCGTCACAACTTTCCGCATCATAACCGTTCCCAGAGGGGTTCCCTGTGCGTAAAAGTCTGCGCTCCTCCAGTGGCGCAGGGCTGCAGAGCATGCGCGCGTCACTGTTTCAGAGCGGTAAAGATCGCGTGTCGGGCTGAAATGTAGCGACAAAACCCCTTTCATGAACGCTCACATTCTCAGGAGTCCCAGCGGTACAACCTGGATGGATGAAGTCATAAGACCCGGCAGCCTCAGGCATGTGCGATATTGAACTCTCGCCCCCTCTCTGAACTGTGACAGACAGCCCATTAGAGAGAGAGCGCGCTCTTGAGAGAGACGCGCTCGCATGGAGACTAATTTCAACTCCAAGCCCGGGAAATTGACATTCTGACTGGGTATAAAATTGCTCTTGCTCACATTCACTCTGAACCTGAGAGATGTGATGTGCGCGAGCACACGGCAGGTGTCCTGCAACACTTTCTCTTTCGAATCGGTCTATATATGTCAGAATCCTCAGACCTGACATTCTCATGGGTGCTAAATCCACCTCTGCCCACAGACAGAAGCAACGAGGACTTAGGGGGAGTCCAAACGGCAGAACTGTGTATTCGTAACATGTGCCTTGGTAGGCGAAACGAAGAAACTTCCTGTGTGGAGGGTAAATGCTTATGTGAAAGAAAGCATCTTTCAGATCGACCAATGTGAACCAGTCGTTCTGTTTTATGGCACGGGCGAGCGAGCCATGGGTTAGCATTCTGAAATTGTATTTCCTCAAATGTTTGTTCAACACCCGGAGGTCCAAGAGTTGCTTCCTCGGCCCGGGAGGGGGTCCCAGAACTTTCCCGTCATATATGTCCCTTTCCCGGTCAGTGGTGCTCTGTGGAGCCGGCCACTCAATGTTGAGGCGAGCGGCCGCTCGCTCACACACCTCCAGGAGGATGGACTGAGGCAAGACCGCGTGGGCGACAGCCTGTGGGACGCCAGAGGGCGGGATGACCTCCTCGTCCTCTGAGACCCCAAGAAGGGCCGCATCATCTTCGTCGCCGGAACCAGCCGGTTCATCGACGAGCGTGAGGTTGGCCATGAAGATGTCCTCTTCGGGGAAAGCAGGATTTGGCTGGTCAGCCCAAATAAGTGAGGTGGCGCCCCGGGAGTCCCCCGGTAGCACGTCGTCGTCACCGTGTCCCCCATCCGAGTCAGAAAGGCCGAGCTCCGCACACTGGGTAGCGGCAACTTTCAGACGGCGTCGTAAAAGCTTCTTGGGCAGCATAAGGCAATGACTGCAATTCTCCGGGTTCTCCAAGGCTTCTTGAGCGTGTTTGAGACCCAAGCAGACAACGCAGAAAGACTGCAGGTCCTTAGCGGCGATGAGACCACCACACACGGCCGGGCAGGCCCGTGATAGGTTGTTCCCCTGAGAAGCAGGTGTAGACAGCGACATTACGGCGAAGAATTCCGAAAAATCCGTGGCGGGCAGCCGTGGAAGGAGGAGTTGGTGAGAACGGCGAGAGCGCGGGCGGCTCCAGATGCAGAACACAGCTGATAGACTGAAAACAAAAGTCACATCTGGAGGAGGCTGATCAGGCGAAATATCCTCCTGAAGACACGAAAGTGAGCAGTGTAATTCCAGCCGAACTGTGTACATACAGAGATTGCGAGAAGCGAATGTCAACTGGGGAATAGCAGCGGTTGCAGGCATTATATGCTCTAGGTAAGGGGGCGGGACCTTACCATAGCGCATTGGCTGCGCGCTTCTGTCTGTCTAGCCAGACTTGGTGCAATTGGATGCTTCTGCAGAGGTCAGGTACGGATGCCCTTCCCATAGGTGGATCTCGAACACGAGATGATGAAAGAGAACAATCAAACCCAGACTTTATAATTAGAAAAAAGTGTTTAACAGCATAAACAATGTGTGTGCCATTACAGTATCAAAATTGAGTTTTGTTAAATTATTGCAAAGTTTTAAATATAGTGTTTCATTTTGCAAAAGATCTGAGGTGTGCGGCTACTTGTGTTTGTGGATGTTTGAATTGTGTGGCCTAAAGGTAGGACAAAATGACCCTGGTTTATAAAATCCTGCTTAAGCAATCATAAAAAAAAATGTAAATGACATCAAGGCACTTTCAAGCAAACTGAAACATATAGGGCGCACAAAATATTTTCTGTTTTTTTATGAGTGATTGAGTGATTCTGGACAGGCTAAAGAAACTCAAAATAGGAACATGACAGGAGAATGGCATTACTAGAGTCTCCATCTTATGTGATTCTAAATGATTTTATAATACTTTTCATAAGTAGGTATACTATTCAAAACTTTTTAATTGTGTAAATACTGAATCACAGGACAGGACTAATAGTTAGACGGAACTATGTTTGTACAGCGGTTGTAATCTTTCCGAGCTGATCCAACTGTAACACACATGCGACTTTCAAGAGCAGGAAGTACATCTTTTGCATTCATCTAAGCTCTGTTTTCCCCAATGAGATAGCAAATGAATCACTTTGTTTCAGTTGTCATGCTGTAAAAGGTAAGCATTAATTGACTCAACACTCTTTGAAATAGTTGTCACTTTTGAAACAGTCGGATAATGATGCAGCTAACCAGTTAGCTTGTAAGTAATGGGCTAATTTGTCTGACCACCGTCACTCTCTTCAAGGAAAATTAGATGCTTTTGGTTTCTTTTTTGTTTGCTTGCCTCCGTTATGAAATTCGTGTTCCTAGCAACTAACTTCCTTGTCAGCAGCAGTTTATTTGAAAAGTAGAAAAGCAAAAGGCCGTTTATTCGCCTTTCAAACAATCCTAAACTAACTAGCAAATTACATAATTAAAAACAAGTAAATTAAATTCAACTTTGGTCCGAGGTAAATGGTCTAAAAATATTATGTAAGTAATAGGCTAATTTGTCTGATCATCGTTACTCTCTCCTTAGTAAGACGCTTTTGGTCCCCGTTTTATTTATTTATTTATTTTTGCCTCATTAATGAAAATCATGTTCCTAACAGTATTGGTCATGTTATTGTCTGTTTCTCTTGTTCACTAGTCTAAGAAGCAACTAACTTTCTTGTCAGCAGCAGTTTATTTTAGAAGTAGTAAAGAAAAAAAGGCAGTTCAGTTTATTAGCTTTTCAAATATAAATAAACTAGATAATTAAACTACATAGTTTAAACAATTAAATTGAATTGGACTCTGTTCGAAAAGCTCCAAGGTACATGTAAATAATAACATGGTAAATGTCTAAAAAATATTACATAAAATTATGTTCCTTTGGAGATGTGGATGACCGTCTCAATAAAGTTTATTTTGTTTACAGGTCAAAGGCATGCACTCCAAAGTCAATGAAAAAAGAGGGAACCGTAGACTCCGACCACACTAATGCTGATGATCAGGTATTTTCATCAATTATGCTGTCATTAGAGTCTAAATATGCATTGTTTTAGATGGTGTTACATTGTGTGTTAATTATCTGCATTCTATTCCTGCCATACATACATCATCTCATAAGCCCAAGAATGGCATCTGGAATGCAAGAGAAACAGTACACACCATCTTTGCTCAGCTTCTTCATCTATAACCCTAAGTTTGGACCACGTGAGGGGGAGGTAACTAGTGTAAACAATATTGTTTTGAATAGTGTTGTTTTATTCTTCATAATTAGGCTGACGTGGAATCTGAGGCCACAGAAAGCGTAAAAGTGTAATGTTCTCAGCTCAGTAGAACACATTTTAAATCCTTTCAAATCCTTTAAAATGTTTAAATCCACACGCACACACAAAAATATTAAAATTAAAATTGACCACAGCATATGTGTGGAATATTTACAAAATGCATTTGGGCTTGGTAGAAATCTGAAAAGGTTGAAGTCATGAAGTCAGGTTGAAGTCATGTTTTGGTTATTATATGTTAATCATATGTTTATAGAGATGTTATTGTGCTTTGTAGGAGGAAAAGAAAATCTTGTTTTACCACCCCATTGAAATAGAGAAAAATGAAAAGATTCGCAATGTTGGACTCTGTGAGGCCATCGTTCAGTTCACAAGGTTAGCACTTTATTAATGATGGAATGAAGGGTGTTGAACAACTTTTATCAAATGTGATTGACAGAGATTTTGTTATTTACAGAACCTTCTGTCCAACCAAACCAGCCAAATCCCTCCACACTCAGAAGAACAGACAGTTTTTCCATGAGCCTGAGGAAAATTACTGGATGGTCATGGTACATCTATCAGTGATGTTTTGTAGAGATTTAGTTTCCAAAGCCAAACAAACGAATACTTGAAATAAAATCAAACTAGCCTAACACAGTGCAGCTGAAGTATGTATTAAGCACCTTTTGAATTCCTCTGTCAAGGTTGTACGGAATCCAATGGTTGAAAAACCCAACAAAGATGGTAAACCACCCACTGTTGAATACCAAGAGGAAGAGATTATTGTAAGTAATATGTGGAATGTTAGTTGAATCTATCTATCTATCTATCTATCTATCTATCTATCTATCTATCTATCTATCTATCTATCTATCTATCTATCTATCTATCTATCTATCTATCTATCTATCTATCTATCTAACTATCTATCTATCTAACTATCTATCTATCTATCTTATATATATATACATACATACATACATACATACTTTATATTAAAAATCTACACACCCTTCATACAGGAAAAGATCAATGTTCAGGCTAGGGTCAACACTATTTTTTTAATTTTTATTAATATTCAGCAAGGTTAAAGCTGATCAAAAGTGACAGTAAAGAACTTTACATTGTTAAAAAAAATTATATTGCATATGCTGTTTGATTTTTCTATTAATTAAAAAAAAACTTGAACAAAAAATTTATCGTTTTCCACAAATATTTTAATCAGCACACTCAGATTGGATATTGGCTAAGATTGGCTTCTGATATAATAAATTACTGTAATATAAATTACTGTCAAAGTATTACTGTTTTACTGTATTATTAATCAAAAATGCAGCATTGGTGAGTATAAGAGATTTATTTTAAAACATTTAAACAACCTTACCAACTCTTTTGGTTGTTATTATAGACTTTGTTATAGTGTAGACTGAGTTTTTCCCGTCTTTGTTTTCTAGGATTCAGTTTATGGGTCTGTATTACAACAGTGCTACAGCATGTATAAGGTAAACGCTGTTTAATCTATTATTATTTATAATGCTTTCTCCTTAAAGTAAACAGCTGATGTTTCTAACAGTTATTTTATTGTTGATCTGTAGCTCTTCAATGGCACATTCAGCAGGGCATTTGAGGCTGGTGGAGTGGAACTGCTGACTCAAAAGCTTGAAAAGTTCTTTTACAGGGTAAATAAAGTATTAATTAAGAGAACTCAATCCTTCAATCAGATAAAAGTTAGATGGTGTATACCTTTGGTCTGTGTTGTGCATGCACATGTATGTCTTAAAAGGGACAACCATCAATTTTAAGTTTTGAATATTTTTCTCTCTAGTTTCTTTACAGTCATCCTGCCAAGTGAACTTGTTTACCAGACTTCTCAAGAACATCACTAATCATTTGACTTTTGAATTTTTTTTTATTCCTCCAGATAAGCAAAGATATTTAGTGTCAAAATCAACATATATTTGCATATAGACAATGTGAGGCATATAATATATATGAACAGGAGGCCCAACGATCTCATTTGTCCATGTTAGTCTTATTGGTTCTTCAGTTCAGATTTCCTTGCTGAGGGCATCATGCTTACTCACCTGTCTAAATAATTCAGCTTCGGTCAAGGGAAACCCTCCGCGTCACCCCTCCCAGTGCCCTGAAGCTCTCAGTGAAAGTGCAATTTGTGCCTTAGGTTAAATGTCACTGACTGCTGTGCAAAGTCACACCGGGGCTGCATCTCAGCACGTCAAGTTGTCAAATTACATTACCTCAGCCTTATCAGGGTAATTTGGTAATTTCATCCATGTTTGCGGTCATAGTGTTGTTGTACAGTCTCTTCTGGGATTTCTTGAGAAGCAGAATTTCAGACCTGATACTGTTCTGTTCTTATCTATACTGTATTCTTTTTTTCTTTTATCTGGTGATTCTGGAATTGTATATTACAAAGTAATTAAGTTATGGTTGTCTTCTCTGTCTTAGTACCTGCAGACGCTTCATCTCCAGTCATGTGACTTGCTGGATGTGTTTGGTGGAATCAGCTTCTTCCCTCTGGACAAGATGACCTACCTGAAGATCCAATCTTTTGTCAATAGAGTAGAAGAGAGCCTGAGTCTGGTCAAATACACGGCCTTCCTCTACAACGATCAGCTGATCTGGTGAATGTCAATCTATATACACTTCTCACAGTTGTTTTTAAGTGCCCATATAATGCTTTTTCAAATATTACCTTTCATGGTTTGTGAATGTAAAATGTTTTCAAGATCTGTCACGCGCTGTAAGCAGTAGACCAATCACAACAGACCAAGGTTATAATCGTTAACGAAAACGAACGAAAAAACGAAAACTAGGTGGGGAAAAAACATTGTCGTTAACTGAAATAAAAATAAAAACGAGGCATTACAAAAAACGATAACTAACTAAAACTATAATGTGTGTTTGGCAAAACTAACTAAAATAAAATAAAATTATAGAGTAAATGTCCTTAGTTTTCGTCTTTGTAAATGTCTTGGGCCGCCGCACAGGCCGCCACATATTGCGTTTCGTTATTCATTTTTAAAAAACGCAGTGTATTCGTTCAGCTGCATTTCCTTTCCCTGCTCTCTCTCTCACATACACGCGCACGCGCGCACGCACACACACACACACACAGACCCTCCCCTCCGTGCACACCGCGTGTCCATGAAAACGAGTGTTCTTTGAAAGCAAGTTCGCGAAAGGTTGGTAGGCTATCTTGTGAACACCTTTACACAATCACACATTAAAAAGTAGTATAACAAATATTTTAAATTCTGAATACAGAATAATTTTGTCAGTGTGTTAATGTCGACCCGAGAAGCGATTGCGGCTTCTTTAGAAAGTTTGAGGTAAAATGCAGTTGGGTTGTCGATGTCAAAACACGATGTAAGCTGTGATTCAAATATTAGCTAAAGTTAAATAATGTTATGTCATTTTTTTACTCTAACACTGAATGTTTGCTGCTTCAATCCAGATGAGTATTTTATAGGGTAAATTTAGTAGGGGTGTGAAAATTGTACCGCTGTGGGATTTGTATAGGTTGTGCATTTTGTATAGAAGATGTGTAACGTAGATTTTTTGTACGGCGTGTGGATTTTGTAGAGGTAAAGAGATTGAGCTCCTAGCAATGTCTTGTGTGGCTCATAAATGTGTTAATACATGCCGTTCATGTGTGTCTTCTTTAGTCTGTTGGCTATTTAGGTTTTTTCCTGGCACACGTCACTTACACATTTTGCACTTACTGCGGAGTGTTGTGTAGACTATTTACATATTTGTGCTCATATGTGACCCTGGATCACAAAACCAAATCTTAAGTAGCACGGGTATATTTGTGGGAATAGCCAACAATAAATTGTATGGGTCAAAATTATCAATTTTTCTTTTATGCCAAAAATCATTAGGATATTAAGTAAAGATCATGTTCAATGAAGATATTTTGTAAATTTCCTACCGTAAATGTATAAAACATATATTTTTGTGAGTGAATGCAGCACAATCGCAAACATAAATGGACAACTTTAAAGAGTAACTAAACTCTTAAACAACTTTTTTTAGTTACTTATCTGCAAGAATGGAGCTTCATAAATGCTGTTCATTGATTGGAGTAAATTTTTTGACATGTGGGTATAAAGTGTTTTAATTTTCAAATATATGGTGTAAAAACGTCTGAGTGCTGCCCTCTTCAGGTTAAACGGAAAGCTCCTGCAGTAGGGGTACTTTCTGACGTAGAATACTCTCTGACGTCAATCTGTCACGCCCTTGGTGCGAGCTCACCACGCTCTTGGCAGCCCCTGGTATAAAAGCATCTGTTTCCGTCAAAACTACTGTAGCGAGTCAGGAGTTGGAATTAGGAGTATTGAAAACTGATATATATATTAGCATATAGTTAGCATAGCATTTATATAGTTATTTAGATTATTTCATGTAGCCTAGGTAGTTAATCTCGGCTATCGCTCCAATGTGCAACCTGCATTTTACGTGGGATTGCTTCTCCAACGCAATGGAGGTGGAAATGGGCTTCTCCACACAGCTCGCGCTGCCAAACGCTGCTCTTCCTGCATGAACTCCACCACCGCAGCGGCGTCATGTGAGTGAGCATATATTTTTAATCACAATTTATGTTCCTTCTTATTAGGCTAAAGTTAATTAATCCTCTGGTGTCGACAAACGCGCCGGCGCGATTTGCTGATTATTTTTTTCACATAGCAGCAAAATATAATGAACGTAATAGTAATAATAATCCTGGAAAAAATTACCTCAAAATGACTGAATATAAGAATAATCGGATGCCGATCGCGATGCGGGAGTTAAGACCGCAGTTTGAGCTGGTGTCCATAGACAATTCACCCTCCTCCACTTCAGGTGAAGGTGGGGGAGAAAAGTTCTCGACTTCAAATGACCGCTCTGTTGCAAAGCTACTTGCTTTCACTTCATTTTAGCTAGTTTGACAGCAGCTGTCACTGCGGGTCTCAGGTGCACGCCCCCCCGCTCAGCTCCGCCCTCGGTTCGTCGCCTCTATCTCCGCTGGGCTCTGCCCACTTTTCCAGCATTTTTCAAATATTGCCAGTGGGTGGAGTCAGGCTTTGACCAGGGGTTTAGTTACCCTTTAAAGGCGATTTTCTCAATGTTTCGATTTTTTGCACCCTCAGATTCCAGATTTTCAAATAGTTGCATCTCAGCCAAATACAGGTCCTTCTCAAAAAATTAGCATATTGTGATGAAGTTAATTATTTTACATATTGTAATGATAAAAATTAAACTTTCATATATTTTAGATTCATTGCACACCAACTGAAATATTTCAGGTCTTTTATTGTTTTAATACTGATGATTTTGGCATACAGCTCATGAAAACCCAAAATTCCTGTCTCAAAAAATTAGCATATCATGAAAAGGGTCTCTAAACAAGCTATTAACCTAATCATCTGAATCAACTAATTAATTATAAACACCTGCAAAAGATTCCTGAGGCTTTTAAAAACTCCCAGCCTGTTTCATTACTCAAAACCGCAATCATGGGTAAGACTGCCGACCTGACTGCTGTCCAGAAGGCCATCATTGACACCCTCAAGCAAGAGGGTAAGACACAGAAAGAAATTTCTGAACAAATAGGCTGTTCCCAGAGTGCTGTATCAAGGCACCTCAGTGGGAAGTCTGTGGGAAGGAAAAAGTGTGGCAAAAAACGCTG